>NC_141164.1:38435057-38742057 GCF_053477565.2 Lygodium microphyllum | reverse complement strand
TCAAGTTCTCCCTAATGTATATGAGGTTGAAAAAATGCTGTGAGATGTTGAAGATACAATGTTTACTAGGGGATAGGAACTCACATGTGACGATGAAAGACCATTGATGAACTAGTCAAAGCATTTGACGGTATCAAAAAGACAACCTCAGGAAAGAAACATGTTATATCTACCAAGACCAAGATATCAACACAGAAAGAACAATCATCAAAAGAGGGACAACCAGCACTTGTATCAATCATTCTAACTGATCCACTAAATCCAATAAAGGAACATGAGCCTTTATTGATACCAAAAATTGACGAGAGACAAGTTGCAAAGCTAAAAAATAAGTCAAGGGCCCTAGGATTGAATGTATATGTAGAATACTTTCCATTTGGATTAGATAGGCAATACTCTATCCCTATAGTCAAATGTAGGGAAGCTCCATCACATTACATTTGTAGGCCAAAGGAGCATGTCTATGTAAATTATCTACTAAGAAAGTTTCAATCAGAGCCCACTCCAACTTACTTTTGTGCATATTTGATGCCCATATATAAGAATAATCATGGGGAGATAAGGCCAAGGGAATTGGTGAAAGAGGAGTTAGATAATTATTACTACTACATCCTGGGTGGCCAACACTCAATTTATGCAATAAGAATACTTGTTAAAATGAATTTGTATGAAAATGAGAGCATTAAGCAACACTATGTTAGGCGAATTGCATGTATTGTTGTGGATGCCCCTCCAGAGGTATCGGTGGCCATATCCATCTTGTCTAACGAAGAAATGTTGAGTTAGCTACAATGGAGCTTCTGTGTACAGATGCATGTTGAGAGAGAGAAGAGATAGAGACACATGATTTGTGGTGCGGAAGAGTGTTCCTCAATAATGATTTTAAATAGGTATATGTACTATGTACAACTTGGCCCTTACGGGCGGCAAACACGGGCATTGCCCTTTATCCCAACAACCTCCCCCCTAAAGGCAATGTGCCAAAAGGTAGAGGAAAAGAATCAGCTAAGTCTAAGTATATACAAAGCTGAAGAAATTACCTATCCAATACCCATCATCTGTCGGCAATGGGCAAACCTCTCTATTGGATGACCTTTCATGAGAAGGTCTGCAAGGTTATCATCAGTGTGCACCTTGACTAGCTCAATACTCTTGCTATCAAGTACCTCTTTGATGAAATGATACTTCACCTATATGTGTTTTGTCTTTGCATGAAAGACAGGGTTCTGTGCTAACATGATAGCACTCTGACTATCATAGTGGAGAATAGGAACCTTAGTAATCCCAAGCTCAACAACCAAACGAAATAGCCATAAGGCTTCTTTGCATGCCTCAATGATAGCCACATACTCTACCTTCGTAGTAGACAATGCAACACACTTTTGCAGCCTAGATATCCAACAGACAAATCCCCCTGTGTGAATTTAAACACATACATTGTAGTGGACTTCCTATAGTCCACATGCCCACCATCATAGTCCGCATCCGTAAATCCAACAACATATATCTTCTACTTACCAAAGTAGATGCACAAATCCTTTGTGCCCTTTGAGGTATCTCATAATACCTTTCACTACTTCCCAATGCCTCTTGCCAGGGCTTGCCATGTAGCTGCTAACCACTCCCACTGCAAAGACAATGTCTGGACGTGTAGCAACCATAGCATACATCAAACTACCAATGGTTGAAGCATATGGAATCTTGGCCATTTCATCCTTTTCATAATCAGATGTAGGGTTGTCCTTTGCACTGAGTTTCACATATGGAGGCAATGGAACTCTGATTGCTTTTCCCCCTCCATATTGAATAGCTGCAAAATCTTGGATACATACTCTTGTTGAGATAGACAGAGTAACCCCTTCGATCTATCTCTGAGTATCTGCATCCCAAGAATGTGATTGGCATCACCAAGATCCTTCATGTCAAAGCTGCCATGAAGACTTTGCTTCAATGAATCCAAGGCATGAGCATCCTTGCTAGCAATCAACATGTCATCAACATACAGAGCCAAGATAATGAGAATGCCATCTCTGTTGCCTTCTTGGTGTACAAGCAGTGATATACTTGACTTCTTTGAAAGCCCTAAGACTGCATGAAAATATCAACCTTATGATACCATTCCCTCGATGCCTATTTCAACCCATACAAACTCCATTTTAGTTTACAGACCATCGTCTCTTTACCTTTAGCAACAAAACCTTCAGGCTGCTGCATATATATGTCCTCATGCAAATCACCATGTAAGAATGTAGTCTTTACATCCATCTATATGAACTCCATACCTTCAGCTACAACCAACAAGCCCGAAATGGTTCTTAGAGTAGTCATCTTGACTATGGGAGAGAAGATCTTATCAAAGTCAATTCCATGTTCCTGCTTGTACCCCTTTGCAACTAACCGTGCTTTGTACTTTGGCAAAGAACTAGAGGTGACCTTCATCTTGTAAACCCACTTGCATGGAAGAGTTTTCTTCCCTTTAGGCAGTTGCACCAAGTCCCAAGTACCATTCTCATCAAGTGATTCCATTTTTGACAGCATGGCCTTGAACCACTTCTTGATGTCCAATCTAGTCATTGCTTCCTTGAAGCATGACAGCTCACCACAATGTCAGTAACCATGACAACGCACTAGGAACAAACCTATTTGGTTGCTTTGAAGGTTGGGTTGATGTACATAGCGAAGGTTCTGTATTTGCTGGCTTTTGGGCCTACAAATCTACATTTACAAGTTGTTGTCCTAAAATACGGGCCTATAACTCTGCATGTACAGGTTATTGTCCTGAAATATGAGCGTGAAATTCTGTCCTGAAGTTCCAACATGCTATCCTGATAGTTCAAGTTGTCCTAACTGCATGTTTTTAGGCTAAAAATGTGGCATATCATGGGCAATACCTTAATGGTCATTTCCAGCACCATTTCTTGTATTTTCAGAAGTATTTAAAGCAAGTATATGCTACTATCCACTCGGCACAAATGGCTGTCTGAAAGGTACATCCTCCCTAAAAACAACCCTCTTGACTTCATCAGTCTTCTCAAGTTGCTTATGCATGCGATCTTCATGGAAGATGATGTCATTGTTACGTACTATATTTCTCATTTTGAGATCCCATAGTTTGTACCCCATCTCATCATCGTCACCATATTCTAGGAATATACATTTACACAAATTCGATTCTAGTTTGCTGTGTTCTTCTTTCTGTATGTGCACAAAGCCTCGCAGCCAAACACTCGCAAATGAGCATAAGAAGGTGGCTTGCCCGACCACTCTTCCTAAGGGACTCTCCCCCCTAAAGACCTGTTTGCTGACCTATTAATCAGATGAACAACTGTCATAACAATCTCTGCCCAAAAGCCATAGGATAATGCAGCATAAGACAGCATCGTACGGACCTTATCCTGTATGGTTCAATTCATGCACTCTGCTCCATTTTGGGGTGGACTATAAGGATCAGTGAACTCCCTTTTTATCCCCTTGCTATCACAAAATGACTGAAAGGATTCTGACACATACTCCCCACAATTGTTAGAGCAAAGACACTTAAGTGTCTTATCAACCTGGTTTTCAACCAATGCCAAGAATTTTTGAAACTTGTCAAGCACTTCGTCCTTGCTACTATGAATAGGGTAAACCCATATGTAATGAAGTAAATAAGGCCAATGACAAATAAATAAGCCTAATGACAAGCTAAAAGCCTTTGTAATAATATTAGAGGACTAGGGCTTAGGGTTTGCTATAAATAGGTAGCCCTAACTAGGGGCTTTTTGTTATTATGAACTTGGAAGTCATGTAAGTTTTCTTGCTAGTTACATTAGTTCATTTCTTTCACCTACATGGAGGTGGGTTTCCATGGCACTAACTTGTTTAAGCATTTCTTTCATGTTTCCTTACATTAGTACATTTTAGTTTCTTTTCCATGTCAATTCCTTGTTGATTCCCTTAGATTAGGCAAATTTGATTTAGTTAGAAGATCCCTTCTTTACATTGGTATCAGAGCCTTTCTTTGATCCAAGGCAGGCTTTAATTCCATCATTTTCATGGAAGATCTAGTTACAAGCATCATTTCAGTGTAATTGGAGTTGAAGACCTAGTTACATGGTTTGGTTTCTTCTTAACACTGACTAGTCAGGTTGTACTACTTCAAACTGTGGTTATTTTAGTGCTTCTTGATAGAGACATGGGGGCAAGATGGAGGTTCATAGCTACTTTAGCATGTCACCAATATATTTTGTCTTATTTTGAAGGACATTTGTCAAAAGAAGAGCTAAGGGAGACTAAAGGGGACTAAAGTTATCTCTACTTTTTGAAAGTAGGGTTCATCTTCTTCTTCCTCATCTCTCTCAAGCTTTTCTGTGAGCTTCAATGGTGGATTTTGATTCTAATCTCTTTCTCTAAACTCCCAATGCTATAAAGTTCACTCTAACTTGATGTTGCAAGGATCAAAGAAGCCTAATGATTACCAATATGGTCAGTGTTCAACATGTTCATACTGCAAGCCTTCCTTCTTTCATAAATTTGCAAGTCTCTGCTGAAAATGTAGACTCAAACCTTGTATGGCTTCATTAGCCTCTTCATCTTCCTTATATTCATCTCATGAAGGGTAGTGATAACCAAAATGGTGTGACAATTCATCTTCAAAATTCTCTTAAAGAAGAGAAATTTTGAGGAGAGCAAGTGTTGGATTGCAATCTTCATCGTCGTCCTCCTTCTCGCAATGGCAGAGCAACATAACAATTATCAGAATAGGTAGAGAAGATCTACTCTTTCTTTGTCGGAATGGACGTGTTCTAAGGGATTAAGACTGTCATCACGTCTCCAGCAGTTTCTAGATCGAGAGATAGGGTGTGACATCCAAAAACAAGAGATCTTAAACCTTCTCATTTCCTTCACCACTCAAAATGGCGGCATGTACAACTGCACCATAAGCAATGGCCTCATCTGGATTGATGCTCTTACATAGCTCCTTTCCATTAAAGAAGTCTTGAAGCATTTGTTGAACCTTTAGGATACACGTCGAGCCTCCCACAAGCAGGACATCATGGATGCAGCTCTTGTCCATCTTGGCAATGATGGGGTTGCACAGGCTCTCAAGCTCCTTCATCTTGGCATTGAACTCATCAGCTTCAACCACTTGGTTCTAATCCAGTCAATGGATGGCCTAATCCACATATTGTGTGATAGAACTCTTTATGCACCAAAAAAAGGGATTCTGATGCTTGATCCGAAGTCAAATGTCTTGCTTTGTGCGAGTCATGGTAAACTTCACTTCCATATGAATGATGATTTAGAGTAGAAGTGCCATAAGTAGCATGATGATCAGGATGAAAAGAAGAAATTGACAAGAATACAAAAATGCAGAAGAGAGAAAGGAGGCCACAGAAACTAACACCAGCCAAAGTTACCTTCACCTGAGCTGGGGATTGCTTAGAAGTAGATTTTGCCTTAGGCTTAGCTTTCTTCTGAGATTGCTTCTTGCCCTAATCCTTTGGATGTGCTCAAATCCTGGATCCATTCTTCTCTCCAAGAAATGGTGACCAAAGCTCCGGATAGGTCCATATCCACTTTCACATGCAGGCAATGGCTCCCTCCTAGAATGGAATGGATGCATCATTCAAGGACCTCCTCTTGCAAACTCGGGACATGGCATCATCCGTCTACATCTTGGAGGAGGTAAGGGATGTCCCCGGTGCATTGGGGATCGAAAGGCTCGCTCATCAGGCCAATGGTGGGACCTAGGGTCAAATCGATCAACGGGGTACAAGAGCCCAATGGATCAACTCTAGGAGCAGACTCTCTACATTCTCACTTAGTTAGGATGACAGTGAAACAAGTTTAATGAGAGATTCTGAGCCTCAGATTGTGCCCTTTGCAAGTCAAATTTGAGGGGTTCAAGAGCACAAAGTTCAGCTTCCATCTTTGCAGATTTCTCAACTAAAGCTCTAAATTGTTGTTCCTTTTCAACTTGAATTCCAGGCAGCAATTGTTGCAGCCTTTGAATTTCTTGCTGAACTGCAGCTAGCTCTTGTCTAAGAGCAACATGAGTGGCAGTCAACCTTTGATTCTCGATCAGAAGCCTCTGGATCTCTGCATGCTGTGTTGCAAGTTTCTCTTCCACAAGGGTTGCTGATGGAGTCATGACATCTAAATCAGGACCAATTGGCCGTACTCTAGGACCAAATGCTCCAGGACTAGCTCACAGACCACCAGAGCCACCAGCAATGGGCCCCCGAGCCTTCTTCTCTCCCTCTACATTTCGTGGATGTTGTTGCGTGAATTGTGCCTATAGTCCATACCCAAATGTTCTACCAAAAACAAGCTATATGGTTCAAACAAACTATGGCTAATGTTCCAATCTTCATTCGCAAGTGGCCTTATTCAAGTTTGGGCAAGATAACTTCCATTCTTGGACTCTTCTCTCTCCCATGAAATCCTATTTCATGACAGTCATTTGCAGCAGCAAATATTCTCAGATTTCCTCATCTTAATCATGGGACTTTTGGCCTTTGATGCTTCCTGAGAGTTCCTCATACCTATAACCATCAACATTGGCCATCTTTGATACTACATTGTGAAGATTGGGCTTCTTCTTGCTCATAAAAGGTTATGGGCAGCTTGGTCTTCAAAATCTTTTCCTAATTGAAGGTAGACATTGTGGACTTTGAGTGAAGCTATCAAACACCTCATTCCGATCATAATTTTTCAAGTTATGGTCAAAACAATAAAACTAGGTACTTGGGATAGGGTGCTGTCTACTATGGATAGACATAGTAAATCCTTTTACAGAGAGGGGTATTTTTGCTCCTAAATTGTCACCAGTGCTCTCATTTGAAGCTAGACATCATAGGCTTCAAATAGAGCTATCATTTGTTCCATTTGGACTTGTACTCATCAAGTTATGACCAAAACTATGTCTATGGATAGTTGGGACAGCATACATGCAGAGAATAGTCTAGCAAGTGTGGCATGTGATATTAGGGAAACGAATATGGATATTGACAAATTCATTACTCTCTTTGATGTATGGCTACCACCTATAGTAGTTTCTAATGTCTCAAGTCCTTCCACTAGTGAGAACTATGATCAGCAATGTCATGATACTACAGTGAATGAGTATGCATTTCATGGCAACTCAACATATGAACCATATGGTAGTTCTCCCTCATATGAGCAACATTTTGGCAGATTTCTTTAACAAAATGGATGCTATACTTCATGTCATGATGAGAAAAATGGGTATCATTCAAATCATTTTGGTCAGCAACAAGATGATGTTTCTTATTATAGATTTTATCAAGAATATCATGCATGAATTCCTTACCGAAGCAATGACTATCATGGCTACTTTAAGCAAGGATATAATGCTTGTGAAGATTCTTTTGCTTATGAAAAGCATGTACATACATTTGGACAGTAGCATGATGTATTTGATCAGCCTTCTCATCATGATTACCATGTTTCTCTTGCAAGATTTCATCCACATGACTTTGGACAACATGCCTATAAAGATACCATGTTTCTCTTGCAAGATTTCATCCACGAGACTTTGGACAACATGCCTATAAAGATGCCTATGGTAATGTCTATGAGAATGTCAGCCATCATGATCAGTATGTCATGGATAAATGTAGTAGTTATGATCATTTTTATGGACAATATTATGGGAATGAGAGCTATGACACTTACTATCAATCCAACAATATGGGTTATATACCACATGAGCCACTTAAAGCATTACGAGCTAAAGATTTCTATGAAGACAAGCAAGTATATGCAGATGTGGACATCATAGATGGTAATGACGATAATGAAGAAGAGAAAATGGTAAACAATGCTGAAGAATATGAGGACAATGAGGAGGATCTTCATGAGAACCTATTGAGAGTGGAAAAAGATTGAATTTTTGACTGATTTTTATTGTTTTTGAGGACTGAATGATTGATTTTTTATGGATTTAGAGTGATGTATGGTTGTCAATGGAAGTATTTGAGAGTGTTTTGGATGATCTTGATTATGTTTTGGAAGTTCATGATGATTCTCAGTGGAGATATGAAGCTCTGTAATGTTCTGATAGGTTCTGTTGAGGTTCTGATTGGTTTTATTACCTTTTGTAAAGCTTCTGTTTTGTTCTGATTTTCTTTTGTATGAAGCATGGATTGATGATTGATGAAGGTTGAAATATTTTGGAAGCTTATTGAATAGTTTTTGATAATTTGGAATGGTTTTAGTATGAGTTATGAGGCATTGATGGCCTTCTGTAACCCTCTATAAACCTTATGTAGAGCCTCTATCTTTGCTCTGTCTCTGCTCTGTAACTGTTCTGTATCTGTTCTGGTCCTGTACTGTACTGTTCTGTAGATCTTCTATAAGTGTTCTGTAGAATGTATGTGTGACTTTAGGAAAGTTTTCTAACTTTTGGAAAGGATGAATCTAAGTTCAAAAGAGCTAAAACAAATGGAAAAAGCAGCTGTTGAAGACTAAAGAGAAAACTGGAGTGACAGTGACAGTAGTGAGCTATGAAGAGACACTGTAGTGGCTCTAGTGCCTCTTCACATCAGACATACCTCTTGGGAGGTGCATCTACGACCTAAGAAGGATTATTGAGAGTCACATTATGAGAGTATTGTAGTGAGGAGATGATGTACTATTGATAGAGAAAGAGAGAGAGAGAGTCAGAGATAGTCAATTTCTATCAAAACAATGTAACTGTATATGAGAGATCAAGAGAGAAAACTATGAAGACATTGAAGATGAATACTATGTGATTGATTTCCATTCAAAAATGGTGTATTCTTTTGTGTTCATTGTTAAATTGATGGATTCTATGAAGATGTTGAAGATTATGGTTGATTCTATCAAATTCGTAGGAGATATCTACTATGATGCTGCGTGAAGAATTGTTGTTTTCTTTGTTTTGGTCATCAAAAGAATGAAATAAAAGCTTGTTGATGTTACAAGATAGATTTTCTTGCAGTAGAATCCATGTTTTTGGTGCACAGCCGGGGAAGCTTGCTATCAACAAGCATCAGAAGAGGCTAAAAATGAAGGAAATGGCATTGCCAAGAAGAGAAGAATTCAATGGATGTTTGCAAAGTTCTTTCTTCCATTGAAGAGTTGGAGATTCTCATTATCAAAGCCACTTTTACAAGAAGTTCATCCCACAATGGCATAAACATATTACTATCATGATGCATGCTCTATGTGGTGGACTATTTCCTCTTCCTGTTGAAGCAACAGAAACTTGCATCTTGGTGGCAAATTGTTTGGGAACAAACTGAAGAGTAGAAGCAGAGAGAATGACTATCCATGGAAGATTTGGTATTCATTGAGAAGTTTCCGGACATCATCAAGTGGGAGATCGTGAAGAAGCTTTAGGAGTTGTGGTCTGTGGAGGTTTACGAAAACAAGAAGGAAAAGAGTTGGGATTTGTTCGTGGATGCTCAACAGCAAGATACGTGGGATGCTTGGTGCACTGACAATCTTCTGTTTGTCCAATTAGCAACCCACTGGAAGTTGGTAGACAGAGTGTTTTTCACAAGATTCACTATTGAAACCATTAGAAGCTAGCATTATTATGATGGCACAACAACAATCCTAAGAAGAATGAGTTTGGATACTTTCAGAATGGAATATCTCCCCCTCTGTAGTGGTTTGAAAGCCGAATTTAGAGATGTTGAAAAGAAGGAAGTAGAGGAGATGTTGGCCAGAGAATCTCCCAGAGACTGAAGCCCCTCTCTAATTCCATTCTGTTGAGTATTGACTAACTGGTTGGAGCCAAGCCCCTAATGAATGACGCAATCAAGAGGCAAGTGTTAGAACGAGTCCAGAGGTACGTAAGAAGAGAGAATGCAAAAATCAAAGTTGAGAACGAGCTCATAGCAGAAGCCTCCTTTGACGCCCTAAAAGCACTCTTTACAGAAGTCCCCATGGTGACTCAAGGTCCCCTTCCTAGTCAGATTCGTCCTAGAAATATTGATGGTAGGCTAGCAAATGTAGTCCCATTGCCAGTTTTTAAGGGAGAGTACAATGAAGACCCTGATCTTCATGTAGCAGAATTCATGTGGCTAACAATGCCAGAACCCCTAAGAATTGGTTAGCAATATTCCCTGCCACTTTCAAAGGTGCGGCATTTTAGTGGTATGAGAGACAAGCAGCAGGAACTTTTGGCACATGGGACGACCTGAAGTTGGCCTTCCTTACTAAATTCAGGCGTGAAGGTTTTGAAGAGTGGATGCGAGAGGAGTTCATGAACCTAAGTCAGTCCTCTGGAGAAAGAGTAGAAGCTTATGTCTCGCGAATGGAATCCATCTTGAAGAGATGGACTAACCATCATTTGGATGAAGGTATCCAGAAAGGAGTGTTTCTCAGAGGCCTACAACCAGAAGTTTGAAGACCAGTCAATCTGCAAGCTGCAGTGGAAGGTGCAAGATTGTATGACAAAGTTGAAGCAAGGCTGTCAATGACTCCAGGAAGAGGAGTCTTACTTCCTACCATGCCAGGAATGGCATACCCACCAAATTCAGTCCCAAGGACAGTTCCCTACCCCTATCCCCAGATGCAAACAATGCCGCAGTATAATGCACCTAATCCACTATGGTCACCCAGACGATAGTGCCTCAAATGATGGTTCAACCACAAAAACAATGGCCTCAAACAGTTCCTCCAATGGTGACTCAACAACAATGGAATCCTACCAACTGGAATCAACAACCCCAAGTCTCAGCAGGAGCTTTGAATCAAAACCAAAACAGAGGACCCTCTAGATCGACCCAACCAATGTATGCAGTAATTACAGAAGCTTCCCAAAACCCTACTACAAGTACTTCAGGAGGTGAAAATTTGAAGAACTACTTATCCAACTTAGTTGCAAGTATCAAGAAAGAGCTTCTGGATGTGATTACAGAGCAGCTACAGGCACTGAAGGTGAATACCGCCAATATATCCACTCTTGTGGGAGCTAGAAGAGATGTGATGCGCTCTAATACATGGTGCGGAAAGTGTCATCAATCAGGACATTTAGCCACTGAATGTACCCGAAAACCAACCATTCCTGGAGCCTTCTGTTCCTACTGTTTGTGGAAGAACCATACAGAAGATATTTGCTCTCTGAAAGAGATGCATAAATGAAGACAGAAGGATGAAAATGCACGATTCAACTTGCTAGAATCCAACATGACAACACAGGATATTGGACCAAAGCCTAGGGAATTTGGTCCTAATTTCGGTCCAAGGAGTTTTCCCTCTCAAAGTTACAGAGGACGACAGTCTAGCGGTGGTCAAAGATCAAAGGTGGAATGTTATAGGTGTGGAGAAAAGTGTCATATCTCCCCAAATTGTCCAAAACCTAGACGATCTATGGATTACAAGCCCTTATGCAGCTGATGCAAAGGAGAAGGCCACACTGCAAAGGACTGTCCAAGTCTAGCCCCTGTAAAGGCCAATGGCACTGATAGCCAAATGAAGGCACAAGAGCCTGCCTCCAATTTGGTAGAGTTGGAAGTTGCCACTATCATGCACGCCAAGAAGAAGGAACCAATTGTTCAAAAATAAAATAACTCTCCTTCCAAGACTGTGAAGTTCAACCTACCAACAGAGGGACAGAGTAGTACAGAACAGAATAGTGCAATACAGAGCACTGTAGCACCACAGAGCATCACAGAGACAATCCCAGAAACAAGACCAGAGGTCCATGAGATAGATGATACAGAAGCCCTTTCAGAAACAGAGGAAGTACTAATGCTACAATTACTAGAAGAAAAAGGAAAGATGAAAATGGGTGTAGCCCCATTCCCCAGCAGGCTGGAGAAGCCTGTGGATCGTATCAAACATTATGACTTAGTCAAAGACCTAGATACCTTTAAACCAAATCTAACCTTCCGACAGTTGTTGATGTTGTCTCCCAGCTGTCGAAAGAAATTCAAAAGCATCTTGACAAGAAGACATGGACTAAGGATTACTTCCCCAATAACCATAAAGTCCAACAGAACCCCAGAGCCTATAAAGGAAGTAGATGTGGCTAATGCCTTCCTAGATCCTGGAACCCCAGAGATTAGTGTATGGATAGAGGGATGCTTTATTTCAGATGCATTGATTGATGGAGGCTCATCAATAAACATAATGACAGATGTGACAATGAAGGACTTAGGGTTGCAAGGAATTCAACCTACACAGTGGCTTATCAGATTGGCAGACCAAAGCAGAATTAAACCGTTGGGCATCCTCCCATACGTAAAAACAACCCTTGCAGGAAGAGACTATTGGCTAACTTATTTGGTGGTCAAACCAAATTCTTATGGAATCCTATACCCTCTACTATTGGGAAGACCTTGGCTTTTTGAAGCAAGAGCCAAGACGGACTGGTTCAAAGGAACCCTAATCCTAGGCAGAGGACCCAACAAAGTGGTGTTGAAATTGTATGGATCGCAAAAAGGCAATGGATCCACATCCATCGAAGTTATAACTAACTCCTCCAACGAGGTAATAGATGGTATATCGGGAGATGAAGAGGCTGTTAAATAGATCTTTCCCAAGAAAATAGAGGCACAGTCCCTAACAGTGGGCACTGTAAGCCAACTACCAAGGGAAGCCAAGTCCTTGTCCATGGAAGAATACCTCCTGTCTCAATTAGAATTAACTTTTGAAATCGCATCTGACAGTGAAATAGAAGCATGGATGTATTGTTCTCCCTGTTACATGACAGTCACAGAGAAAGAACAGATATAGAGCAGAGACAGTCATAGAAGCAGTCACAAAGACAGTCACAGATATAGAGACAGAGCAGATGCAGAACAGAGACAGAGCAGAAACAGAGACAGAAGCAAAAGTAGATGCAGAGGCAGAAGATCTGTTCTTCTTCTATAGAGCCTCTACAGAAGTAGAGACAAAGCCTCCAAAGGAAGAGGATGAAAATGATGACGAAGAAAGCGAGGCAGGTTATGAGAGTGTAGATTAAGAATTTCCTCTGATAACGGATGATTTTGTTGAGGTCCCTACAGAGACCTCAGAGGCCGAAGATCTCAGGGTGTTGGATGGAATGACCATGGTTCCATTTGGGTAGATCAATGGACCATAAAGTATGCAGAATCTGTATAAGCAGTGGATTAAAAGCATAAAAATTAAGTTCACCAGTGGCTCATGTCACCCTGACTGTTTGTCAACAGAAGGCAAAGACCTCAGAGCCACGGCCTCTAGAAGGTCTGTGCTATGTGACATTCCTGGACGCATCCTCTGAAGATGAATACCTAAGTCCAGAAGAAATTACCACTCACACAAAAGCAAACAAAGCTTTGATACCCTTCCAGCAACCTCGTCAGACAAATGAGTCATCTGTTCAGAAGGAGGACACTGGTTCTAGTGGAATATCAGATGATGACACTACTCTCTTGAAAGAGTCAGACCTCTATCCTGAAGCAATCCATGGGACATTTATCCGCGAAGTGGAAGGTGAAAGACAAGTAACATTCCTGGATATTGACGGTACTGAGCATCACCTAAAAGTAGGTCTCAATCTTCCAGCTGAAGAACTAGTGGTCGTGCGAGACCTACTCAAAGAGAACTTAGACGTGTTTGCTTGGTCATATAAAGATCTAAAGGGAATTGATCCCACAATATGCCAGCATCACATTGACCTAGAGCCTAATGCCAAACCTATAAGGCAAAGACAAAGGTGTATGAATCCTAATTATTCTGCTCTGGTGAAGGTTGGATTATTGAAGCTTCTTAAAGCCGAGTTCATTTATCCCGTGGCTAACAGTGAATGGGTTTCGCCCATTATGATAGTACCCAAGAAGAACAGGAAACTTCGAATATGTGTCGACTTTTGAAAGCTCAATTTGAAGATGAAGAATGATCATTTTTCTATCCCTTTTACAAACCAACTATTGGACACAATGGCAGGCCATGAGCTCTATTCCCTCTTGGATAGATTCAGGGGATATAACCAAGTCCAAATTGCAGAAGAGGACCAATCCAAAACAACCTTCACCATAGAATGGGGGACCTATGCCTATTGAGTGATGCCATTTGGGCTCTGTAATGCTCCTGCCACCTTCCAACGAGTAATGATGGCTGCCTTCCAGAATCATTTGCATGATTTCATTGAGGTATATCTTGATGACTTCTGTGTCTATAGCTTAATCCGTGAGCATTGGGGACACCTAGAGCAATGTTTTGACAGATGCCGAGAGTATGGGATTTCTCTCAACCCCGAAAAATGTGTCTTTGACGTCTCATCAGGAGTTCTTTTGGGCCATATTGTCTCTGCACAAGGGATTGCAACAGACTCGGCAAAGATTGAGAAGATTGCCGCTTTAATGGCACCAACAAACCTCTGAAAATTGAGAGGATTTCTTGGCCATGTGGGCTACTATAGAAGATTTATTGCACATTTTGCAACCAAGGCAGTTCCTCTGCACAAGCTCCTAAGGAAAGATGTTGATTTCCTTTGGGCTGATGACTGTGAAGAGGCCTTTAACACCCTAAAACAGTGCCTTATTCAAGCACCTATTTTGCAACCTCCTAACTGGACGAAGGAGTTCCATGTGCAAACAAATGCATCAATTGAAGGTCTAGGTACTGTCCTATATTGAAAGGGCCCCTCTAAATTAGATCAACCCATTTATTATGCAAGCCGAAAGGTCACTAATAGGGAATGGAACTACACAGTGACAGAGCTTGGGTACTTGGCAATGGTGTTTGCACTAGAGAAGTTTCGACACTATCTACTGTCAATGCATTTCAAGTTCTACGTGGATCATGAAGCCTTGTCCTTCCTGATGAACAAAGCAGATGTTAAAGGACGATTGATGATATGGTTACTCCTATTCCAGGAGTTCGATTTTGAAGTGGTCACTAAGCCTAGCCATTCCCATGTTCTAGCTAATTATCTATCATGGATCCCTCAAACAGAGGAAGAGGAACAGGATGATCCAGACCTTCCTGATGCTTCCTTGTTTCTAGTTGAAACAATTACTCCCTGGTATGCAAACATAGCCAACCTCTTGGTAACTCAACAGTATCCTCCTGGCATCTCAAGCCGTGAGAAGAAAAAGCTTCTGCTAGAATCAGCCCCCTACACTTTGCTAGGTGGTGCACTATATAAGAGAGGCAAAGATGAAGTGCTGCGAAGATGTATTATAGGGGATGAAATCAGCATAGTATTGAAAGCATGCCATGATGAACCATGTGGTGGACACTTCGCAGGAGAAGCGAGAGCCAAGAAGGCTCTTTTAGCAGGATACTGGTGGCCGACCCTCCACAAGGATGCATATGATTACTGCAAGAGATGTGATGCTTGTCAACAAATGGGGAAGCCCACCAAAACAAGTGCCATGCCATTGCAACCCATTCTTCCACTAAAGCCATTCGAGAAGTGGGGGAGTCCCATTGATCCACCTATCAGACAGAAGCAGAATAGATACATCTTAGTATGTAGGGATTATGTCACAAAGTGGTGTGAAGCTAAAGCCCTGAAACGAGACGATGGTAATAGCATAGCTCTATTCATGTATGAGAATATTATCACCCGGTTTGGAAGTCCCCTCGAGCTGATAAGCGACAGAGGTACTCATTTCCTTAACAAAATTATGGAGGAGCTGACGGAGCTGTATAAGATCCACCATTGCAAATCCACTCCTTATTACCCCAGAGCCAACGGCCAAGTTGAAGTCACCAATCACATCCTCTACTCGATCTCCTGACAAGAACAATCGCCACACATCGTCGTGACTGGGACGATCGACTTACAGAGGCCCTCTGGGCATACATAACCTCCCATAAGGTAGCTACAGGACATAGCCCTTTCTAGCTAGTGTATGGTACAGAAGCCATCTTCCCTGTTGAACTGGAATTGCCCTATTTGCGAGTGGCAGTTAAAGAACGCTTAGGAGATGATGAGTCACTACAATGCCATCTCCTGCACTTGGAATGCTTGGATGAGATACGGCGGATGGCCCTACAGTGCATGGAAACCACTCAGGTGCGACACAAGGCCTATTATGATAGTTTCGTCAAGCACAAGGAGTTCAAAGAAGGTAATCTTGTCTTGGCCTATGATTCGAGATTTGGCAAGTTTACTGGCAAGCTTCAACAACGGTGGATGGGCCCATACAAGGTACTTGCTGTCAATCGTAATGGCTCTGTTCTTTCAGGTGCAGACCGTTGATGCCTCTGATGATCCCTTCTTGATCAATGGCTATTGTATGAAGAAGTACTTCCCTCCTTGGGAATCTTGACAATCATAGTCGACCTACCCTCCCCCTATTGGGCATTGCACTGTTCTTCTCATCATGCTTCTGATAGCCCTTATGATTCTCCTCATGAGGCAGTTTCGTTCTGCTAACTCCTTGCAGATACATCTCCACCCGAATTTGTTCTCTTTTCATCTGATCCAACAATAGTGGCGAGGATGGTCCTGACACATGGTATTTCCACCATTCTCTTTCTTCACGAAAAGAAAAACAAACAAACAAACAAACAAGCCAAACTATTATGGGAGAAAAGGAAGGAATTCCCTGTCATAATAGGCCTTGTTCCAAGAAAAGGTGGAAACGCCCTTAGGCAAGAAGCTGACTGTGGAAAAGGTGGTCACACCCTGCAGTTCAGGATAGCTGACTCATCAGCATACCCTTTTCAGCAAGTAATTTGACACCACCTTCCTTGGTGCACTGTCTCTGCAATATCAGTCTATCTGTCCTTCTTAACAAATGACTTTTCTTACAAATCATTAAAGTATGAGATTTACAGGATGCCTTCTTAGGTACGCCTCGTCTTCAAGATCCTCATGACAACAACAGCTGACATGATCTTCATCACCAACCCCTTGAGTGATGCAATCTTTCATCCTAACAGGATGGGGATATGCATATGGGCTGCCCTCTGTATCTATCAGAGTGTGAGATAGAGGGTGGGGTGAGTGACCAGTCTTTCCCTTCAAATCAAATGAGAGATGAGATGGTTGAACGGAGTGTTACACGCACGGGATGGGCCTCTCAATGCACAATGCACGATTTGTTCATGTGCACTGCCCATTAAGGCTCCCTGGCCTTCCTTGTTGCACTGTATGCCGGCACAAGGTGGGATGCACTGTTGCACCATTCAATGCGCACAAGGCATACAACCTCTGCACAAGTGACAGTGAGGACTACATCAATGGGTTTCAGGAATGGATTGCCCTCTGTATCTATCAACAGAGCGTAAGACAGAGGGTGGGCTGGGTGTGACTGGCGTTTCTTCAATCAATTATCGAGAGGTGAGGATTGAGGGATGTTACGACAATTGGAGTCAAGTACATTCTCATTTCCCTCTGCACCCACGGGATGGATCTCTGCCATTAGCACAGGACACGTCACTCTGTTCTGTACATTGTACTGCAAGGCTCCCTGGCCTTTCTCCTTGCACTTATGCCAAACGGGGTTGGATGCACTGATGCACCATCAATTGTGCACCCTGGCATACTCTCTTTGTAGCACCACCCCCTTGTCGATTCCTAAACTGGGTGTGAGCTATGGGTTTCATCATTATTTCCTCGAAGTGATGTTAGTAATGGGGGCAAGTGACTGCTCTTTCATTCCATTTGAGTGATCGTAAGTGAATGCAATATCCCTCATCATCGACAAATTTCATGCGATTCCTTCAACCAGCTACCTCCTTGGGAGCTGCCGCATGGTCCCTGCCACAAAGGACGTATGCTGTGAAGACACCTTGTTACCTCCTGCAGCCGACAATGACACAAGACGCAACCTCGATAGTCGACATTCATCCTCGGTGACATGGGCCAAGTTTTTCTAACCCTACACCTTATGTTTCTCAATGACGGTCATGTCTTAAGTATGGGGACATTCGTGATTGGTCTGATGTGTGGTACTAGGTCCTTGATGTTCGATTTACACTTCTTGCTAAGGTTTTAAGTGTAGGGACACGCCTGCGCGTCTATGTTACATACCCCCATGGCTATACCCTGCTATGATCATGCATCTCTGCCATGACTTCATTTTACCCTGATGGGGTCCCTTACCCACCCCCATCTATTTTCCCCCCTCCCTTGGGGTCATTCCTTCTCTAATTTCTTTTGTCCTTTGTTTTCACGCTCTTTCATACGAATGCATCCTATGTTCACTGAGAATTACATCCAACCTTACAGCCGTGTTCGTCCCTTTGAACTGCCAATTTTTTCTTTTTACCAACCCCTGTTCCGACAAATGATTCTAAAGTTATTAATTTTTGCAGCAATTCCCGTAAATTGGACGATTTTCCATGTGAACGTGCCTTTATTGCTTCAGAACCCTGATCTGATGTGCCAGCCTTGTCCTACCCATTCCCTCTGACATTTTTCCTTTTTACTCCCTGTCATTCCGATGCATGGTTGGTCCATATTAATTTTTGAGGATTTTCGGGCCCTTTTCGTGCTTATTTTTTACATTTTTCCATGTGAACCTACCCTTTTTGCACTAGAATTCCAGTTTAATTTGACAATCGTGTCGCGTCAGCCTTTCCCCCACTTTTTCCTTTTTCCGCCTCCCTCTTTCAACAGCTGGATTTTTAGTTATTAATTTTTTCGAGTGTTTTCAGGTGTATTTTTTGTGTTTTTCCCATGTGAACCCCTCCTAATTTTCCCCAAACTGAGTTTTGATGCACCAGCCCTATGAATCCCTTTCTTTCAAATATTTTTTTTGTTTACTGTCTTCTATTCCGGTGCACGGTTCTTCTCATATTAATTTCCGAGTCCATTTTCAAGTCCTTTTTGGAGTTTTTCCCATACGAACGCATCCTATCTCGATCGGAACTGTGTTTTGCCATGATAGGGTTGTTGAACACATTGTTCTTCACATTTTTTATTCTTTTCGCACTTCGTTCCGATGCGCGGATTTTCTGATCTTAATACCTATATGTGTTTTCGAGCTTGTTTCTTGCGTTTTTTCCATGTGAACACCCTGATTTTGCCCCGAAAACTGTGTTGCATTTTTCTATCATTTTCTCCTCGTCTCCTGCACATTTTTCCTTTTTACGGTTTTTTGATCTGACGAACCCGGTTTGGGTTTTATTAATTTTTCTTTCTTTTTGCCGTGTGGTCGCGTTTCTCGTGTCGCGCGTGAGCGCGCTTGTTTTTGGTTTTATGCGCCTCGGGATGCCCCGTCGCCTCAGTGCCTCGCGCGTCGCCGTCCCTGTCCCGTTTGATCCCATCATTGCAATTTTTTTTACTCCCGCCCTGCGCATACGCGCGTGACGAGGATGCGTTCCTTTTTCACATCCATAACCAGTTTATTTTTATTTTAAAAAACAAAATGAAAAACAAAAAACAGTACCCACCATTAAAACAAACACACAACAATAATTACAAACCCAATCCCCATGTAAATTTTACACAAAAAAATATACACAACACTTTTAAAACAACAAAAATAACACAAAAATAATAAAAACAAAAATAAAATATAAATAAAAAACTAATAATATTTTTTTAAAAAAAACCAACAAACACTCCGCTACACATAAAAATCAATTTAATTCAAAAAATAAAAAAATAAAACAAAAAAAAACATTTATTTTTTTTAAAACTGTTTACCTATTTTTGCTGCATGCTCCCTACGTTCTCCTCGCCTTCCTCTTCTGCGAGTGCTCCCTACTCCGTCGCCACTTCCCCTCCCTCTCCACCAACTGCTCCGTTGTTGCGGTCGTCGCCACTTCCCCTCCCTCTCCACCAACTACTCCGTCGTTGCGGCCGTTGCCACTTCCCCTCCCTCTCCACCGACTCGGCCATCGCCACCTCCTCATTCTCCGCCTCTTTCACCCTTCTTCGCCTCTCCCACCTCTCCCTTCTCTACATCTCTCCCACCTCGCCCTCCACCACGTCCGCCTCCGTACGTCTCTTCCACCTCACCCTTCTCCCACCACCTCCGCCCCCGTCTTCCTTTCCTCTCCTCCTTCTCTGCCGCCGTCGACGCCTGCGCCCCACCTCCGTATTCCTTTCCTCTCCTCCTCCTCTGCCACTGTCGACGCTTGCCCCACCTCCGTCTTCCTCTCCTCTCCTCCCACGCCGCGCTGAACGCCCGTAAATGTTACACAAAAAAAAAATACACAACACTTTTAAAACAACAAAAATAACACAAAAATATAAATAAAAAACTAATAATTAAAAAATTTAAAAAAACCCACAAACACCTCGCTACACATAAAAATCAATTTAATTCAAAAAATTAAAAAATATATATTTGTTAAAAAATTGTTTACATGTTTTTGCTACGCGCTCCCTGCGTTCTCCTCGCCTTCCTCTCCTGCGAGTGCTCCCTACTCCGTCGCCAATTCCCCTCCCTCTCTACCAACTGCTCTGTTGGTGCGATCGTCGCCACTTCCCCTCCCTCTCCACCAACTACTCCGTCGTTGCGGCCATTGCCACTTCCCCTCCCTCTCCACCAACTCGGCCGTCACCACCTCCTCATTCTCCACCTCTTTCACCCTTCTCCGCCTCTCCCACCTCTCCCTTCTCTACGTCTCTCCCACCTCGCCCTCCACCACGTCCGCCTCCGTACGTCTCTCCCACCTCACCCTTCTCCCACCACCTCCCCCCGCCCCACCTCCGTCTTCCTTTCCTCTCCTCCTCCTCTGCCGCCGTCAACGCCTGCGCCCCACCTCCGTATTCCTTTCCTCTCCTCCTCCTCTGCCACTGTCGACGCTTGCTCCACCTCCGTCTTCCTCTCCTCTCCTCCCACACCGCGCTCAACGCCCCCCACCACCCCCTGGTTAGTCCTCCTACAGTCCATTTAACTTAATTCACTTTAACATAACTTAATCAACTTAACTACCCTAATCAACTTAACATAACTTAATAAACTTAACTAACCTAATCAACTTAATTCACCTAATCAACATAGTTTACTTCATTTACTTAATCACCTTAATTAACTTACCTAACCTCCGTTCCTTCCCTCACCTAACTTCGATCCTTTCATCCCCTATCCTCCCCTCACCCTCGTTTTCCCCCGTGCTCGCTTCGTTCCTGCCTTTTTCCCCTCTACCTCCCTTGTTCACAGCGTAGCGCATGCACGCGTACGTGAGCTGCTAGCAAGCATTCACGCGCGAGGACGCGCTTTCGATTCGTCCGTGCAGTGGTGTGTTGAAGTTAGCCGTTCACACGCAGTCATCCTCCACTGGTCACACGTAGCTCGAGTACCACCTTTTAATTTCCACACCCGAAAAATATATGAAAACACATAAAAATACACATAAAACACCTAAAAACTTCAAAAAATCATTAAAATTCATTTAAAATTCAAAAAATTACAAAAAATTACAAAAAAAAAAATTCAACATTGTTGAAATCATTTGCACTATTTTTTAAATTAAAAATTCAAGAAAATAAATTGCAAAAAAAATCAAAACTTCAAAAATCCTTCAAAAATACATGTAAAATGAGTAAAATTCATTAAAAACTGGTAAAAAGTAAAAAATGTTTCCAAAAAATTTCCAAAAAATTCCACAAACCTCCTTGCCCCTTTTGCCAATAATTTCTCAATTGAAAATGTTTCCACAAATTGCTAAAGTATTATTTGAAGCCAAAACCCTAAATTTAATACTTCATCTCATGAAAATTCATTTTAAATTCCAAAAATCAGGTGAAAAATCATGGATAAATTACAAGACATTGTTGACACTTGCTAGATTGCTGAAATTCTACCCTTACACTTCACAATATATTCATGTGTCCTATATCCCATTTTCATCATTAAACAACAAACAAACAGACAAACAAAGGAAGAAAACGAACGAAAAAAAACAAACAAAACCATACAATACGCAATACAAACACACCTAAATTATAACTTAAAAACAAAAAAAAGAGAAAAAATAATTTAAAAATTTAAAATAACAAAAAAACACTAAGGTGCTTCATTTTTTCCAATCAGTGGTGTTTGTTTTTTTTACTGGATTCCTTGCATTTTGGGACTACTCAATGCACCTTCAGTCTCTTGTATACACACCCCTACCAGGTATTTATTTTTTTAGCTTTATTCATTTTCATTATCCCTTAACCACAATTAATTGCTAAAATGAACTATATTCACCCACTTTTTCACGCGTGCTAGCGCTAAACACACAGATTCTAATAACTTAAAATCAACCAGCCATTCACTTTGCACGTGCTACGTGCGCTTCAGAGGCACCTTAATTTTTAATAAAAATGAACCAGCCGTCACAAAAAAGCATGCGCTGGTAAAAAATACTCCACATCACCATTAATTTTTAATTAATGAATTTACATTTAGAGACCCCAGTCTAAGAATCGCAGTCTGGGTGTCGTTTAAGTACCGTTTCACCCTAATAAATTGTAATTAAAATTTTAAGAAGGAACCGTCGTTTTCTTATTAAGGTTTATAACCTAATAAAATGTCACCCATTGTTAATAATTTCTTAAAATGAACCATTCATTAAAGCCATTTCCCCTCACTACACTTTCCCTCCCCCCTCCCTTTTTTAATAAACATGCTTCGTGGGATGGGCGCGTCAACTCCTCTTAGCTGAAACTGTTGGTCAAAGTTATGGTCAGGTCCTGATTAGATTTTTATGGTATTATGGTTTGCTTATGTGCTACGATTACGGGTGCGGTTTGTAGTTTTTTCTCTTTTTTGCCTGATACGGGGTTTTGGGTGCCTATTTGTTGTATCGCATGAAGTTTTCAGTCGCATATGTGTAGAGGTCATGCCAAATTTTTTCTAGGATGTGGGTTGTTTGGGGTGGTAAATTAGTTAGTTACATTTGTGTATATTTCTTTTGATTGATTTTTTTTAATAGCTATTTTGGTTGTTTTGAAGGCATTCTTTGTAATTGTCTGTGTTTTGTGGTGTGTGTGTTTTCCATCTAAATGGCGCCTCACGCTCCTCCTCCTATCCAGTATGTCCCATTGATCAGTAGGGATTATTCTTCCCTACTGGCTTTTGAGCCTATAGCGAAAGCAGGGCTTGCAACTTTCGTGGCTACTTCATTCCCATTGATTCCAGATGATCCATCCCTGTGTGATGAGTTTCTTGCATCATACAGTAAAAAGTCGGGCCTAGTTCATGGTGCTTCCATGGTATTGACCCTATGAGGGCTAGGGAAGGCTTTGTCTCTTCCCTACAAAGGAGAGTCCTTTGTTACGGTTAGACAATTATTCTCCAATGATGAGATTTTCTGTCTGTTTACAGAAGCAGACCAAAGAGATTATGGATGTCAAGAAAGTGATAAACACTTCAGGAGTATCTTTTTCCATGATCACTGATCCTCTTTGGAAGTTGGTCTGCCAGTTCCTCCAAGATAGGTTTATGCTTGCCAAGATACCATCTCATTATTTGTCCAAGGAACTCTTCACAGCTTCCAGGATGGTGTTAAAAGGGGTTGCCATTGATTGGAGTACTTACCTGCTTACAAAGATGGACCAACATTTTGTCAAAGTAACCAAAGGGAATGTCACAAATGTCACTTATGGTCCCTACTTATATGCTTTCTTGACATACTCATGCCTTAAGAAGAGTGTGCTACCACCTCCTCCATCTAATCCAGTACCTCCCCCTCCACCTTCAAAAGAGTCAGAACCTATTGACATAGAGGATCTTGATTCCCCTCCTCCATTGGTCATTCAACGAAAGCGCTTGAAGCGTGCGGCAGATAAAACTCCACCAGTCATTCCTTCAGTCACAATTCCTGCTACATCTGGCAGTGACCTCCCTGCTTACCTCACATGCAACAATTTATTCAGGGCATATAGAGAGGGTTCTTTGGAAATATCAGTCCCTTCACTGAACAGTTTAGTGTCAGGAGATGCTATTCCATTCCTTTGTAATGACATCCAGAGTTCGATTGAACTTTCAGTGACCACTTGTGTTCAATAGTTGTATGCTTCTTTCTATGAAGAACCGATGCAGTCTAAAGACCAGTTGCATAAGGCAACCGCAAAGTTAGCCTCTGCTAAAGACACACTTGCAGATCTGTTTAGGCAGATAGAGCAACAGACACAAATGATTGAGACCCAAAGAGAAGAAATATCTTCTTTGAAGATTCAGTTAATAGAAGCTCAGTTAGAGGTCACTAGAGTCACGAAGGAGAAAGAGAGAATGTCCAAAGAAGCTCAAGAGTTTCAAGCTCTTTTAGATACAAAACTGTCAGCTTTACAGACTGCTCATAATACAGTGGAATCACAAGCTTCCTAGATTAAGCAGTTGCAGGACCAACTGGCACAGTCACGGTCCATTCCTCTAAGCCCCAATGTTCCTATTATTCCTTCTATATCTCAGCAGGACTTGGCAGTTCTCCAGAGACATGCCACATTGTGTCCCTTGTTTCAAGATAAAGTGGAAAGATTGCAGTCCAAGATGGATTTGTTATGGTCTACATTTAAGCACTTTCAGGAGTATGTTCCTCCAGATCATTTTTTCTTTGTCCACTATCAGTTGCAAAAGTTGGCCTTCTATATGAAGCTTTCAACGATGGATCTCCCTCTTCCAGAGGATGGTTGGAGTGGGGCTTGGTCTCCTGATTCGCTGACAGAAGTGGTCCATATGGTTTTTGAAGATTCTGTGATGACGGATACCATGTTGTTGTCTTACATGTATCTACGAGGTGATTTGTTGATTTTAGATGATGTAGATCTGGCCTGGTATGTGGGGGATGTGGTTTTGCAAGCTGTTTTGTATGTCAACTATTTGGAGTTGAGGATAGATGACATATTCCAGTGTTATTCTTCAAAATTGGCTACTTGCCCTGACAATTCATGGCATTTAATGATTGATTATATGGTCCTGAATCAACGTCAAAATACAGCTTTTACTTATGTGCAGAGCACTAATCAACTGAGGGTGGATCTCCTAGCTTATCTTCCAAGAACCATCCAGTTGATTCATCCTTTTTTTATGCCTATTAGAGAAGATCTGTTTTAGGTCCCTCTGTTCCTAGCCTATTATACTACCAACAGATGGCCCATCGCTATGATACTTATCTTTCCCTTTATCAAACCAATTCAGGAGCTATCTTACCTCTTCGTTTCCAACCTCAGGGTTTTCCTCAAATTCCTATATTTACCTATTATTGTTTCATCGAAGATCGAGTCTTTTCTCCTTCTCCACCATGCCCTTCACCATCTATCCATATACCTTCTACTTTTCTTGTTTATCAATTGACACCTTTTCTAACTGATTCACTTAAATTTTCAGCCACTCCTTCTTTAGCCTATTCCTCCTTTTATGATTTTGCCTACCCATCTCTTCATCCTCTTTTACTTATTCCACTTCCATCTCCTACCACTTTTATTTCTCAACCCCCTCAGTTGGTTAGTGAGTACGATGGATTTGATCAGCAGATTCCAAGCAGAAGAGGATTGAGCTCGACTCATTCTCTCATAGGACCACAGATTAATTGGCCATTAATTCCAGGGGACTGGACCACTACTAGTCAAGCATACCAGAATTACCTCCATTTTGCTCACCAATATTCACAATCTCTAGATCCTTCAGTGAGATTGATAGCTCATTTTGCTTGGTATCTAGCATATATGCATAGGCATTCCCATAATGATCAAAAGGCAATTCCAAAGCTTTGTATGAATGTCAATGTGAACATTGATTCCCAACAGTTAGATGTCCTATATTTTCATGCCCTATGTCTACCTAGCAGATACCTTGTTTTGCTAGAAAGGATGTGCTGCCTTCAGTTCTTTCAAAATCCTCCCAAGACATTTGTGGATGAGTCCTTCTCCATGGATCGTTTTCGAAACCACCAAGCCTTCAAAAGGGATCACCTTCATTGATGCCTTTGCAATGTATTTTGGATGATTCTTAATGATATATATATCTCTTTTTGGGGGTGTCATTCAGATGGTTGTGTTAGTGTTTTGTGTGTGTGTTGTAATTAATTGTATGTGATGAGTTCGTGCTAGTTGAATAATTTGTTCGAGAGCTCTTTTCAAACTATTGCTGATGGATGGAAAGCCTATGATGGAAAGCTGAAGAAGAACCTCTTATATCCTTTACAAATTTGTTATGACTTTTAAATCTCCGTCTACCCTTTTACAATTTGCACATGAGCGAGTCTGGCACTCTTTTACAAAAATTTTGAGGTGCCTTTTACTTAAAAATGTGATTTTTCCTTTAGCTTAATTTTAGAGGTTGTACTTGCGCCTTTGCTTATTCTCCAACCTACTTCTTCCGTCTCGAGCTGGGGTTAACATTTCATCCTTACGCCTTTGCTTATTCTCCGACTTGCTTCCTCTGTCTCGAGCTGGGGTTAACAGAAATATAGATGGATGTCAATTGACTTACTTGTTAATGCCCTACTACAAGCCATTGGGACCATGGCTAGATTAGCTAAATAGGATGATACCTTTATGATTGCAATTGAGCTTTTGAAGAAGCTAGATTATCCTGTTTAGGATTATGCGAATCTCATTAGTCCTTTATTCTTTATTCTTTTTTTTCCAAATGGGGGGCATCAGATTATATTAGTGAAGAGCAAAAATTTTATACAAACCAAAAAGGGGGGGTGAATCGCCTAGGGACTGATAATGACATCATTACAAGATACAGCCGAAGGCTGTCCAATAGATTAGACTGTAGGTTGATTCAGGGCTCAAATAGAGTTAATCTTTTCCTTGATGTTATCAACTAGGTCACCCAATCTAGATAAAATGATGTTCTCAACCCTCTTGTTGGTGTAATGGAGAGGACTCCCTCCTGGAAGCAACTACTGTTAGGGGACTCTGTGGGGGTTCTGTCTTCTGTCTGGAACTTCATAAGAGTTCAATTCTTTTGGATCATATGGAAAATGAGAAACAAGGTTTTTTTTGAAGGTGCTTACCAAGTCCCAAGCCTGAACATACTGTTTGCTGATATCAATTTTCAGGAAATCAATCGCAAGATAAAGCATCTAAATACTCTACTGATGCGGACAAGGATTTTGAATGACGTTGAATTGGCTCACTTGGACAAACCTGAGGATGTGCGCCAACTACCCCTCAACCGCCACCAGCTAGCGGAACTGAAAGGGATGCAGTCTCTCAACAAAGATGAATTTGATGCTACCCACCTCATTTTATCTAGATCGGATTAGTCCTTTATTTGATAATATAACGTAGACTTTTGCATTTTAAAAAAAGCTCTATGATTATGCAGTCTGAAAGTTTGCCATTCATCTTGAAAGTTTGAAATGCACCATTGAATTCTCCTCTCAAAGGCTTAATGTATTCTATTCGTGTCTTGGATCGATTTAAAGGATATTAATAATAGATCATGTTAGTAACAATAGTACTGATAAATAATATTAATAAGTAATACGAATAACCAATAAGAGTAAGAATAAGGAAATAACGGAATAAGGAAAAGGGTATGGCGATACGTGGGAGACCGTGAAACGTGGTTATGTAAATGGACTAAAAGGCGTCTTCTCAAAAAAGTACTTCTCAGAGGAAACTCTTGGGATTCTTTCTTTGAATCTGCGACTGTTGTGTCTAGACTCAGAGGTACTCTCTCTCTCTCTCTCTCTCTCATATTTATTCTTTTGTTTGCTGAGAATTTTGCATGGCTCTGAGGATCCAAGCTTAGCAGAAAATGGAAAAATGTGATGATCATTTTCAGCTTTTTAGCCGCACATAATCCAAGCTTAGACAGAAAATGAATTACTGTGATGCTTCATTTCAGCTTTTGATTCACCAGATAAGTCATATTTTGTGTGTTTGCCTCAATCCTTTTCTGCTTTCCCACAGCGATCAAGAGAAGGTTTGCCATGTCGGGAGAAGAACCCATCACCTTGACTGCACTCTTAACCAGAACAGCATCACAATTTCCTGACAGCCAAGCCCTAATTGCATCCGGGGGGCCGAGCTTGACCTTCTCGCAGCTGCAAAAGGCCATTGATGGGGTGGCATTGCAGCTCCTACGCGCAGGCCTGAAGCCTGGCGATGTGGTGGCTATCTCGTTTCCAAATACTATCGAGGTAAAATCTGTTAGGATGAATTAGATGCTGGTTTTCCCATCTGTTTGTTGTCTCAATAAATTGATAAGTGCATAACCATTGTTTCCTTATGTGACCCACCCCACGTACGCCCAATGATGTTGGGTGAACCGTGCTTCATTAGCATGATTGAAGTAGTAGCTGCATATTGATGCAAACAGTTGACAAAAACGTATCAGTTTTTTACGCGCTGCAATTATGAGAGATACTGTGTCGAGTTAGGTTGGCTTGATTTGAAGTACTTCATTCATTTAGCCCATGGCCAGATAGAGGGCATTGTCTCCAAATCAGAGGATTTTCTAACCTGCAATTGGCATTAGTCCTCAAAACAAGAAGATTAGCAATCAAATCATGCCTTATCTTGTATTGCCACTGTAAGAAAGTTTGTTGCAGAACATTATGATTCATGATCTTTGTGCTTGTCATATTGGCAATGCTTAGCTGTGGCATTCCCACCTTGCTTAGCTAAATGTACTTAGCTGTTACTGGCGAAATAGCAGACTTGCTCTTCTTGATCCATTATCCTGTATTAAGTAGCATAGGCTAGATTGATTAATCTTTTTGTCTAACTAGGTTTATACTCCCATCAGCACCTTAGTAAAATCTGATTGTAATACACGAAAAAGGGTCATTTTGCGGCTCAGTCTGCATGATTGTGCCTTACATTTTTCGGACATTATGAAGTTGCATGGGCTTAATTGAAACTAGCATTTGTGAACTGCATGGGCGTAATGAAAGGGGTGTTCCTGCAGTTTGTCCTGGCATTTCTGGCTGCTATACAAGCCCGTGCAGTGGCGGCACCTTTGAATTCTGCGTACACTGAAGAAGAGTTCCAGTTTTATCTTCAGGACTCCAGAGCTGTTTTGTTAGTTGTTCCCTCTGTCGAGGGCAACAAGGCAGCAGAAAATGCAGCTCAGAAGCTTAATCTGTCTATTGCAGAAGTGAAATGGAGGGCTGACAACAGTGGGATGGATTTGCTGTCCAAGTACAACTTCAATTTTCTGTATGATTCGTGTGAGATCTCTGAGGTGGAGAATTGCAATGACGATGAGGCATTGTTTCTTCACACATCAGGAACAACTAGTCGGCCTAAAGGTGTACCTTTGACACAATTGAATCTGTCTGCATCAGTGCAGCACATTATCCATGCTTATGAACTGCAACCCAGTGACAAAACTGTGATCATTTTACCTCTTTTCCATGTACATGGTTTGATGGCTGGCTTACTTTCATCCTTAGTAGCTGGAGGAACTGTGGTTCTGCCAAGTGTAGGACGATTCTCTGCCTCCAAGTTTTGGGACGATATGAAATCATATGGTGCCACCTGGTATACTGCAGTACCTACTGTCCACCAGATACTATTGGAAAAACACAAGGCTAAACCAGAGCCAGAGTACCCTAAGCTCAGGTTTATTCGTAGTTGCAGTGCATCATTAGCACCGGCAGTTCTTGCCCAGTTAGAAACAGCCTTTGGGGCTCCTGTTCTTGAGGCTTATGCAATGACGGAAGCCAGTCATCAAATGACATCCAACCCTCTGCCCAAGTATGGTCCACACAAACCTGGTACTGTGGGTAAACCCACAGGCATTGAACTAGCCATCTTAGATGATAATGGACAGGCTCTTCTAGCAGAACAGGTTGGCGAAGTGTGTATAAAAGGCTTGAATGTGACAAAAGGATATAAAAGCAACCCTGATGCAAACAAGGTAGCATTTGCATTTGGCTGGTTCCACACTGGAGATAGAGGTTTCCTTGATAAAGATGGTTTCTTGAACTTGACAGGCCGCATTAAAGAGCTCATCAATCGTGGAGGTTGGTCGTTGCTACCCTTTTTTTCCCTTAAAAAGTTGTGAAGTCTGAAGCTATTACACTTTCCAATGCAATTGTGTTCTTTTCATTCTGAGGCAGGTGAGAAGATATCTCCTTTGGAAGTTGATGCTGTGCTTTTAGCCCATCCAGCAGTCTCTCAAGCAGTTGCATTTGCTGCACCTGATGATAAATATGGGGAAGAGGTAAGGTTATTATCCCAATCTTAAGCTCATTCCTCAATCAACTGTTAGCTGATACTATACAATGTTCACAAAAAGTCGAGGTTTAGTGTCAAGCAAATTGCAAAGGTTCGAAAAAAACTTTTAAAAATCTTCAGTGAGAAGGTTTTGGAATTGATGAAGCTGAGTCATTTTAGTTATATCCTGGTAAAATGTCAGTCAAAGCCTTTGCAAAAACTTGCAGAAATTTTTGTATCAGCTCTCAAAAATGTTTTCTGTGAACACTGATAATATACGCGGTCTATATTGCAACAGGTGAATGCTGCTGTAGTACTACACGAAGGGGAGTCTTCAACTGAGCAAGATATAAAAGAATTCTGCCGAAAGAATCTTGCCAGTTTTAAAATTCCTAAGAAAATATTCTTTTCTAAGGATGTCCCAAGAACTCCTACAGGAAAGATTCAGCGAAGGATAGTTGCAGAGCATTTTCTGTCTAAAATGTCTTCTTGAAAATACAGTACTCCTTGCTTGTAGAGAATCACCAGATTTTTGATAATAAGGTGGTTCTCTAACCACATTTGTACTTTTGCCTACAGTATACCACCCAAATTATGCTCCCCAAAAGAGCTCTTGATTTGCTCTCAATCAAGTGGCCTCCTATTATGATATATATATCCCTGCTGATAAATTATACAGCAGTTTTTATGAGCATTGGACAGTGGATTCTGCAATAAAACTACAGATGTGTTTTGTCACCGGTTTTTGGCAGTTCTAGCTGCAAAAGTTCTGTCATATCCTTATACAAATTGGGACTAGGTTCCACATATGGGTTTCATGGACATAAGGACATTGATCTAACGATTTTGAAAATACATTTATGCCTAACTTGTTGATGGGTGTAAAGCAGTATCAGTCCAACTGTACCAATAGCTGTCTTGTGCTCTCATGCACCAGAGAGATGTGTATGACTGCAGAAGCACATTTCTTGGAAGTTTGTGCAGATTTTTAAAGAAATGTGTAAAAGGCAACTTTTCTAACCCTGAAGTGTAAGACTATGTATGGCAAGTATCCAAAGGAAACAGTCTTGTTCAGGGTGAGTTTTTCAAAGTTTCAAAGACTTGATTCTTTTGCCTGCCTGAATTTCGACGAAAAGTCAAAAACCAAAATCTTTTGAAAACTATGTCCCCCCAAAACCCACAAACCAACCTCAAAAAGCATGTTTACCTTTTGAAAATTTATTTACTCAACATCGCAAAATAGGGTAGGGGGGACCTTATTGTATATATAATTTTACCAAAATGTAACTCTCTTGGCCCTTTGTTGCACTCAAGGCAATAGGTGTCTTACCTATAGACCCAAAAAGTTCTCTAGGTTAAAGGGGATATTGTCATCATATCCATGCATTTTGTTTAGGCCTAGTCACCTATGGGAATCCTCTAAAATTCCTCTCTACACAAGAAAAGCAAAAGGAATGCACATGCTATTATATCTTACGATGTTTGACAAACCACTAGTATGTCACATTGGCATTTTTAGCTTGGGCTCAATCACATGTTATAAGAAAGTGGCAAGATTGTGTGTAGAAAAGGTGGTAAGGAAAGGGTCCATTTATCACTTGCCACTATTGGTATTTGTGCTTATAAGCATTAACTAATTTATGTGTAAACATAGAATATGCTTATATGTTCATGCATGTGCATATGCGTGTTGACATGCATGCTTGCATGATTCAATACACATGCATGCATGCATGTGTCTGCTTACGTGATGCAACTTATTGTCAATAATAATTTTATTCCTACATAGCGGTTCAAAAATTGACTAATATATTAAATCCTCTAAAGACAATTACTTGTCTCTTCACCATCTCCATGTGTTGTTTCAATTATATGATTAGGGTATCACAACTTGAGTTAAGATCAAGGAGCACATGAGAAGCTCAAGGAGCAACAATCAATGAGCAAGGAACAAGCAAGGCATGAGACAAATCAAGTCTCAAGCAAGATTGCTTTTAAGGCCCTAGATGACACTTTTTGGATATTGACTGTCTCAATTGTTTCAACAACTTTTTGGTACTATTGCTACACACATGTTCAAGAATCTTGGATGCTTAGTAGATACCAAATTGCCCCTCAACAAATTTGTTGTTTATAAATGGTAATGCATATGTTGTGATTTGACTATTTTCTTGGTTATGACAATGCATGTGGTCATTTTTATAAAAATTGCAAAGTTGTAGTTTTTGGTTGTGCTTATCTAAAATATTCTTTGTTGCTCATTACTAAGAAACTTGATTTAAAGACTTATAAAGCTTGGAAGTTTGGCATTTCTATTGGACAAATGTCTTTGAAACAATTAGTGGAGAAGAACCCTTGCTCCCTATGGGTTGTTAGAATGGATAAGCATGTAAGGCTATGTATTGGCTATCTATTGTAGTGTGGCTAACACTATGATTGCATATATTGCAAGCTTATCATGTTATGGGATATTTTTGTGAAGCTTTATAGCACGAACACAAAGGTGAAACACAAAGGCATGAAACATTTAACTTGAGCAAGGGAGAATTGATGTAAAACAAAAAATTGATCATTAACAAGTACAAATTGAAGACAAAGCCATCGTAAATACACTTTTATATAATTTGAACACTGCAAGATAAGGATGACTTGGTTTCAATCACCTTGAATGGTCTAAATGATTAGGTATCGCCAGTGAAATCCAATAGGTTGAGGTGGATGGCTTCAAACATAAAATGATAACAATGATGATTATTTCCACTATGGCAAGTAGGATTGGAAGAGATTGTTGTAACATGTAGAATGACATGAAGGGTGGTAGAGTGCATGCTAATCCTAAAAATTTTGATGCACCCAAACTCTTGGTTGGCTCTTCTTCTTGTTACATTTTCTTAACATCTCATACACTTCATATGAATTCGATGAGGTTGGTGCTTTCATGTGGATGCAAAAGTTCCAACTCTTCAACATGAACATATCCACGCATATTCATATGGTTTTGGCTTGTAAAGGAATGATGGTGAGGTCTTGCTGCAAGTGTGATGATGATGGACATAGGATGTTTGAATGTTCGTTTTGTCACTATTGTGACGAGTATGGGCATGAATTCAAAAAATTCCTAACTTGTCTGCATTCAAGATGGGTGGAGCATCATCATAAGTAGGATTGCCCATTTTTCTTTTGTCACCAATGCAAAGAATTGGGCCATAAGTAAAAATATTGTCCTCTTGGTTTGGAAAAAGCATTGGATTGTAATTTGGTCTATGCTTTTGAAGATTGTACATATTCATATGCATATCATTTGCTTGAAGAGTATGAAAGAAAGTTGGTCAAACTCATTCCATGGAATGAGAAAAATGGTCAACATCATAGGCATGTAACATTGTTCAACTTCAAGAGGCCTTGTTGAATAAAGTGATTTCAATATTAGCATTATTACTTACAACAAAAACATTTGCGGTAGTAATAGCAACCACACTCGATATGTTAATGATAGTCATACCTGTAATGTTGCCAAGATATGCTATTTTTACCTGAGACAATTGCTAATAGTGTCTATCATAATCTTAGTGACAGAAGCTGTAGCCACATTAATGATAGGCTAGTTGTCATGATAACTATACTTGAATAATAACAACAAAAAAAAATAATGCTAGTAGTTGTGACAATAGTAAATTATATAAAATTATCATGGGGAATAATAGGTATTGAGGAAGAAATTTAAAATAGCTATAGCTAGTAAGAATAGAAGCTATACTAATAGTACTAGGGTGTTAGTAGTAATTATAACAATATTAATGATAACATAATTGATAATAGCTAAGCTACGTGGCAAAAGTTATGTTAGTAACAATACTAATAGGTAGCATAGGGTAAGAGTGTTAACAGCTACACTAACCATGATTACAATAGTCATAGTAACTAAGGAATAAGCGAATAATATCAGTACGTTAATATGGTAGGGGTAATAAGCAGCCTTTACGAAGGCTATCGTTTCATGATCGTCAAGGTCATGGGCACTCGTCGTTTCCGTCATGCGCAGTGCCAGGATCGTCGTGATCATCGTCAATCACTAGCCCTGATCAACTATCGTCTTGACGCTGTTATAATTTCAGGCATTATTCTCGAGGAATCCACCTCTTAGGACGTTTGCACTTTGCCAAGAGGGCTGCTCAACACGACTCGGACCACCAGCGAGACTGACAGCTGACCCACCTCAACCTTGATAGCGCCTAGCTCGTCTATTATCATGATCATACCAGGCCGCCATGCACCTCGGATAGGCCAACAAATTTTGGGAAAAATAGCCAATAATCCACATATATATATATATATTATAATACTCGGACGACAGAATTGGCTGTCAACTTCGAGGAGCTCTCCTTGCAAGTCGTTTGGGGACTCTCAAGAGTCAAAGCTCTTTCCATATCGCAAGCTTTCCGGGTGCCTTTATATACAGTTCACGGAACGATATGATATTAAAATAAATCGCGTAAATCTTTGTTATCACGATTCATCACCAAGATATTATTAGTGGGGTATATATGAGGTTTGATTATGTGGTATAACTATTGAAAGATTTTTACGTGGCATATGCATTAGAGAGACTACACGTGCAGTCATGGAGGATTGGCTTAAAATTGTTTTCGTCTCTTAGGAGGAGAAATAGAGGCTTTTTTCATGACCTTGTTGCTAAGCACTATTTCCTTATGCAAGAATCATCTCCTAGTCTAGAGCAAAATCAGGATAATATTTTTCTCTTTAGGGGAAGAGATATGTTTACTTATGTCATTACCTCGAGAAGGGAAGAAACCCTAAGTTCCCTTGAAATAATATTGAATTAAAAGCTAGAATCTAGATCCATTAGGTTGTAACTCAAAGCAAGGACTTGGTGGCCCTAGTAAGACTTTATCTTATCATGTAGAGGGGTCATTCTCACTTTGTTTAAACCAAGTGCAACATGGGCCTGCTTTTGTTCAAGTTGTTTTGCGCATATGCTGATGCTCGTAACTGATACTAGAAACTTGTTAAGTGGCCTTAGAAGTCATTTTAGAACCTTATTATAGGTTGATTGTCATGGGAATGGAGTCGAGCTTCCCTCATAAGGGTAGACTCAAGCATCCTAGGCTACAAAGTTCGGATATTCCATGGAAGTTCCAAATAGAGTCTTTAGGTATATCTCTTGATGGTCTACTAAAATTGTGCAAGGATAGGTACATCACATGTGGTATCAGAGGAAAATTCTATAAGTAAATTAGTAACAACAATGCATGTGTTTGCCCAATGATTTGATTTATGAGCTCTAAGGTAGAAAAACTATAGATAATGCAGAATTTGTTCCAAACCACATGATCTTGGTTGCTAACATCTTCTACAACCATGAATATTATGCTTCAAGAAAAGAAATTTCTCTTAAAGTAAATCAAGGCATCCAAATTCATGGTCATGGAAAGGATCCATTGTCAATACTAATGCTAAATTCTAGATTGAAACCCTTAAAGATTAATTTGATATAATGAAAACAAGTGCTACTAATAAGACCATGATTACAAAGTTATGATTGGTAGGCAAGGCATACTTGTGGTGGAATAAGTGGTGTCGAGACAATGCTACCACTGAAGCTCTTGTATGGGAAGAAATAAAGAAGGTTGTAAGATGGACATACTTGTGACCTTCCTATCCTTCTATCAAAATGAACAAGTTCTTCAGCTTGATACACCTAAGGCTAATGCTAGAAGCATACTATCCATATTTTTAACACTCCTAAAATATGCTCCTAAGACACGCATCCACTAACAAGGTGCAGGCTTTGTAACACTCCTAAAGTATGTTGCTAGGATGGACATCCACCAACAAGGTGTAAGATTTTGTCAAGGATTGGATCAACCCTTGGACTCTTATCTAGAGTCCCTAAGGCTAATTGACTTTCAAGGTGCCTTCCTTAGAGCCTCGATTCAAATGGATGCCAACACTACCGCTTGGAGAGCACCAAAACAACAAAGACTATGATAATTCAAAAGGCAAAGAAAAGAAGTGAGATAGGGAACATCTAAAAGAGGTCACCTAATCATTGATGCTTTCATTGCAATGAGCTAGGGCATATCCAACCAAGTCGCCTTGACTTGAATGAAGAAGATATGGAAACAACAAGGAAACAAAGTTTAGCATTTGGTATACTTCAAGAATTAGATAATGATAAGGGCCTAGAGCCCACTGTAACCTTTGAAGATGATCAGAAGCCTTGGGAGATTTCCATGTGATGCAATAAACCTTATACTTGTAAGGGACCCTACCTGATCTGCAATAGTAATTGAGTAGTAATTGAGCTACAATATATTTAAATAAATTTGTCGTTAATTCCCTTATATAGATTTGAAGTTTGAGTACTTATATGTAAACAAAATAGTGTTGATGACGCATGGTGAGTCCCTAACTAATAGATCCTTTGAACTAAGATAGGAGCTTATTCTTGAAACTAAGCACCCCTATGTTTTCTTGAGATGAGGATATCTCAACTCCTCTAAGGGGGAGATGATATAATGTACTCAAATTCTAGTGTATAAATAATATTAGTCCTTGCTCTCAAACTCTTACCATCATTACTTGGAGTAACATAGTTCAACTTCAAGAGGTCCTATTGAATAAAGTGGTTTCAATATTAGCATTATTAGTTACAACACAAAGATTTGTAGTAGGAATAGCAACCACACTAGTTGGGATCTCCGCATGAAAGAGAATGTGGCCATGTCAACTCATTATGTAATAAAGGTAACAAATAATCTTTAAAATAAAGGCTATCTCCTCATGATTTTTGAGATCACTATACTAATGGAAGCCAACATGCATCATCATTTCAAATAGAAAAAAACATGTCATCTAGGATTCATAATCATCATTGCTATGATCATTGTGATTATCATCAATCGCTAGCTGTCATCAACTATCCTCTTCACACTATTATAAATTTAGTCATCATCCTAGAGAACTCCACTTATTAGTCCATTGCCAAAAGCACTAGTCCATCAATGCTAGGCAACACAACTTGGATCACTAGCGAGATTAACAACTCTGTCATGCATTGACCTACCTTGGCCTTAATAGTGCTTCTCCTGTTATTATCATAATAGGCCACCATGCACCTCGCATAGGCCAAAAAATTGTGGAAAAATAGCCTATAATCTATGACTTAACCAAATCTTATCACTTAGTGATGACCTCAAGAAGAGAGGAGAAGCCAAGTCAATTAGTTGAAAGGGGGAGGGTGAGCTATATAATATCCCCCCCCCTCTTGCATGGGAATAGTTAAAGGATTCACTTTGATTAGCTAATAATTAACCTCCTTTTGCACACACACACACACACACGCACACACATGCACACACATGCACACACGCACATGCACATGCACGCATGCACACACACGCGCGCGTGCACACGCACACACACACATGACATATGTGTCTCTATGTGGAGAGAGAGAGAGAGAGTACTCAAATGAAAGGATTGACACCAACATCCTTATAATGGGAAGTGAAGTGCAAACAAATAATCCTCTTCTATTGCTTTGAGGAGCTATTCTTGCAAGTTGTTGGGGACTATCAAGACAGATAAAGATGTAGCACAAGGAGCAAGGAGTGGTAGGTGGTACACACAAGGAGAATGTCAGGCTTGGAGCATGCATCCATACTTACAATGTCTTTTTCAACTATGCAACCATAGTGACAAAGACTTTCCCTTCCATGTCGTAAGCTTTTCAGGTGCCTTCATATAAATAATATAATATTAAAGTAAATTACATAAACCAATATTATCATTACCAAGAAATTATTAGTGGGTTATATATGAGGTTTGATTATGTGGTATAACTATTGAAAAATGTGTACTTGACATAAGCATTAGAGAGACTAGGCATGCACTTGTGGGGAATTAGCTTAAATTTATTTTGGTATTTTAGAAGGAGGAATATGGGCCTTTTTCATAACATTGCTGCTAAGCACTATTTCCTTATACTAGAATCATCTCACTAGTCTTAGAGGGAAATCATAATGATATTTCTCTCTTTAAGGGTAGAGATATATTTACTTAAGGACTTACCTCAGGAAGGCAGATACCCTAACTTCCCTTGAAATAGAATAGAAATAAAAACTAGTACTTGAATTCATTAGGTTATAACTCGAAGTATGGAACAATTCTACAAGGGACTTGGTGGTCCTTTGATAAAATAAGAATGAAAGCTCTTGAATATCTATAAATAGTATCACAATGATGAGATTGAATGTGCATGACTAGATGTTATGCTCTTTGAAGAGGATTTATGATTTTATTAGCTTGATTGAGAATGAATGAAAATATTTATTTGGAAGTGTTAAAATGCTATGTTGCTGGCTTTGGAAAAGAGATGATTTATAATGGAAACTAGGCTATTTTGCATTGGTCTTGTTTGAATCTTGAGAATCCCCTAAGGGAAGAAGAGTTGTACTCATTTCAAGGGATTGTTAGACGAGGGTTCAATGCATGAGTGGATCATTTCCATGATCTCATTACAAAAAGGATGCAGGTAAAGGCAAGAGACCCAGAAGTGTATTGCTCAATACGGTAGCTGAAGGTCAAGTGGTGAGAAGACCACTACAGAAGGCAAGCTTTGCTCTTATAGTAGCATGCAGGCCAAGGAGGCTTTGGACACCCCATACTAGATTTAGTATGAAGATAGAAAACCCCCGTGGTTTAACATCTATGGATGTTGGAAGACCCTATTCTAGATATAGGGTGGATCATATAGACTATATCCATGGGTGTTAGGTGCTTTGGATACGAGTCTAAGTGTAAGGGACAAGAACACCAAGGACTAGCATTGTACCTTGATGAAGGTGCACAAATAAATGTATTGTATTTTCTAAATTATTGATTGATCTTTTGTTTATGTTTATCCCTAAATTATGCGAAGGAACTATTAACAAGCTAATTAAGGAAGTTATATTTATGTATTACCATATTTCAATAGTGATGTGTGTGAAAGTAATTAGGAGTGCCAAGGGACTTTTTTCTCTTTTTAGGAGGTTTTTTTCCCATGGTCTTGTATATATGCCTATTCACTTTAGGGTATATTTAGTCTTATAAATCTTATTCTTCCATGTCTCTCAATACATTTTGAGTTGTACTCTCTCAAGCTTCCTCTTATTCTAACTATGTACTTGCATTCCTACAACCCTAAATCTAACAATTGGTATTAAAGCAAGCTTCTCTCTTGGATAAAGCCATCAACTCCCTCTACTTGATTTCCTTAGATTGGGATGAGATTTGACAAGCATTCTTAGGTTGAAATATATTGAGGGCCTTTAGGGCTTGGCATCATCAATTTTTTAATTCAAGTTCGTTTTGGCCTCCATTTGCACTACTATTACTATTGCACATATTATTTTATTGTTTTGTATAGAAGTTTTGACATCAATCAATTTTGTAGGTAAGAGCTGCTATTGTCTTTACACTGTGATCCATAGCACATATTGGTTTTGTGCATATTTTCATATATATAGGAAACTTTTGCATCAAGTACAATCAATGGCCATGGTTGGCAACAACAATGATGTATTTCGTATGTTGGCTGTTGAGGACAAGTTGGATGGAACCAAGTATCCACTGTGAGCTTATATGACATGTCATGTATCAGCTGCAAAGGGGCTTTAGAACATTGTATATGGAATGGAAAGACATCTTGTTGCTATTTCAGAAGTTGCAAGTATAGAACAAACAATTGAAATAAATGCTATTGACGATATTGTAGGTTTTGCTCTAGTTAATGCTAGAGCACGACCACCAGCACCTAAGAAGCAATCCAAATACTTTGTCATTTGATGAGTTGGTTTCTATTATGTATAAGAAGAACAATCTGGGTAAAATAGGTCCATTGTACATATAGTAGATCAAGCTTTTGTGGCTAGTTAAAAAGGTAAAGGAAAATCTTTTTTTTTCTACTAGTAAGTAGAAATTTGCAAATGCTATTTAGATAAAGAAGGTTGATAAGGATGAGAGGAAAAAAGAGAGTCAAATATTTTTTAGGTATTGTAAGAAAAAAGATCATGTCATTAAGGATTGTCCTAAACTCGCAGCAAAAGAGGCTAGTATGATTTTGTAGATACCTCCCCTTTTATTAAATTAAAATTTGCGAATATTATGTAGAATATAGAGTGGATATTTAGTACACAATGTAGTTATGATCATTCCTTATATGATTCCTCTATATCTATTGTGGATTCTGATGGATGCTACTTTGGCAATGTTGCTATGGAGCATATTACTTATTTATGTAGTTTGTTCACTTCTCTTTAGCCTACCTCTAAGGGCAGTATTGTGACATGTGCCAATAACTCCTCTTATCCTATTAAAGGAGTTTAAAAATTTGTGTTGACTACTATAAATGGTAGTACTTTAATACTTATGGATGCTTTGTATGTACCAAAGATAAAAAAGAATTTGCCATCAATGTTTGCACTTGCCAAGGTTGCCTTGATTGTTAAGTTTGTTGATAACACATGTATAGTCCATGATCTCCCTTGTGGTGATACAATTATTATAGTTGGTTTACTAGATCATGGTATCTACAAGATTAATCATTATGGTAAATGTGTGGAATATGTGGCATGTGCAGTTGTAGATCCATAGGCTATTTCAGATACAAAACTTTGGCATGCATGTTTTGTTGATCTAAAGTTTGGTGGTTTGCTACACTTATAGAAATCTAATATGGAGTTTTCACTATCCACTCAAGATACTTAGAAAACACATTTATGAAGGCTACATATTGGGTGAAATGTAGTGTTCTTTGTTTCCAAAACATGGTTAAGTGAGAGTTATTCACAAACTACAACTTATACACAATGATGTTTGTGGTCCAATGCAAACAACATCTTTTGGCAACTACTTGTACCTTGTGACTTTCATTTATAACTATTCTAGGCATGCATGGATGTATGGTTTGAAAGCTAGGTCCAAAGTATTTTTGTACTTCAAATAGTTTGTTAGAATGGCTCAAAATTTATGGGGATACAAACTGAACACTCTGTCTTTTTAGATCAAGGGAGGGAGTATATGTCTAAGGATCTTAATGCATATCTGGCTGAACATGGGATAAAACACCAATATATAGTGATGTATAAACCATAGAAAAATGGTATAGCTAAGACAAAAAAGATCACTCATGGAGATAGCACACAATGTATAATTAAGAGTCATGCTTTGCAACATAGTTTTTGGCTTGAGGCTACTTTATGCCTATGTACTTACAACAGGTGTCCCACCAAGGCTTTGCAATCTATCACCTCATATGAGGCTTGGCATGGCAAAAAACCATTTGTGACTCACTTGCATGTTTTCAATTGCTTGGCTTATGCTTGGTTCTAGTGCAACAATACAAGAAGTTGAATGTCAATGCTATAAATGAATTTTTGTTAGATATAGTAATGAAAGCAAATCTTTGTTACTATAAATGAATTTTTGTTAGATATAGTAATAAAAATCTTGGTCAACCATATCTAACAAAAATTCATTTTTGTTAGATATAGTAAGCAAATCTTGGTCAACCATGATGTCTTTGTGGAAGATGTTGTTCAACCTTTACTTTCATATACGAGAGAAACATATACATGCTCACAGTATATCTATGACACTTTTTTGCCTCTTTTCACTAGTGTGCAATCACATTTGGTATTAAAACGAGGTAGTTTTTTTAGTATATGTAGATTTCTCAAGATAATACAAATTAGCCTATTTCATATACAAATGTGATTGATGCACTTTCCTAATGAAAGAGTAGAGATTGAGCAATCCAAGACTATATATCAAAGTGGTTGATGCAACATTACGTGACAGTAAATTGGATGCACCATTGGCTAGTTGTACTCATTCAAGCTCTCATAGTGTCTCTTATGTCTCAAATTGTTATCCATTGATTGTTTCTAGTTTATATGATGAGGAAGAGCTTGTGTTTTCTAAAGAGGTACAAAGTTCAAAAAATTGGATGGCCATTACGCAATCTGAGTATGATGCTATTGTCAAAAATATTAGTTGGTTTTTATGCGATTTGCTATCTGGTAAGAAGGTCATTGGTACCAAGTGAGTTTATAAGAACTAGATGGTAGTATTGATTACTACAAGGCTAGACTTGTGGCAAAGGGTTATGCCCAATAAAAGGGCATTGATTTTGATGAGACCTTTGCTCCCACTTGGTATAATATAAATATTTCTAGCATCTGTGTATTACCAATTCATAATGATTGGATTTTGCATCAATTGGATATCAATGTTGCATTTTTAAAGTGTGATTTACATACGGAAGTGTATGTGTTTTAGCTGCATCGTTTGGTGTAGAAGGGGTAAGAAAACAAAGTACGCATATTGAAAGAGGCTCGAAAAAGGTATCGTATGGTCTAAAAAATGTAAGCACCTTGAGCTTGGTATGAGAAGATACATGCATACTTGACTACACATGGTTTTCAAAATAGTCCAACTGAGAGTACCTTATATGTTAGATATGAGGATGATGTGTCTCTAATCATTCTGGTTTATATTGATGACATGCTTCTCACACTGGTCCTAATAAGACACACATTATTGAATTTAATGCTAAGTTCAATTCATCTTTTCACAAGTCAAATTTTTATATTACATCATTATTTGGGTGTAACGACCCTAAAAAATTTTAAAAAGAAGAAAAAAAGACAGCCATCACCAGGAAAAAGAAAGGTATCATTACCATGGTCGCCAACTTCGTCATCATCATCATTATTCAACACTGCATCCATGACAAAAGAAACTTTCACACCCTCAAAGCTTGCTTATTGAACTTGAAATCACAAAGCTCACACTAGAATTCATCTTCTCAAAAAGTTTGTACTTGGTCAGAATAAGGGTGTTAGATGATCATGTAGACCAAAGGCTATATAAGCCTTAAGGCTTAAGCTAGCGGGTTCATCGACTTCCCTTGCCCATTGCACTAAGAGAGAGAGAGAGAGAGAGAGAGAGAGAGAGAGAGAGAGAGAGAGAGAGAGAGAGAGAGAGAGAGAGAGAGAGAGAGAGAGAGAGAGAGAGAGAGAGAGAGAGAGAGAGAGAGAGAGAGAGAGTGTGTGTGTGTGTGTGTGAGAGAGAGAGAGAGAGAGAGAGAGAGAGAGAGATGTGTGTGTGTGTGTGTGTGTGTGTGTATGTGTGTGTTCGAGGAAGAGATAGGGAGAGATAGAGAGAGATAGTGTGATTTAGAGAGAGAGAGAGAGAGAGAGAGAGAGAGAGAGAGAGAGAGAGAGAGAGAGAGAGAGAGAGAGAGAGAGTGTGTGTGTGTGTGTGTGTATGTGTGTGTTCGAGGAAGAGATAGGGAGAGATAGAGAGAGATAGTGTGATTTAGAGAGAGAGAGAGAGAGAGAGAGAGAGAGTGTGTGTGTGTGTGTGTGTGTGTGTGTGTGATAGTGAGTTAGAGGAAGAGATAGAGAGAGATAGTGTGATTTAGAGAGAGAGAGAGAGAGAGAGAGAGAGAGAGAGAGAGAGAAGAGATAGTAGAAGATAGTGATAGAGGAGGAGTTGGAGGGAGAGCTAGTAAGATAGAGGGAGTTAGAGAGAGAATATGGAAGGATAGTTAGAAGAGAGGAAGTTAGAGAGAGAGAGAGAGAGAAGTGAGAGATAGTGAAAAGAGTGGGGAATAGAGATAGTGGGAAGAGAGGGAATATAGATTGAGATAACACTAGGATTATCCTTTCCTCATGATCTAGATACTCCCCTACTTTTCCAAGACTCTATGTATCCTATTTGCCTTGCCAAGCTTTACTTCAAATACATATAGGTTTGGAGGTATTGCAAGGGTCCAAGAAGGGATAGAGCAAAGAACGGGTTAGAAGAGATTCTCTTACTAACAATGGCTCCAACGCGTGGTGGAGAGTTGGAGTGGGACAAGAGATTGCATGTGTGAATGGAGTCCCATCCACAATAATATCTATTCAGGTACCTTTAAATAGATTAAAGAATTTTTTTCTTAAGTCAAGTGATTGATTAGCTTATAACTCATCAATTATTATTACCACTTGCAACAAATATGGGTAAAGAGTAGTTTCTATTCATGTAGTCAAGATCCTTGAATATCCTTAAATTATTGTGCATTTAGAAGGGAACTACAACCTAAAACATCCTTAGAATATGGAAATAAATTATCCATTTGGGACTAGTCATGATTATCCATTGGAGGACATAACTATTAGGAGTAAAGGTAAATGCCTTGCTTATGCATGTTAACGTGTTGTATAACAAAGCATTGCATCATTTAGATGAAAGTTTATGACCTTTGAGAAGTATAAATAGGGTTTTAAAATTATCACATCCTAAACACTAGGAGAGACTGACATGTATTGCTTTACGTGATTGCACTCTAAGGAGAAACAGGTTGAGATCATAACTTCTCTTGTGAGATATTCAAGGAAAATTATTTTGGTTTCAATGAAATGTATTCAAAACATGCTTGTTACTTAGAAAGTATGATTTCCTAGTTGAGGATAGGCTGATTGCCTTGTTTATAGATTTTGGGAAAAGAGATATTGTGCCCACATGGGCGGATTCTTGGATACACACTAGGTCTCCCTCAAGACTAATGGTGGAGCCCTTCAACAAGGGGCTAGATTTGTCTGCAATGGGTGTTCTAGGACTGGCCCTAGATATAAGAGGTCTCTTTGTATGAAGAATTTTAAGCGAGGAGGCAACAAGGTGCCAAGGGGGCTCTAATTGTTAATTCCTTGGGCATCAAGGACAAGCCTAACCCCTGGGAAGCTCAATATGGTCTTCCCAGAAGACCCTAAAGCTAGATAAGGATGGATTGGTGGACTATGCCCATGCACGAGTATCCAAGTACTTTGGATATGGATCCCAATGTAAGGCGCAAAATGGAAATGTTACAAATTGCATGGTGGGGGGACTTGCTTGAGCTGCTACACCAAACACATATTGTACACACAAGATGAAGCTCACTCAAGAACGGAAGAAGAGAGATGGAGGCCAAAATGTTTTCTGACTAGGTTTTTTCTTCTTCTTCCACACACTATACAAAGCACACAAATTATAGATAAGATACAACATAAAGGAAAGTGTCCTACTAATTCAAATAGTGCATAACTAACTATACCAATCAACTGGCACTATAACTATGCCAGATGTAGGTATGTGCAACAAACTAAATATAATTAGTGGCCATGTGAGGATCATAATGACCACCACCGTGCTAAGTGTAGACGCACGGATCCATCTATCCAGTGATCCATCATCAATGTCCGCACGTGTTGAGCTTGCCATCTCAACACTCCCTCCTCAAGCTCAACTATATCTTTGCAACTCCAAGTAAGCTTCTATGCACCCAATGCCTTTGTGATAATGTTAATTATCTGATCCTATGTACTAACATATACGAAGTCAATCTCTCTCAAAAAGTGGTAGTGCACCTCAATGTGTTTTGTCCTAGCATGAAACACAAGGTTCCTAGCTAGTTGTATGCTACTCATGTTGTCATAGTGAATGACAATTGGACCATCTTCATGCACATCCAAATCACCCAATAACTTTTGCAGTCATACAATCTCACATGCTACCATAGTAGCACATCTATACTCAACCTCTATACTCGATAAAGCAACTATAGGTTACTTTTTTCTACTCCATGTAGCTGTTGCACTACCAAGGGAAAACATGAATCCACTAGTCGATGCTACCAGCCCAATTTGCATCTATGTATCCAAAAACCAATATATCCTTACATATCTCATAAAAAATTCCATAATGTAAACTGGACTTTACATACCTCAATATGCATCTAATTACATCCAAATGAGGCTTTCTAGGCATTTTCATAAATTGATTGATAATCCCAACAACATAGCTCAAGTCTGGCCTTGTGATAGTCATGTAAATCAGACTCCCTACTATCCACTTGAACATAGTAGGGTCTTCTAACTCATTCCCAGCGTCAGCACTCAACTTCACATTTTGCTCCAATGGTACTAAAAGAGGCTTACATGTTGTCATACCATACTTGGATAGCATATCCAAGCCATACTGCCTTTGGGATAGCCATATTCCATCATCACATCTGATCACCTCAATACCAAGAAAGTATCTCACCTTACCCAATCCTTCATCTCAAACTTCTTCTTCAAGAAGTCCTTAACTTCAACAATCCCATTGTCACTGTCACATGTAATAATCGAGTCGTCTACATTGATGATTATGATGACCAAACCTGCATCTCCCCTTCTCACATAAAGTGAGTGATCAGCATTAGAAATATAAAAGCTAATATTGATAAGACACTATCTGATCTTGTCAAACCATACTCTAGGTACTTGCTTCAGTCCATAAAGCACCTTCTTTAACTTGCACACATATGTGGGATGCTCTAAATCTTCATAACCTGTTGGCTACTCCATATACACCTCTTCTTGCAATTCACCATGCAAGAAGGAATTCTTAACATCCATTTTCTGCAAACTCCAACCTTTGGCTACTATCAAGGTAATCACGCATCTAACAGTTGCCATTCTAGCAACTAAACTAAATGTCTCTCTATAATCTATGCCATATGTTTGAGGATAGCCTTTTGCAACCAGCCTAGCCTTATACCAATTAACTGCACCATATTTGCATTATGCATGACTTTTAAAACCCACTTATAGCCAATAGCTTTCTTGCCATTAGGCAAGGGTACCAAATCCCGTCTTATTGGCTTCTAATGCAACCATCTCCTCATCCATTGTTGCATCCTAATGAGCATGACCAACATCATTCTCAAAACAAGTGGGATCAACATCCTCAACTACCTTCACCATATAAGCATAATGGTGAGTTGCATAACCTTCAAAACCAAATATTTTAATAGGGTATCTGACCTTGCTAGACCTACGTACCACTAGATCACTCAGTGGAACCTTTGTATTACTATGTGCTCTCTTTACACTTTGTGTCCTAATTGAATGAATACAAAGCTCATCATCCAAACTCCCTGAACCACTACAATCTCCATCCAATCCCAAATGACTAGTAGATGCATCATTACCATCCAACACTTTCTTCTTTCCTTTGTCTTTACAACACTTGTAGATCCACATGAAGATGTGGGGCTACTCCTTAGTCTCCCAATCCAAGGGCGTCTAAGGGCTAACTATAGATAATGTACTGGATGATGTTTCTAGTCCACTAAAGGTCCGTGATTCTTGCTTTTGTTTCTACACATAGCTATCATGATCATTATCATCATCTAATACATTACCAATAGATAGACACCAACTGCTCATCTCATAGAAAATAACATCCCTCCTCACTTTGAACTTACCTGTGATAGGGTTATAACAACAATTCCCTTTTTTCTCTAAAGAGTATCTAGTAAAAATACATTTTTCAACCTTCAGATCAAGCTTCTTTCGCAACTCGTCTGGAACATGAACATATGCAATACAACTAAACTATTTTAAGTGTGACACATCAAGCTTTTTTCCTGTAAAGCATTCTTTGGGGGTCATTCCATGAACTGCACAGTTGTGGGAGCTCTATTCATAATATAGAAAGCAGTATGAATAGCTTCAGACCAAAAATGTTTTAGCAAATTCTTTTTAGCCAACCATCAATGCCCATGCAACTTCTACAATATACCTATTTTTTCTTTCTACAACCCCATTTCGCTATGGGGTATACTCACTAGTAAACTGTCTCTTTATCCCATGAGACCTCAAGAAGCCATAAAATCATTAGAGAGGTACTCTTCCCCTCCATCTAGTCTCACGCACTTAACTTTCAATCCTGATTCCGTTTCAACAATTGGCTTGAAATATTTGAAGTGCTCAAATACATCACTCTTTTTCTTCATAAAATATACCCATAGCTTCCTTGAACAATCATCAATAAATGTGACAAAACATTTGCTTCTACCAAGAGATACATTCTGTGTAAACCCCTAAACATTTGTATGCACAATGTGAAAAGGGTTGTCTTGTTTGCTTACCAAATTGGTATGCTTCGCACACTTTATGAAATTTTACAACTCTAAAAATAGGTAACCCTAAAACCAATTCTTTGGACTCCATTAATTTTAGAATTTTCAATTTACATATCTAATACGTTTATGCCATATTTGAATGTTTGCAACCACTCCTTTTCCTTTAGCATACATAGCAGCATTCATTGCAAGAATTTCAGCATCTAAAGTGAACATGTAGCCAACTCTACTTCCTTTTGCAACCAACCTGCACTTATCATTAAAGTCTTTTACAAAACAACCTTTTGCATTAAATCGAACCTGCAACCCTTGCTCTACCATTTGGCCAATAGACACTAAATTCTTTGTGATTGATGGTACATGTAATACATCTGATAGACTCTTTGTCTAGCCATCATGCAAGGACAGGGGAACCTTTTCAATGTGTGAAATTTGGAAAGCCACTAAACTCATCATAGAGCTACACTCCCCCTCCATCTGATCTCAAGCACTTAACTTTCAAGCTTGCTTCTATTTCAACAGCTGCCTTGAAAGATTTGAAGTGCTCAAATACATCACTCTTTTTCTTCATAAAGTATACCCATAGCTTCCTTGAACAATCATCAATAAACATGACAAAGTATTTGTTGCCACCAAGAGATACATTCTGTGTAGGCCCCCGAACATCTATATGCACAATATGAAGTATATTTTTGCTCACATGTCTGTCATGATTGCCTAGTTACCAAACTAGCATGCTTCACATATTTATGAGATCGTGCAACTTTAAAAGCAAGCAACCTTGTAACCAATCCTTTGGACTACAGTAATTTTAGCCTTTGCACATTTTTATGTCCAATATGTTTATGTCATATTTCAATGTCAGTAACCACTCCTTTTCCTTTAGCATACATATCAGCATTCGTTGCAAGAATTCCAGCATCTAAAGTGAACATGTGGCTAACTCTACTTTCTTTTGCAACCAACTCTTGGACTTATCATTAAAGCCTTCTGCAAAACAACCTTTTGCATTAAATCGAACATGCAACCCTTGCTCTACCATTTGGCTAATAGACACTAAATTCTTTGTGGTTGATAGAACATGTAATACATCTGATAGACTCTTTGTCTGGCCATCATGCAAGGGCAAGGGAACCTTTCCAATTTGTGAAATTGGGTAGCACAAATCATCACCCATATGCACATAACTTGGATTTTGCAAGTCCTACATCTCTCCAAACCATTCAATATGATTGATCATATGATTAGATGCACTTGAATCAAGATATCATACGACATCATGTGTCGCTTTTCCTATAACAACATTCATCGCATGTTGCATAACAAATAGATACACATTTTTGTCTTCATTCTGTTCTAAAGATGATGCATAGTTTCCTTGTTATAATTTACCACTATAGATATCATCCTCCTTCTTAGCATAACAATGGGCTGCAATATGTCACGTTTGGCCACAATAATAGCAAACAATAGCAAAATTTCTAGAACCTTTGTTTTGCCATCCACCTCTTTCTCTATATCTTCCCCTACCTCTAAAGTTTCCATGGCCTCCTGAAACCCGCATTTCACCAAATTGCTCGTTTAACCTATTTTGGTGGTTATCACCAATATGTCCCACACCATGGCCTCTTGAAGAGGATCTACCACATCCCCTTCCTGAACTTGAGTAAAATACTTGGACCTATTCACCATTTCTTTCAGATGAGTCACCTTGCATATTGATCTCTTAGGTAATCATGAGAGAGACCAACTCATCAAAATCTGGAAATGGTTTTCATACATATACAAAAGTGACAAATGATTTCTATCCCTTAATCTCATTATTAAGGCTACCCAAAGTAGATGAGACTAAATCATCATCATCAAGCGTTGCATCTTTTGCTATTAAAGCATCTGTAATGCTCGTCACCTTCAAAACTTACTCATTGACAAACATTTTTCCTTTCAAGTTATTCAACTCTTGCTTGAGTTGAATCTTTCGTGCCTTTGTATTTACTGAAAACATGTTCTAAAAAATTTTCCAAGTTGCATGTAAAGTTTCTACATTCCCTGATACTAGCATTATCAATGACTGCAAATAGCCAATACATTACCTTTTTATCTTTTGCATTCCATTCTCTCCATGCCTTTAATTCATATGGAGTCGCATGGATACTCAGCTCTGGCTCCTTTTCTTCACTTGAAATGAACTCATAAAGGCCATTTCCAATGAGAAAGTTTGTCACATGGAACTTCAATGAAGGGTAGTTGTTCTTATCCAGCTTCTCAATGATGGGATTTCCACTATGCTTTGTCATTATCACAAAAATGATACAAAACAATAAGTCTTTTGCAACCTTTCACAACAAGTGTACATCAATACACCAAGTAATCTTTTTCACAAATTGCTCAATAGTACATATAATCTGTAATTTGTTTGCAAATAAAACTTATTTTTCTTCTAGGAAAACACCTAAAAAATTATAGATTCAAAATCTGCAACTTGTGCACCCGCTTTTGGTCGATACAGTCGAAATCACACTATACCCCAAAACTACTACCTGCAACCTTGCGGCTCTAAAATGCAGCCCGAAACTGCCTCAAATGCCCAAAAAAGCAGCAGTAAACTCGTGAAGGGCAATTTTGTAGAATATATAGTGCTCTTCTTGCATACCAAATCTCACAACAATCTGAGATTTTCATTGTGCTCTACTTTTGGTGCCTCCATAGGCATTATCGAAGAGAGAGTGTGGAAGAATGGGAGAGCTTCTTAATCATTGCTTGCTTGCTCAAATTCTTGCTTCTTCTCCTTCACTTCGGCCTTCAAAACCAATCTCTCTTAGTGGAATCACTTTGATATTATATCAAGAATTGTGTGATGGGTGGACTTGCTTGAGTTGTTATGCCAAATACACACTATACACATAAGAGCAAGCTCACTAAAGAACACAAAAAGAGAGATGGAGGCCAAAACGTTTTATTGTGGGTTTTCTTTCTTCTTCTTCCACACACTGTACAAAGTACACAAAGTATAGATAAGATACAATATAAAGGAAAGTGGCCTACTAAGTCAGATAATGTATAACTAACTATACTAATCGATTGACACTATAACTATGCCAGCTAGGTAGGTGCAACAAACTAAATATAATAAGTGATAAGTTGGTAGCCATGTGAGGATCATAATGACCACCAATGTCCTAAGTGTAAACATGCAAACCTATCTAGCCAAGTGGTCCATCATCAATGTCCGCATGTATTGAGCTTGCCATCTCAACAATCAGCACATCATTGCATCTTAGAGAAGATGCGGATAAATATATTGCTTGCAATGATTTTCCAAATACTATTTGAAATTATATTTGTATATGTGTCTAGATTATGTGAATGAATATTATTTTAAAATACTAATTAATGAAGCTAATTTTCTATATTTCAAATTAAATTGTGCTAGGAATAATTAGCAAACTAAAGAAATCCCTAGAGGAAAGTGAGTGGCTAGATCCACGATGGGACTTGCCAAAGGTAGAATTGTCTTAGTTCACCAAGAGGCTTCCATCACAACTCTAGCATTACATTAGGCTAGCCAATATTGACTATCCTAGGCTCAATGTTGTATCTTCTCTTGTGAGATATTCAAGGGAAACTATTTTGGTTTTAATGAAATGTTTTGAGACATGATTGTTGCTTGGAAAAAGATGATTTCCTAGTTGATAATAGGTTGATTTCCTTGTTTGTGGATTTTGGGAAAAGAGATATTGCAGGCAGATTCTTGGATACGCTCTTGTCTCTCTTAAGACTAGTGGTAGAGCCCTTCACCAAAGGGCTAGACATGTTCGCAATGGGTGCTAGGACTGGCCCCAAATGTGAGAGGTCTCTCCGTAAGATGTTAGGCTAGGAAGTGACAAGGGCTCTGGCTATAAATTCCTTGGGCGTCAAGTCTAACCCCTACAAGCTTGGGATGGTCTTCTTGAAAGGCCCTAATGCTAGATAAGGGTAGATTGGTGGATTGTTCCCATTTTTGGGTATCCAAATACTTTGGATATGGATCATGGTGTAAGGGACGGAATGCCAACATGGCATTGCACCTTGGAGAAGGTGTAGATAAATATACTACTTGTAATTGTTTTTCAAAGACGATTTGAAATTGTATTTATGTCAGCATCTAAATTATGTGAATGAATATCATTTTTAAAAGCTAATTAATGAAACTAATTTTCTATATATTAATTAAATTATGCTAAGATTAATTAGTAAACTAAAGAAAACTCTAGAGGGAAGCATGTGGCTAGATCTCCAACGGGACTTGCCAAAGGCAAAGTGGTCTTGGTTCACCGAGAGGCTTCCATAATAATTCAACCATTAGATTAGGTTAGTCTAGGAAAGGAACATTGAGTATCCTAGCATATTGTTATTAGAACCCAACAGGTACTATTTTAGGGGGTCGAAATTGAGACCTCTCTATGGATAGAGGGCTTGATGTGCATTGCTTCCCCTCATTTCTCACTCTCTTTGAATCAAGTGTGGCAATGGTTTGCTTCAATTTGAGGGATGATAGCAATGTATAGGTCACCTCAAAAGGAGATGCTAGATAGCTAATAGGAGACTTTAGCATACATCTTAGATTCCCATTTCAAGTCAATCTTTGTGGGATTGAGGTGGGGCTTCCCTTTTGGGGTAGACTCAAGTAGCTCAAAATTATGAATGTTCGTCTATTCTAATGAGTTTCAGGTGGTAGTAATCTTGATTACTTCTTGATGGGCCACTAAAATACATACTATGCTCAACATACTATTGGATGCTTTATTAATGTATGAATAACAAGACGTGACATTTAGTTTACAATCTCATAATAAGAAATTTTACGCATACCCCAAGCACTAAGCATTGGCAAGTAGTGAACCAAATATTTTGATACTTGAGTGATACTTAGGACCTTGGGCTATTTTAGCCTAAGGGGGATCATTACCACCAAATCTACATGCTTTTTTGGATTCTATCTAGGCATGTTGTTAAGACATTAGCACTACTTAAAATCAATGGGTGATGATACTATTGGAAATAAACAGTTGATAGCAGTGCTTGAAAAACTAGGTTGTAATTTATATTAATAAATATTCTACATCAAGTCCATGCCTAGATGTTAGATGGAATTGATCAGAGTTGCATCTCCCCAAGGGCAACAATTGAGGATTTTACACCCAAGTTGAATTTTTACTTGCCTATGAGCACCTAATGCCTAGGCAAGAGGTCACATGCGAAAGGTTCCCCCTTACAAAGGTACGAGAACCAAGGGGCTCTAGCTAATTTGGGTAATGCTTGTGGTCAATCCTATGCATTAAAGAATTTTAGTGGTCAAAAGGAGGGCAAATAAGAGGAGAGAGAAGTAGCGCATCCAATAGGATGGAGGCCAATGTTACATTGGATTTTCTCAAAAATTACTCACAAAATAGCGAAAAATACCCAAAAACCTTTTTGTTTAAGGAGAATACCCTCTAAATGTCACTATCTACAGACAAGAAGAAGATTTGGAAAGATTCTGGAGGTAGGTTTGGGGAGTTTTTGGGAGGGAGGTTTTTCAAAAACTCCCCGCCTTCTCCTAACTACCAAGACCTTCTCCTCCTTCTAGAGCTCTCTGCACTCTTTCTTTGTTGTCATTCTCTAATGGCTTCCCACCCTCATCATCTAAGTTCTCAATGTTCTACAGTGATCGTAAACAATGCTACTCCCTTGCCTCACAAACCTTCAACTTCTGTCTTCTCTATCTTGGTTCCCATTACCTTTGATGGGAATACATGGACAAAAGTTCTCATCTCTAAGGGATCTTGGGTACTCATGCAGCCATGACAAGGAAAGTGCAAGCATGAGGGAAGTGTCTATAAATGGGCATGGATGGGACGTGTGGTGGACTTTAAAATTCCATAGAGCAAAACAACTATGAAGGAGGTGCTTGTGCAACACATCTACATGCACCATCAGATTATAATGGCACCTAGATATGAGACAAGGCTTCCACCTCACAGGCCAAACTGTAGGTTTGGCTTACCCTCTTGGTTTTTATGTATCGTTATTGTCATTGCTTCAAACATTTATTGTATTCTATGTGAGAATATTGTGTGTCACTACTTTAGACATTTACCCTTCATCCTATGAGGAGTGGCAGCCCATTGAGTGCATTGTAGGAGTCATCCATGTGCTTCATGGACACGTTGGACAGTTACAATATGAGGGAAGGACTGGGGAAACCTTGCAGATGAAGCCTCTTCTTTTATGATCATTTTTACCAACTTCAAGACTGGTCTCACACAAAAGGTTACCTCCAAGCACTCCCTTTAGATGCATACAAGAACAGATTGGCGTGGCCTGTGCCTAATTGCTTTGGAGTAGAGTCCACATGAAGCAAGATATATAGAGATGTGCAACAATCATTACGGGCTACCATTTCAACAAAATTAGTGAAGATCATGCTATCTATGCTTGTCAACATTTTTGTGGAATTGTTCCGGGAGTTTGATGTTAACATTACCAAGATAATGCTAGTTTGCACACGAATGGACAACGAATTACTGGCAAAGATACTATGGAGCCAATGGTTCATGAAACAGGTAGGACATGTACACTGTCACATTGTCCTTGATACAATTGTGACAAAGTACATTATCACAACCCAGACTTGTATACTATCATTTTGGTATTTTCGAGAGCACTATATCAATGGAGTGCTTGGTCCAATGGACCAAGAGGCTACAAGCTTGCAAGCCAACCAGGTTATAGACATTGAGGTGGTAGATGAGGCCTCATCTCTATTGACTATCATAAGCATAAGAGAGGAATGTGCTTTGGTCGAGCTTGAAAAAGACATCAACGATGACGCACCCAATATGCTACCAGAAGACTTCTACTTCGTACACAATAGAAAGCGTATACTAAAAAGAAGGGAATCACAGATTATGTGCAAGGATCTTCAAGGCAGAGTTCAGGCCAAAGCTTAGTACTACCACAACCTGAGCCGCTCTTGTAACATGCAACCTTATAACCTGAGCTTCTCTTGCAAGATGTACCTTGTAACACACAAAGCCTTTGATAATTTATGGATCATTCCTATCAATTTCCTCTTGACAATTTACTTGCATTATTGTTTTGGTGTATTTTCAAGTGCAGAGATGGTGTAATTGACACAACAAGCTGTACCTTGTAACACACAACCCTTCTTAAGGGATGGGTCTTTTATAACACACAACCCTTTTGTTAAGAATTGGTTCTTTGTGTCATTTTTCTTTTACTGTTAGTAATGCTATTGTTTTGGTGTGTTTAATAGTGATTGCCTCTGAGGAATACAAAGATGATGTAATTCAAACATTTTCTTAAATTCACAAGATATCAAAGAAGATACTACACAGTACACTGTCCAAATGTCTTTAACAATCAAAGAATATTGTGTTTCTACATTATATAATTCAACCATACATATTCAGTAGAGAAACCAATACATATTATCGCTATGGTGTCAATCAAGAGTCAAAGCTAGGAGAAGGTGAACCTGATGATGGCTTTATCCTCTTTGGGGAGCGCTCTCGATCATTCTCGTCTCCCACCTCTGGCATCAGCATCACCGTGGAGGGGCCTTCATCAGGTTGCAGCAATGCACCTCTACATAGCCTTGTTTTCTTTTCCCTCATGAATCTTCTCTTCCCATATGGATGCAGGTCCTCAACTTGTGTCATCCCTGTTGCAATAGCTTGACCCGCATATGATAAATAATATGGCATTCGAAGCACCTAACATCCGTATCCTATATCAAAAACTCGCAAAGCTAATTTCTTTGCTACAAATATCACCTTCTTCGCATTGGTTGCCACAAGATGGCCACCCAAATACCTCGAAACTACCTTCAATGCAAAAAGAGGTAGCACTACATTGTGTGGAGAGAAATCCTTGTGAAATATTATGATCTATCAAGAAACAAGAAAAGAAAAGATTCTTGTAAGGAAACATTGCCAAATAATGTATACAAATTTTTGTCTCTCAATTGTGTATATGTACATGTGTACATATGACTTGTTACCTTTTTATGATTGAAATGTCCCACATAGTGAGCCAACCCAAAATCCTTTCTGGCCTCTTTTAAATTGGAGGAAGATGAGGATGCACTGCCTACCAACTTGCTTTCTCTGGCTCTTATAATGAACTCATCTTCGCAAATGAGAAGCTGGAAATCAAACATATCAAAATTGAAAAACTCCATAGCAATAGCAACCCTCTTCTTCTCTCCTTTCCCTTCTTCTTCTCCTCTTCTCTCCCTTTTTCTTGCTCTTCCTCTACCTCTCTCCTACTCCTTCCCTTCTTCTACTACTCCCCCTCTACTTCCCTCTTCCTCTACTTCTTTTCCTCCCTCCTTCTTCTTCACTCCTCCTTCGCTCCTCCTTCTCTTCTCTCTCTCCCTCCTTCTTACTCTTCTACCTCCTTCTTCTCTTCTACCCACTTCTTCTTTCCTCCTCTTTTTTCTTCCCTCCTTCTACTTCTTATCCTCTCCTCCTACTTCTCTCCTCCTTCTACCTCCTTCCTCTACTTCTTACCTCCCTCCTTCTTCTTGCACTAAGAACAAAAGGAACATGCAATACTAGATGTTTCTCATCATTTTCTAGCATTCTTCTTGACCATAGTCGGATTGTCCCCCCAATGTTTTGCATTGCTTCTCTCTCTTGGATCCTGCCCATGTCCAACACTCCTAAACGCTCTGTAGCTTGAGCAGTCTCTATCTTGGGGGGAAACTGGTTCTCTTGTGACTTAGCCTCCTCAAAAAACTATGTGAGAAGTTGTTTTCCTGTCATGTAATCCCCCTCCTTGACTTTTGAGTCGGCGAAGAAATATTTATCTTCTTCATTCACAATGAAACCAATATCAACATCGTTGAATTCAACTAATGCCGCAAGATAGTAGTCCTCACACATATTTAGTTATTGCATAATGTCCACTAAAAGAATAAACTCTTCATTTTTCGAGCCCATCTTGAAGCTCCGCATGCATGATAAAGGAAGGCCTTGAGACTTGTCCTCCATCTTTTTACCCTTCCCTAGGGCATCCACATCAAATCTCGGTACCACAAGGTTGCTACTTGCCAAGGCTCACTCTTCCTCTAAGTCGATGGGTATCTCTTCATCATAATCCTCATCATTTGCCAGCTGAGCACCCTCAGAGGTGGATGGAGTATGTGCTTCTGCGTCATCTCGAAGCTAAAAGTGCAAAAAACACAAAAACCCGTACTTGTGCTGAACAAGTCGGCATTTCTTCGAATGCAGGGGATAACTGTCGAGGCACACTATGCCACACGAGGGGATCTTCTCCAAATCCCTTCTAAGCTTTCTTTCACTTGCTCTATCTGATGACCAAAGCCCTAGATGGACATAAGTCACTCCATCCAACACAACAACACTCGTCGCGGTTAGACTTTTGAACTCACATTCATAGTCCTCAAAGGCATCGAATGCTAGCACCTGCTCTAATGGAAAATTTATCATAAACATACAAGAGAGCTCATGTACTCTAAGCACAGCACATACTCTGTAAAAAATTTCAAAAAGCTTGTCCTCTAAAAGCTCCTTAACAATCTCATCATCTGGAAGAAGAACGACATTGAATGTTGCTCATCTCGTTCCCCTACCTCTTCGTGTTCATGTTGCTTGCCTGGTCCCCTACCACTTCGTCCCTGCATCTTTGAGTTGCTCATTGTCAAAACACAAAGCTTCTCATCTACCATGGTATGTTAAGCCTCTCATCTTCCAAGCTTGGTTGTCTTCTTTGCAGTAGGGTTCCATTACTCTCTATCTTGCTTCCTCTCTTCTTGGGCCATCACAGTGCGAGAGAGGCCCCTCAATCCGTTGACCTCATCCCCCTTGACCCATGATGACCTCCCTGACCCATGATGACCTCCCTTTCTGGGCCATCATAGTGTGAGAGAGGTCCCTCAATCTGTCAACTGCACCCCCCTCGCCATGTGATGACCTCCCTTCTTAGGCCATCATAGTGTGAGAGAGGCCCCTCAATCCATCGACCGCGCCCCTCATTGCCCCATGATGACCTCCCCTCCTGGGTCATCACAGTGCAAGAGAGGCCCCTCAATCCATCAATCACGCCCCCTCGCCCCATGATGACCTTCCTTCCTAGGCCATCATAGTGCAAGAGAGGCCCCTCAATTCGTCGCGATCGCACCCCCTCTCCTCGTGATGACCTCCCCTTCCTGGACCATCACGATCTGATGCAAGGCCCAAGGACTTACTGTCATATGCTTGTAAATGCCATGACAAAAAGGCCAACCACAACAAAGCCTCGCGTCATTCCAAGGTGATGCAACATTACAAGTGTAGTCCAGGAGATGAAGATACAATGTGCATAGGGGAGTTCTTGACAAGCTTAGGTGTGTTTCGCACCACATGCAACCTACAATCCTGAGGCTCCCTTTCTAGAGGGTTGCCAGAGAGATCTGTGAGTGTCATAGAATAAGGATGTGGTGGACCGCCTCTGCCCTCCTTTCCCTCCAAGAGATCTGTGAAGATTTCTTGATTGAATTCATGGAGGATTCTTACATGCTTGTTGCACATGCACATGGTTACTATGATAGCAAGAGACTTTAAGACTAATATGTAACGTGTCCGCTTGTCCACCGTGGGACATGTCTTAGCAGCCCATCGGGAGGGGAGTCTAGAAAGCACCACCTGGCACTCGTAAGGAATGTCATAGGGTTTGTGATCTAGGTCTTCCTGAGTTTGCCCCGAAGCGGAAGTATCTGGCCGTTCCCACTTAGGACCGACCTGAACTTAGGGTTTCTTTCCTACCAGCCAAGTCTGTAGGAAGTAGCTAGCGTCGATCTCCAGACGACCCACTTTGAGTAGGAACAACAAAGTCGAAGCGGATTTATCCTGCACTTGGTTCATGGAGAATGGGAAATGAGAGAGATGTGAAGCTCAACCTCTCTACCCATAAGGCATAGTCCCATTCTGCTCCCCTAAAACAACATAAATCGGAATTCTAACTCAATTGACTCTAGGTCTTCACGGTATCGTTATCATGTCTTTGAGAAAAGTCATGTCCACCACACTTTCCTCGGGTTGCTTAGTTATCTAATTACCTACCACATTATGTTTGACATGCAAAAGCAGCTTCCTTAATTAATCAATTTAAACATAGGTTCCTTCACATAACTTAGGCACTAACATCAAAAACAATGTCAAGCAAGTTCCTTTTTCAAAGATCTGATCTTTATTTATCATAGTCATGGAATACATCAAGTATCATGCTTGAAGGCTATCCCAGCAATCAATAGGATTGCTGCTCCAAGTTTCATCGGTAGACTAGTACACGGGCCTCGAGATCCCATCTCAAGTCATGTCGGTCTCTTTTGCGGGGTCTGGAGGCAAGGAATTTATGGCCAGAGCCTCCCCTGGCACCCAAGCGTCCTCCCACTCCAAGCAGCACCCATGCAGAGACCTCTCGCGGTGGGTTCGGTCCATGTACCCGGTGCGGCTAACAACCCCCTAGGATAGGGCCAGGCGGGCAGTTGGAGGTAACTGAACCTGCCTCTCCCTCCAAGCTATTAACCTGAAGCATTAAGTGTTTGGCCTTGAATTAGTTCATTGAGTAAAGAAGTTAAAACAATGTACCTAAGTGTACAATCACGATCATTTCTGTGGTTATTCATACAACCAACTGCTAAAGTGTGATTCCTTTTTCCCGAATACTCCCAGCATTCGATCCTGGATCGTTCGCGACTTGGAGAGATTCCAAGGGCTTGGCAAGCTAGGTTTCTTGTTTCCCCTTTTTCTTTGGGTTAGGATTTGTAGGTAGTTCAAGATCTCAAGTAGTCTAAGCTAAGGGCATACAATCCATAGTGTCCTACTTGATTGAGAAGTCTCTTTCAAGTCGAGAGGCCTAGATGGTGAGAAGAACCAAAAAAAAGTGTGCCTTCAAGATAGTCCCAAACAAGTATGGGTAAGGAAGATTAGAGATCGTATGAGAGCATACATGTTGGTTGTGTACCTAGAAGAGATGAACTCCCTTCAATTAGTTATTGACTCCTCCTAGGTCTTCTTTTCCTCCTTCAGTGTGAACAACAACGAGCCTACTACTTCACTCTTCTCCTCTCCTCTCTCTCCTCTCTATTCTCCTCTTGTGTGCAATTTTAATTTGTGCAATTGGGTCATCAATTTGTGGTTTAAGGATCTATTCAACAACATTGATATTAGAGTAGAGGTTTAATTGGTGGAGTCATCATTATTAGTCCATGGGTTCCATACATGCATAAGAATCATCATCATCAAAAATTCCTTTCTTTTATCTACCAATTCAAGTCTTTATCCCTCACTTTGTGGTTCCAAACTTCTCTCTCATATTTTACTCGGGATTGCACTCCTCTTCCCAAGACAAACAAACATCCTTTACATTCATAAAATCAAAGGCTTATCTCAAGCCTAGTAATCAAGTTTATATGGGAGGAATGATTTCATATCTATCCACATAGAAGGGGGAGGTATAAAGTCCCTTTCAATTTTAAAAATATATATTTTTTAAGTGAGAGCAACCAATGTAGATGTACTCTATGTGATTTAGCCAAATAGGGAGGGGTTTATCATTTTCAACCCTCTCCTACAACCATCAATACTCGTGCCATCAAACTATTTCTAAATACACAACCTTTCACATAGAGGGTGCGGGAATTATAAGTACTGTGTGACGCGATTAAAAACTTCCCCGAACATTCTTATGATCTTTTTAAAACAAAGCATTCAATCATAGTAAATTTTCAATACAATTACGACTACCCTATGTGAGTTTATACTTATTGCACCCATATCATGCGGAAATGAAGAAGGTGAATTTGATGGAACCTGAACTTCCATAGGAGGGGTATTATCGGCTTTCGTGCTTCGGGTGGGGACTCCTACATGTGCCCCTCTTACTGTGCTCCTCTTGTGTGGTGCTTTGGGGCCATCACAATCGAGGCTAGGGCAGGTGGAGGGTGTGCGGAATTTTGCTGCAAACTGGCAATTTTCCCTTCCCACAAGGAACTCCCTTCACAGACAAACTGTGCGCCTTTACACGATCCACGGGTGAAGCACCCTTAAGAAGGCACTTTTGAGGAAGCTTCTTAAGAGGCTTCTTTATCTTCTTCTTTCCTAACATTCGAAATGATCTCCTCCTCCTTACCCACATATATGATGGCGAAATGATGGTGGGGGGGGGGGCTATGGCGACGTTTGGCCCTGGTAGGGTGATGGCAGAGTAGGGGGCGTGGCACGTGTGTCAGGAGGAGGGGATCAGTGTTACTGATCACAGGGGGGCACTATATCAGACCACAAGGGGGATGGCTCCCCTTTTTAATGGGAAGGGGGTGGTATATGGGGGGGGGGGGGGGGGGGGGGGGGGCGACGGCCGTTTAACGGTCGCCACCCCTCCCCCTGGGGGCCTGCATGCCCCCCTCTCCTTCTCTTTACTCCCTCTCTCTCTCTCTCTCTCTCCCCGACATGCTGTCAGCTGGGAGAGAGAGGGAGAGTTTTAAAAAAATTAAAAATTAAAAAAAATTGAAAAAATGGGGGGTTCTCATGGGGGAGGCACGGGGGGGATATATTACATAATAGGAGGCTCTGCTTCTACAAATATGATCAGTTGGTTTAGTCTCCTCCCATCCATGACCCTCGCATACATAACATCCTTACAATCCCTCCTGCCCATCCAGGGTGCCATAACGCAGAACTATATCAAGCATCCCACCCTCTCAATACAAGGTCATAGAGGTCAAGAGGTTCCATTGCACTCTTATAGTGACTCGTCGGCTGTCACCTGGTATACCTTGGTCACTCAGTAGGGTATGCTGGCTAGCATTCAGGCTGAAGAGGTAGCGCTATGAGAAGTTAATGAGTGCCAAAAAAACTGGAGCGCCTTGTATAACAAGAAGAACTAAATCGTGCCGCTGCTATAAGACATGCATATGCTATGCGACAATTTGAAATAGACCAAGCAGAGGTGGAGGAGTTTGTACGCACGAGAATGGCAGCCAAGAGGGAGTGGAGAGAACAGCTAGAACATGTAGCATGGGATGACATGGAGGCTTCCCAGAGGGAGCGCCAGACATGATCCCCTCCATGGCGCCAAGGGAGTCAATAGAGGGGAAGGTAGAGTGGGAGGGGGAGAGAATCATCTCATTGATAACAAAAGCAGTAGACACTGACTCCAGAACATCAAATGTATTATCGTTCAAAAGCATGTATTATACATTGGGGTGACCATAGTTATCAAGTTTACAGTGTATCATCAATTTGAGAGGTCTCCTCTTGTATTCTAACCCAACGACGATTGTGATAGTGTCGACCTTGGCTCCATTTTGCGAGTCCTTCAAGTGCATTTGAATTTCTAAATGCTTCGATCTTCTTGTCTTTCTTTATCCTAGCATCTCGTACTACTTGTGCAATGGCTAATGATTTTAATTCCTATTTTGTCCGTAGTATCTGCAATATCCTTTTGTAAAACCATTGGAATAGCTCCCAAAGACTGTTGGCTTGTCTACTACCACCACCATGTTGGGTATGCCTGAAATACGCATTGCATGTCATGTAATGGGACTTTTCCATGCCTTTTGTGCTCTAAATACTTGGATCTCCATACTTTTCAATGATATATAGCATATGATTGTATATGATGTGCTGTAGATAAATGGTTAGTCTATGAACAGTGTTTAATAGACACAAACAATTTTATACTAACATGTATGAAACCAAAAACTTGTCTTACCATGTAGTGTGTGAAATCGATGTCTTCTCATGCTTTTAGGAACTCTTTCTTGAATAGATCTAGAGTAGTCTAAAATCTCTTCTTGTCTGTATTTGTCCATGTCTCCTTATCTAGCATCTAGAATATGATATCCACAGCACTCCACACTTCTGCCTTTGCATGTCTTGAAAGAGGTTTGTGATCCTTTACTGTGTTGCGTAGCCTTCTCCATTGCTCAAATTCAATCCTACTTACATGCATTCTTTTGTAGTACTTTCTATGTTTGGTAAGCTTTTTTCGCGATGGGTCTCGAGAGGAATCGTCTTGCCTTCACGCCTCCAAGAGAAACTTTTCTTGGTATGTCTATTTCGTTGTTTGACTTTTTTTGATCCTGCACGATTTTTATCTCTCCTCCATGAAGCTTCATGTCTGCCAATAACATCTCAAGAGTGGCAATCCCCTTCTTTTATTATGTGTGGTTCCTGATCTTCCAAGCAAATCCAATGTACAGGTTGACAAGCTTCTCAATCACCCGACAATTGCATGCATTGTACATATATGTACATTCGATAGAGGTATATCAAAGATTGGTTTGAAATCTTTGTTGAACTAGTGATGATTAGGCACCTTCTTCCACCACTTTTGATCAAGTGTTTTTGCATCCTCCATGCAATACAGGCAAGGAAGGGTGACTGGGCCTCTGTTACAATTGTATAAGCACTTTAGAGTCTTCAAGTCTGATGCAAGATGCCAAGTAACTTGAAAGTTGCCCTTGTTTGGAACCAGTAGTGCCTTCTATCATTTCATTAATAACATCTAGTAGTGGAGTCTTCTGAAAGACCCATTCCAATGCTTCATAATTCTCTGACACAACCAAAAATGTCCCAATCCACCATAAATTCATTTCAGACTATACACTGAAGTAATGGAGATCATCCCTTAGCATGTTTGCCATTGCCCTGTCCATCGATGTAATGGCTACCCTCTCCATCTTAACATCTTTCAGAATTTGACACTCATCCATCTTTAATGTAAAGTTCAATATGCCCTTTGTCTTTGCATTTGAGATGTTGTAAAACTCAACCATTCAAACCTGTAGTATCTCCAAATCCATGAAGATATTGTTGTATTCATCATAGACAACCAGACCCTGTTTTTCCTAAAACTCTCCATTGATGTGATAGGGCTTTCCAACATACTCCTCCTACTTTAAGTTAAGATATTTCTGAAGCCTCCATATTGCTGCAGTTGTGGGCAGGGGCCATTGCGACTTGTACCACTCTCATCCATGGCACTCTGTGTACCTCAATAGAAACCATGTTCTGACTCACAAATTGCTCAACAACTTGCGTCTACACTACCTTAAACTTCTTCTCTTGTATGAGTTCTTCTGCAATCTTTGAGCTAACAAGTGGCTTAAGTCGCTTTGCAAGGTTGATATTGGGGTTACAATTTTCCTTGTTTGGCTGTAGCACATCCCTAAACAAGAGGGACAATGTAAAGCAAGGAGACATAATAACAAAAAAGTACAGAATAGTAAGACAAGAGATTCCTAACCTGATAGCCCTTATTTGTTTCTTCATATCTCCAGAGCCCACCTTCAAATCCTCAATGCTCTTTAGTTCTCGTTTCCTTTATCGAGGGCCAAGTAATGTTTGCTTCTGTCTCAAAATTTGTAACTTCTTGTTCAGCCTTTTTATCTCTTGTTGTTGGGATTTGATCTTTTCTTCTTGGAGGTTCCATTCTGCCTTTAAGTAATTGATGGTTCTACTCTTGATGTGCATCATTGCACTCTCCATTGCAGGTGTTGTAGAGATAGCTTTGCAATAGCCAAGAAGGCCATTCTTGCCATCTCTAACAAACCTAAGAAGGGTAGTCAGGTTTGAAAAGTCTGGGGTGCTAATAGTGTGAGGATCTTTGGGATAAAGAGAAACATCACACCAAAGTTTGACATGCCTTGCTCCTCCCTCACATAGTTGCATCTTCACTGTTTCTGAGATGTAATTTCCTCTCCTCCTTTTTTAATAATGGGGCATAAGCATTCTCTATGTCTATGTGGAGGTGATACTTGGCATTGGTGTTGAGAGGAGGTTGCTACATGTTTGTGTCCGTCATTGCACCTATGTGTGGTGGATTCTGTGAGTTTGTATCCACCATTACACATACATGTGGTGGATTTTGCACCATTGCTATAGAAGCGGAAAAGGCTTTAGAAGAAACTCTCACTTTTTGAAAGTTTTGAATTTAGGGCATTTAATGATGTTGCTTTCAAGAAGCTGATTTAGTATCTCGACCATTTGGTATAGATGGGGACACTGTAAAATAAAGAAGCAGCATCAAAAGGAAAAGGAAAGGTTGCCATAGTTACCTACAAAGTAGAAGAAGAAGAGGAAGAGTCCATAATGGAAGCAAAAATGAAAAGAACAATAGTTCATACCACTCTTAACAAGAACAAACAAAATCATCAATTCTTGATGATTCAAACACTTGCAAACCATCAAGGTAAACCCTTCAAGATTATGATAGATTACAAAAGCACTCATTCCTTTATTTTTCCAAAGTGTAGAAAGAAATTACAAACTATAAGTCTTCAAACATTAAGAAGATCTTTAGGCTTCATGGTTTACCAAAAAGAATCATTGGTAATTGAGATTCGTTATTTACTTCTTGATTTTGAAAGAGATTATTTGAGGCTATTGGGAATTAGTTGCACTTTAGTAGGCTTATCGCCCATAAATTGATCAAGGAATAGCATACCACTACAAGGGAATGGGGGAATAGTGACTACCAGTTGTGATGCAAAATTGTGGCATCACTAATAGCATCGTTATTGGCATCACTAATATGTGTTTGCAACACCGATAGCAATGCTATTAGCCACGCTATTAGCAATTCAAATAGTGTCACAAATAGTGATGTAGCTCTCTAAGAAAAAGAAGTGCCAAAAACCTAAGTGCAGCATTTGCCAAAAACATTTGCAAGAGAGAACAAAAGAGAGAGCAAGAGAACACAAAGCTGAGAGAGAGAGAGAGCATTATGTGAAGAAGAAGGAGAAGGTAGGGAAGCCGTGAAAAGGAGGCATAAAGGGTTTCATCTTCGAGCCTTTGAGGTAGGTACATTGCCTCTTCTTGCTTTGTTTATGTGTTTTCTTCTTTTCTTTATTTGTTTTTGTTTGTAGAGAGATGCATTGAAAGAGAGGGAGAGAGGGAGAAGAAGGAAAGGAGAGGGAGAGAGAAAGAGGGAGAGAAAGAGGAGAAAGGAAACAAAGATGGAGGGGAAGAGAGAAATGAGAGAAAGAGAGAGAGAGGAGAGTGAGTGAAAGAAACAATGATAGAGAGAAGGGGGAGGGAGAAACAAAGAGAGAGGAAACAAATAAAGAGAAAGAGAGAGAGAAAGAGGGGTAGGAAGAGAAATAGAAAGGGAGGAGAGATAAAAATAGAGAGGGGGAGAGAAAAGGAAGGGAGAGAAAGAGAAGGGAGAAATAGAGAGGGAGAGAAAATGAAGGAAGATAGAGGGAGAAGGTAGAAAAGAAGGGTGAGATAAAGAAAGGAAAGATAGTGAAAAGAAGAGAGAGAGATATAGAGAGATGGAGGGAAAAAAGAGCGAAATAAGGAAACAATTAGAGAATGAGAGAGAGGGGAAAGAGAGAAAAGTAGAGGGAGGGTGAAGAGAGATAAAAAGAGGGAGGGAGACATTGCTTTCCATTTCTTTGTTTTTTAAGTTTCTTATTTTCTCTCTTTAAATTTTTTTGTAAAGAGATGTGTTGAGGGAGAGTGGGGAGGTAAGGAGAGAGAGAGAAATAGAGAGAAGAAGAGAGGGGGAGGAAGAGAGAAAGAAGGAGAGAAATAAAAAAGGGGAGAAAGAGGGACTTCATCAAAAATAGAAGGGGTTGATACATTACACTAGAGCACGAATTAATATTAGGCGCCTACATGACACATAAAGAATTGTCAGTCATCGAAACCAATGGCTTACTATCCAAGTCAGCCTAGCTAGAAATTTATCTACAAAAGATGGAGAGAGAAAGAGAGAGAGAGGGATGGGAAGAGAGAAATAGAGAGATGGTGGAGAGAGAAACAATGAGAGAAAGAGGGGGGAGAGAAAAACAAAGAGAGATGAAGGGAGGCAAACAAAGAAAGGGAAAGAGAGAGGGATGGGGAGAGAAATAGATAGAGAGGAGAGATAAAAATGGAAAGAGGGAGAGAAAATGAATGAAGAGAAATAGAGAGATAGAGGAAGGGAGTAGAGAGAGAGGAGAGATAAAAATAGAGAGGGGGAAGGGGAATAGGGAGAGAGAGGAGAGAAGAAAAGGAAGAGATGGAGGGAAAGAGCCATACAAAGAGAGGAGGGAGACCTTGCTTCCCATTTCTTTGTTTTTTTCAATTTTTTATTTTCTCTATTTACTTTTCTTTGTGGAGAGATGGATGGGAAAGAAATAGAGAGAGGGGGGACACAAATAGAGAGATGGAGGAAAATATAATAATAGAGAACAAGAAAGAGAAGTAGAGACTAAAATGGGGGACAATAAACAATGAGGAAAACAAAAGCATATTGTCTGTCGTAACATAGATGAAATTGGCAACAATGATGGTTGTGACATTCAAGATCATGAGGCATATCTCAATCAATTGTCCCATGTCTTTACACTCAATGCAAGCTGGCAATTTGATCAAAGCATCGATTGTCTATAGACCACATGCGATGATTCGGCGAGTTTCAATCAAAGATCATTGACCAAGCAATCTCATACTTTGAGCTAACGGTAAAAAAGGTGTATACCAATCATGCTTTACATTCACACTATAATTGAATATCACATACAACAATATAAGATATGCCCTAGAAATGTCTATAGAGAGGTTGTGTTCTATCCCAAGGAATGCACCTATTGCAGCCCATAAGAAGAGTTTGTGGGCATGTGATGGACGGATGGCCTAAGCCAATAAACCCATTGGAGGGCACATCATTAAGTACACCCTCAATATCCAAAAAGATGGTGAATCTTTCAAACCTTCCTTCAAAGTTGGAGCCTAAGATGGAGGCAATGATCGATGCATTACTACCCACGCATGTCGAGTCATCTAATCCACTGAGAGAGGAGGCATCCATACCATTGTATGATGGGTACCAAGTATCTCACTTAAAGATGCTACCTGCACTCCTAAGTGTACATGCAAAGTATAGATGGAGCGATGCGAGAGAGACTGAGTTATTCAAGTACATACTACGTTCCTTTTTTTTTAGCTCCATTATAATAACATTTTTTATGCTCTTCAAATGTGCTTGATTTTTTTTTCAGGTTACTAAAATATCACATATTGCCACCTGGAAACATGATGCTTGAGTCCCATGATGATGCATGATTGGTGTTATGAAATCTTGATATGGACTAGAACAACATCCATGTATGTGTCAATAATTGTGTGCTATTTTGAGGAGGCTATGAGACTATGGAGACATGTTTGAAGTGTGGTGCTCATACGTATCAATAGGATTTACAAGGACAAATGGTCCCTCAAAAGGTTCTTATACACTTTCCACTTATACCACATATACTTCACACATTTCATACATTAGCCGTGGCGACCTTGACAACGTGGCATATGCAAAATAGACCTACAAATGGAGTTGAATGAATATCAATAGATTCAAGTGCATGGACCCACATTGACTCCACCTTTCCAGGCTTTACACAAGAGCCAAGGAATCTTCGGCTTGGTCTTACTATGGATGGCATGAATTCATTCAGTCTCTGCTCAACTTCTTACAATGTGTATCTTGTAGTCCTTGTAAACTACAACATCTCGCCATGGCTTTCTACGAAGAAAGAACACCTGATACTTAGCTTGCTCATTCTTGGGTGCTACAAAATCAAGAATATGGACGTCTACCTTTGTCTATTATTCGATGAGCTTAGGATTTTGTGGGAGGAGGGGGTCGCTATATGGAAGACATGAGCAAGTATGATGATCGGCGGTCTGCTAATATAGCCGCCATTCTTATGTGGACCATGCATGACTTTTCGGGATTCAAAGAGTGCTCAGGTAAGTGGACTTCCATTCTCATTGTTGATATCTAACATGGCTCGTTCAAGTTTGTGTTGACTAGATAGGGATATTGTGACAGGTCCAGTTACCTCATCTTATCATGTATGTCCATTCTATGGGCCATAGTTAGACTCCCAAAGGTCATGGACCATGAAGAATATAGTATATCAGGGATATGCCACTTTCTTGCCAAGGGGTCATGAACTAAAGGAAGTTTTTCTTGGACGACCTTTAGCATGAATGAATGCCTAAAGTGGGTATGAGTTGAAAATGGTCCACAAGGATTCACATCCAAGCAAAATGCAACGGTTCTTAGTTTTCTACAAGTTGCCATATCTAATCCACTTATTGCATATCAATCATTTGTTGGATCCCACGCACATTCTCAAGAATGTTGACAGCTCATTGTGGGGTTGTATCACAAGAAAGAAAGACACTGTAGGGACACAAATGGATTTGAATGAGATAGACAAGATGAAGGCACTTTGGCCACAGTCGAGCTCTAATGATCACTTGTAACTACCTCATGCTCCTTAGGTCCTGTCCACTAAAGAAGAGCGCATGATGGTGAAGCAAATTATCATGTCTATCCACACCCCAATGGAAATGATGCATTTCCTTAAGTATACTTTTTCTAAAGATGACCAACTAACATGACTAAAATCCCATGATTGGCACAAGATATGCCAGGCTTGTCTTGGCCTTGATATCAAGTAACCTCAATATTTCACTATTTTATGTTGCTTGAATGTTTGTAATGCTTAAAATTTTTGGCAATTCATACTACTGATTGCGATTGTAGGGTGTCTCACTCCAAAAATATGTTTGGCGACTTAGAAGTTATCAAATTTAGTGCAATGGATCTCACATAGGAGTTCAAGACATACTCCATTGATTCTGGAAGGCGGGGAGCAATGGACATAGTCTGTCTCTTTGAGAAGTACCTACCCACAAGTATGCTTATGATACAAACTCACTTCCTGGTACATCTCTAGATGAAGTGGAGATTGTGGGACCCATACACAATGGATGTTCTTCTTGGAGCACTTCATGAAAACCCTGAAGGGATTTGTGTGACAACGAGCTTGGCCGGAAGGCAACATGGCTAAAGGTTGGCTAGCGTCAAAGGCATTAGTGCATATTTTGGAGTGGTTGCTGCTCTGCTGATGGTGCATTCAGACAACAGTATGCTATGGAGGCTGAAGGATGATGATAAATTGATCGAGATGTAGTGGTTGAAAATGGGATAGAAAAGAGAATGGATGGTGCCACCACGAAGGAGAAAGTGAACCATTTTTGTATATTGCATCATGCATCCATGGAGAAGTGGCTCGATAGGAACAAGGAGGCTAGAAGAGAGTAAGAGGGAGCATGATCAGAATTTTGATGCAGTACACACCATCAACCAGTTTCATATCCCAAGAGCATGGAGGAGATGCTACAATTTATGCCTATGCAGTGGTGGTTGCATGAAGCTTTGGTCACAACTTCACGCGAAGGGGTAGAGGTCTCTAGGGAAGAGTGGAAAATCTCGAGGGGATGTAGTCCAAAGGCAACCGCATGCTTTCTTTGTTATCATATCTAGATTTTATATATAAAAACTAATCTAATCGCTTCAGTGTATAGTATAAAATCTATGGCATGGCTAGTCACGCAGCCGATATTTTTGAGTTAAGCACATCGACAAAATGCATTGCACAATAGATTATGGTGTCATGGTAAAGTTTGAGCAAGAGAGCCGATGACACGCTACTAATTTGAATACTGTAGTTGATGAGATGGAGTATTTTGGCAACTTGTAAAGTGTTATCTTAGTGGATTACTATAGCTTCTCCATTATCATATTTGATATATAGTGGTTTAAAGTGGTATTGGAAGGAGATGGGCTAACCATTTGGCAAGGTCTATCTGGATTTCTAGAGGTAGATTCTAAGAAAAGATGGAATAATTTGCACGACATATTTGTCTTGTCGGGTCATTGCAGATAGGTGCATTACATTTTTTATTAATTTTTCCATGACACAAAATAGTCAGAAATGTTGATTCACTCTTTGCGACACACTTATATGTGATATTGAATATGTAATCTTCAATAAAAATCTCGGAAAACCTTGATAGTGGTATGTTGTGCCGTCAACACCTTAGAGTGCATGAGTGTATGATGAAAGCAATATCCCCAATGTGGATGAGGAGAGTATGCAGGTAGAGTGGTCGATGTTGCAGGGAGTGGAGGGCAAGAAGGGCTTGGAGCGTGCAGAGGAGACATACACGGGTAATGTAGAGACAAAGAAATAGAGAGCCAATAATTTTTCGAGAATGAAGTGGACTTCTCTTCATTGATAATTCACTTTTAAGGGTACTTTAGTAGATGTGTTTTAATTAACATTCTTTTTTACAAAGTTATGTTGTCGTGCTTTACCTAAATCCTTATATTGATTATGCTAACATCATTTTTTGACTGTGCAAATTATCTTTGATGATACCTAGAGAGCAAGATGAGTCTAGGGATGACAAATGAGGAGTTGTAGGAAATCTTCATGTGTATGCCTCTAGATCAGATGGCCTACTTTAGAGATATTGCGGACTAGGAGTTGTCGTGGTCATTGTCTGGCTATTCTATGAAGCCTACTTTGGTACACTCTGAAGCCTCGATCTCTTATAGAGACGAATTCAATGCTCTAGAATGGCCTCAAATGGAGGGAGTGGTTCTAGGAGGTGAAGCAGAGATGAAGACATTGTGAGCCCACAGCCAATTGCTACTCCTAGCTCTCATACCGGTTCTAGAGAGGGTGGATTAGGTGAGTGTTATGGAGGCACCGATATAGTGTCTCCGTCTCGTCGATCTAATGGACACTTGTTACCTCCAAGATTTGTCACACTAGTATGGACATCTACTCTCGTTACTCTAGGTTTCGTTCACCTGACTGTAGCAGGTGGCACCCCTATGGGTGCTATTTCGAGATATACCACCCCCATAGGTATGCCAGATGTATAGGGGTCTCCTAGTTATGTCCAAAATCATGTCGTAGGTGGGAGAGGCTACACCTTAGACATACCCCAATAGGGTACAGATACCTTATAGATAAGAAAATAGGTGCTATAATCATGAATGATGAGGAAAGGAGGGTGATGGCTCGCATGAGAGAGTTGTACCAACAAGTATTTAGCACAATGTTTTAGACCATTGAAAGAATATACCAGAGGGGAGCAAGGACTATGTAGTAGCATCCTTGCACAAGAAGTTCTCGGTACCAATGGTGATAGAGAGGTTTTCCACTAAATGGATGATGGACTGTATGTGTACATACATGTTACACAAACAATTAGATGCAGCAAGGCAATCAAGAGTGGCACCTCAAAGCCCGAGTAGTTGGATATAGAGGATTGGCGGAGACTCAGGAAGGAGGCCACAGACTCTCCAAGACAATGGCAGCAGCAACAAGCATCAACAAGGGTAAGATTGGAGGTAAGGGTTGTGTATCATTTGGGGAGGGGTGGCCATAGGAATTATTTGAAGGATTTTGTAAGTTTTCTTTTGGAGCTTCTCACTTTCTTATTTAGAATATCACTTGTACTAACAACCTTATTTTTGACAATGCTACTCTATTTTCTTTGCAGCACTCTATCACAAACCGTGATCTTACAAGTTCGGAGACTCGATATGTAGAGAGACACGATATCACCACACTCACATTAATAGATTATATGGGTGCAGTGACCCAATAAGTCAAACCTATTTTTTGTTGGTAGTCTCATTAGTTTTTTTAAAATGTGTTATGTATTAAGCATTAATGTCTAGTTGTTTATATTGCAAAGTTCATTCAATGCTCCATTGCATCAAGAGAAGTTTTTGGATTGTGAGGAACTGTAGCATGTGCTTGGATTTATGGAAGGCACATCGTTTCCTTTTTTGGCATTGTGATCTATGCAGGATTTTTCCATGTATCATTACTTAGATATATTTCTCATCCTTTGTATAAACTCACATTTTGTGCTATTTATAGATGCATTTCCATGTTTGTTTTGGACTCTTCTGAACTCCATGGCTCCATGTAGATTTATGAGTTTTCATCATCAATCATGTACTTATTTGAATATTGAATCAATGACCCTTTTTTTTTAGTATCTCATGATGCACATGTCTTGATGACAATTGTGTATTCAATATATAATTGCTTTATAGAACATTATTCAGCACATGGTGTTGGGAGGTGGCGGGGCAACCCTACCACCATTTTTTTTCCTCTACAATTGTTGTTATTCGCATCGCTAATTTACTACACATGTCACTATCTAAGTTGGTATATGTATCGAAAAGAATCGCTATTAGTGTTGCTTTTAGTTATGCTAATTGCAACGGATCTATAGAGATATACATACCAATGTTTTTAGCGGCGATGGGGGTAAATTTTTTAATGAATATTTACATTGCTTTAAATGGTGGTATGTGGCATGTATCTTATAGTAGTGTGCATTAATCAAGTCATTGAAAACATACTAAGATCACACTATTGCAGAGAAACCTAAGTAGTGGATGTAATACCTACTCTTAGTAGAATTTGTTTGCAATGCCTTCTATCATCAAAGTATCAAAACAACAAGTTTTATGTAACCAAAAATATCTCAATCCGCTTGACTTATCTGATTTCACTCTAAAGGTGGAAGCTCCTAACAAGATGTTAGAAGAAATGGATATGCAAGTCAAAGCAACGAGACAAAATCACAAAAAGGTCTATGCTGATCTTGTAAGACAGGAACAAACCTTCAAGAAAGGGGACATGGTGTTTCTCCATGTCCACCCAAAGAAGAGTTTGCTATCCATGGGTGAATTCAAGAAGCTAAGCCCAAGATATTGTGGGTCATACAAGGTCCTCAAGTACCTAGGGACAAATGTGTACAAGTTGGAACTTCCTAAGCATTTGAAAGTCACAATGTGTTTTATGTTACTTTGCTAAAAGCCTATGCATCCAATCCTAAGCACGTTCTTGATGACTAACAAATTGTAATGCCAATCTAAGAAGTCCTTGATCTTCATAATTGATGTAAAAGAAAGGATCCTTAAAAGTAGAGCTCTTAGGGAATACATCATCTAGTGGAAAAACTATCCTAAAGGGATGCCACTTGGATTATGAAGATACTTTAGGCAAACAACACCCCTGATTTTTCTCAATACAAGGACATCTCAATTCCTCTAAGTAGGAGCGGATGTGATGCCCCAAGGAACTAAAAATTAAAAAATAAACTCATTATTTATTCTTTCTTGACACGAAAAATCCAAATAGACCAAGATCTAGGAGCATTGATAAAATTGAAGAGGGGATTGGAGTAGAATACCATGATGATGATCATCATCATGAGAGAAGGAATTAAGTGGATCCTAGCGACCATACAAATTAGAACTACTATCATCTATGAGAGAGGAGGGAGAGATGACATGTATTCATCATTGGAAGAATTTGGGAGGAGAGTGGGAGAGCCTATCACCTTGCACTAATCATCATAATCATATGAGGCTATATAAATAGCATATAAGCACAAGATTAAGGTTGATTTTTTAACACTCTTAAAGAATTTGTATTGAGTGAGAGTGTGTGGAGGGGAGGGGAAGAGAGAGATAGAGAGAGGGAGAGAGAAGAGAGAGAAATAGAGAGGAAAAAGAGAAGAGATTGAAAGCGAGGAAACATCAAGGTATCATTGAATAAGAGATTCACCTCATCCTCCTCCTCTATGAATCATCTTTCCCTATATGGATCACCCTCTTCTCACTCCATTCATCAACTCCTTGATCAACTGATTGATTCTCTATCTCATCGATACCAATTCACTTCTGATTTTTATTCAAACTCACTATCATCTTCATCACTAGTACACCCCCAGCCCTTGCACTTTCCCTCCTCTTTCCACCTAAATATACTTTAAGCCCAGCTTCGTCTCCCAAATCTAGAACTATCATATTAATCTCTTTCTTATCATTCCACTAAGCTCTCTCCAAGAATTATTCTCCTCTCCAAGCTAAGATATTTCCTTGCTTTGCCAAACTCTACATATTCCAATTTCATTGTCCTTTTTTGCCTTACCAAGCTCTGCTTCAAAGGACATATGAGTTTAGAAAGCACTAAAAGGAGGACTGAAGAAGGAAAGAAGTAAGGAATGAGTTAGAAAAGTTCATATGTTTGCAATGGCCCCCAGGTGAACAAGCACTAGAAAGCTAGGGAAGAAATTGTGCAAATAAATAAGGTTCCACCCAAACTCACTCAAGCCAAATGCCCATTAGGATTTATGATCTTGTCATTATATGAGTTAAAGAAATTATGGGTAATGAAAGAACTAAGATACCATTGGATAGCTACTTGAATGCAAGAATCTTTGTGGATACCTTAGCTTTAAGTACATGTATGACAGAGTAATTGCCTAGGAGGCAACTTCTACAAGGAGCATCCCCAAGTATGAGAAAACCAAGTCCATACGTAAGATGTTATTGAAATTAACTAGATTATCTTTACTTGCAACAATGAAATGAGTGATTAGTAGGTATATGGATCCTGTCACTAAATTGATTGCTTATTACGCATTCTCTATTTAGTAAATTTATATCAATAAATTAATGACTCACTTTTCTCTGAGTTTTGATGATGATCTAGCATGGCCATGAGACCATTTAGAGACCAGCATTCCTAGTGCATCACTTAATGGGGTGATGAGAGCAATCTGAAGGGGATTTCTGGTACAGGAAGTACAAGTTATGAAGGGGGAAGGAAGTGTTTTCCAAGTGTAAGAGTGTACACAAGAACCAAGGAGTTACACATAAATGAAGATGGATTGAGTTCTAAGAAGAGGAAGTGCATTAGCATTGTGTATATGTATTTGTGTGTGCATCGGGGGACGCCTTGGAACGTTTACTTGTGTGTAATGAGCATTGCATTCATTTGGGGTCATCCTCTCCCTTACAAGTCACGATTTAAGGTATTTTCTCGCTTAATGAATTAAGAAGAGAAGTAATTCTTTCACTAAGAAAAATGAGAGAGGTAATTCTCTCACTAAGAAAGACGAGAGATGTGATCCTTTAGAAGTGAGGAGAGAAGTGATTTTCTCTTTCTAAGGTCTAAGATGACACAAGCTTTTGTGGAAAGTCAATCTTAAGGTTGAGGCCCAAGGCAATCTAATGAACTCTCTTTATCTATGGCTCAAGGTGGTTGCATGGACCATAAGTTAAGACTAGAGTTCAAAAAGTTGTTTTTCTTAAAATAGACATGGTGAATCCAATTTTTAAATATCTCGCGATAGAAAATCGATCTTTAAAAATGGTTCGCATGGGTTATTGTAAAAGACAAGATCTACAACTTTTGTGCTGGACGTTTTTCCATCCGAGCAACACACAGAGAGATATCTCAAATTTGAGTTGTAGAGTAGGTCCTAGAATATCCACAACTTGCATGAAGATCAACCTTTCCAATCTTGGTACTCAAGTCTCTCTCCAAGAAGAGAAGATCTTGGAGCCTATAAAAATGGAGGATCTCCTTGGGTGTGGGAGAGGTGAAGGAAGCATTACTTTGCATGCATTCAAGAGGAGAAGAGAAGGAGCAAGTGCTGTGGAAGCTTTGCTGAAATCAAGTTCCAAGAGGAGAAGAGAAGATGCAAGTGCTATAGAAGCTCTACTGAAATCAAGCTCCAAGAGAAGATCCCTACACATATTGTGTAGGAGAGAAGGTGTAAGTGCTACAAAAGCTCTGTTGAAATCAAGCTCCAATAGGAGATCCCTACACGTATTTTGTAGGAGAGAAGGAGAGACCCAAGAAGGATCAAAAGGTGCCAACTTCCAAGCTATGCAAGTGTTAGCCAGTTGTATACCGTGTAAGAAATCGTGATCTTGTTCCCAAGATCTACAAGTTAAACTGATTTATGTGTAATAGAGGAGCTTACTCCTTGTCAATAATATAACTCCACAAGGGGGGGACTGGCCCATCTTCCAGTCCCTAGCTAATGTGTTGTCAATCTCTCACACACACACACACACACACACACACACACACTCTCTCTCTCTCTCTCTCTCTCTCTCTCTCTCTCTCTCTCTCTCTCTCTCTCTCTCTCTCTCTCTCTCTCTCTCTCTCTCTACATTGGAGCCCCAAGAGGTCCAAGTAAAAGGGGATTCTACTGCAAGAAAATCTATCTTGTAATATCAACAAGCTTTTATTTCATTCTTTTGATTACCAAAACAAGGAAAACAACAAATCTTCATGTAGCATCATAGTAGGTATCTCCCACGGATTTAATAGAATTAACCATAATCTTCAACATCTTCATAAAATCCATCAATAGAACAAGGAACATAAAAGATCAAACCACTTTTGAATGGAAATCAATCACATAGTATTCATCTTCAATGTCTTCATAGTTTTCTCTTGTTTTGATAGAATTGACTATCGCTCTCTCTCGCTCTCTCTCTCTCTCTCTCTCTCTCTCTCTCTCTCTCTCTCTCTCTCTCTCTCTCAATAGTACATCATCTCTTTACTACAATACTCAAGAATGACACTTAATAATCCCTCTTAGGTCGTGGATGCACCTCCCAAGAGGTATGGGAGGTATGAAAGGGCACTAGAGCCACTACAGTGTCTCTTCATAGCTCACTACTGTCACTATCACTTTAGTCTTCTCTTTATTCTTCAGCACCTGCTTCTTCCATTTGTTTTAGCTCTTTTGAACTTAGATTCATCATTTCCAAAGTTAGAAAACTTTTCTAAAGTCACACATACATTCTACAGAACACTTATAGAAGATCTACAGAACAGAACAGAATAGGAACAAAATAGAGACAAAGTAGAGATAGAGGTTCTACAGAAGGCCTATAGAGGGTCACCAAAAGGTCATTAGAGAACAGTAGATCCTCATAACTCATTCTAAAACCATTCCAAACTATCAAAAATTATTCAATAAGCTTTCAAAATATTTCAACCTTCATCGATCATCAATTCATACTTCATACAGAAGAAAATTAGAACAAAACAGAAGCTATACAGAAGGTATCATAACCAATCAAAACCTCAACAAAACCTATCAGAGCATCACACAGCCTCATATTTCTACTGAGAATCATCATGAGCTTCCAAAACATAATCAATATCATCCAAAAAAACTCTCAAATATTTCGAAAAACAACCATACATCACTCAAAATCCATCAAAAATCAACCATTCAAACCCCAAAAACAACAAAAATCAGTCAAAAGTTCCATCTTTTTCCACTCTCAACATACATCTTTCTTTTCTCTCATTTGTTCTCCCCTTGCGCCAACATAATATTCACCATATATCTTTTAACTATATAAGAAGGTCGAGCGTGTATCTCGGATCTTATAATAGTGGTATCAAAGCAGGTCTCTTTGATTTTCTCAAAGTAAAGGTAATCCTTACAATAAGAAGGTAAAGACGGCAATTGATGAAGTGCCTACAAGTTGAGAGCAAAGTTTTGATGCCGAGAAGTGCTTAAAAATAGCTAAAAATTACGAATATCAAGAGAAAAACATTCAACGTCCAAGGCGGCGGCTCCAGCTAGGACGATTTTAAGCATCAAGTGCTTTAAAGGCGCCCGAGCAACATTTGTTGATTTTTTATAATTTTTCAGACTTCCGAGTGGGTGGTCAAGAGCTACCGGCCAATGCGGTATGTCAAGACAGACGCACAGAAATTTACAGCACTCGATTTGGACACCGAACAGGGAAATGGCCAACAAATGGGCAAGATTTGAAAAGGTGGACTTGTTTTGGCCAAGTGGGGTAGTGACCTTTGGGGCCAAGAAGCATTTTATGCCACATGACAAAACGTGGAGAGAGAAGAAGCAAGAAATCGTGGAGAGAGAGCACGCCATCATGCGCCGAAATTTGCGCCCATTTTGTGGATGATTAAGAATGCTGGCTGTGAGCAACCCCCCAAATGACTATGGGGCTTGATTCCCTCCTGTATGTTGACTCTATCGCCGCCTCTCGCCCGCCAAATGGTGGCCTGGATGAAGATCTCTGATTTTAGTCTTTCTCTCTCCTCCCTCTCTCTCCCTTAAGGGGTTGTTCTTGTGTGGAAGAAGACAATGAAGAATGGTGGAGGAAAGCTTGTCCGGATGAGACCGGATTGCTTCCAGATGGATGAAGACATGAAGAGTGCTGTTCTTAAAGATGCTGAGCATTAAATGCATGCTGGAAATCAGTCCCGTAATCAAGACCAAGAAACTGAGACCTGAAAATAAGCGGTAATGCTATTTTTATAAAGAAAAATGATCTTTTTATGCTATTTGCTTTATGAAACCTTGTTCATATGGGATGAAAGTTCATTGTGATATTGTTTGCCATGATTTTGATCTGTTTATGCTCTGAAAATCAGAAAATATAAGGCTACATGGTCAGAATTAGTGTTAAAATACATGAAAACACGCGTTTTAAGGGTAAAATTGGGTTTTTTGCTATATAAATGAGAAATATGATATGTCACACCAACTAAATCTGCGTTTTTGCTATCAATGAACCTAAGGGCCACAGCCCACAATCAACTTTCATTTTCAGTCATTTTTTATTTTAAAAAATAAAGAAAAATGCCCAAAAATGGAAAAAATTGGTTTAAAATTAGGGAAAAATAAAAAATGGGCTGAGGAAAATTAGAGAAAATTATATCTATGTTTGTGCAATGTATAGCGATGGCAAAGCACAAGGTTGGTCTCAATTTGTCCCTGTTTCTATATTTTGTGTGTATTTATTATTCTTTTAAAAAGAAAAAATGCATAGAAACCCTATCTGACCGATCAATGATGCAAAACGCTAAGAGTTGGATGAAGAGGGGCTGAAACACTGAAAGATAAAGAAAAGATTTGATTTATGCATTGTACTTGGCATATAGGAAACGGTTTGAATAAAGAGGATGGTAGCATGAGCACATGGCTCGGTGCCTCCTTTCAACGCAGTACGCGCTAGTGAAATTCATGGAAAGAATGTTTTATGCACTATGCATGATGCTGATTTTTCTTTTGTCTGAGCACATAGCCATACACGATTTGCATTAAGCATAATAATTAAAAGGTATCAAAAAAACCTCCTGGATGCATGGCACCTGTCTTCCTTAAGTTGTGACCAACGATGAGCGTGAGAGGACATCCCAAGCTGTAGATTAGTCGTTGGGTCCTAAAAGGAAAATTGTTGTGAGGAATGGTACATCCTGGAATGTAAAATATTGGTACCTTGAGAGGAGTTGGTGCTCGTATATGTTATATGTCTAGTAGCGCATCAAAGGGCCAATCCCTGAGATGTAGGAGAGCTACAATGGGGCTCCGACTATTAGTCGGTGGAGTGCCTCCTATGTGTGTGTGATCGTGGCATTGCCAATGGATAAGGGTTCTCCCTGTGAGGAGTTTTAGGGAAATGTTGGACTATAAATTATAAATTCATGAATTAAGATTTAGGGCAGTTTGTCCTTTAACGTTAGATTGATACTCCTAGTCCACGAGGCCATGAGGGTGTTTGTGTGTCATGAGCATGAGGTCCGGCTAGTGCTATAGCCAGTGCCGGCCCATTTCAGGTTCCATCAGTGGTGCGTCTGCCGAGAGCCGCTTATAAGTGGTGGTTTTCGGATCTAGGGTTTCTAGGGACTAAAAGGAATTTGGTTTATGTCCTCTGACAAGGACTGTCAAGCCGAAATCCAGAAAGCAGAACGTGTTGAGAGGGCTAGACAGCGGTTAGAGTTAGTAAGTCGTTACTTTCCTCAAAGGAGCAGCCCAGTACATATAAGAAGCAGTGGTTTTAATCACCCACCTGCTCCACACATTCCGTTAGGTGCAGGAGGAAGTGTAAGTTCTTCCTCCCCTCCACCAAGTCTATCCACTTCAAGTGGGGGTGTGAATCCATCAGTTCAAGCTCCTATTGCTAATCCAATTGTCACCATGGCACAGCCTATTGCAATTCCTGCAGGGACGCCGGATTTACCAGCCTTAGGAGTTCCCTTGCCCATTTTTAATGGGCTAGTGGAAGAGGATGCAAAATTTCACATTTGTGAATTTCAAAGATTGATGTTCAATTATCGCATCCAAGACGAGGGACATCTCATGATGTTCTTCAATATGACGTTAAAAGGAAGGGCTGCGGTATAGTATCACAGCATAGAGTCTGGAACCATAACCACCATTGATCAATTCTATGCAGCTTTCCGAGCAGAATATGCCCCTGAAAGAGGTGGCCAATATTGGTTGCGGGTCTTGAATGTAATGCACCAAGATCCTCACAAGAATGTGAAAGCATATGCCAAGAAGTTAAAGGAAGTATTTCGTAAGTTGCAAACTTACATTCCCATTCCGCCAGCTGCCCAATTGCAATATTTTTTGCATGGGTTGGACTTTAATATCCAAGTACAATTGAGCAGTGTGTCTTTGGCAGATATAGACACCACTATTACGCGGGCAGAGGGAGTAGAAGCACGATTACAAATGGCCTACTCCTCTCGAGTGAATGTTAATGGGGGTTTAGTACCTGGCAGCAATCCATCATTGATGAATGGAAGTCAAGGGATGCCTATGACTAACCCTAATGGGAGAGGGAGTGTGGTTCAGAATGTACCTTTGTTGCCAGCTCCTCCCAATGTGACTATGCCTATGGCAAGTCAGTTGGCTTCACCAAATGTTGGAGGCCATGTTTCGAATTCTAATGTTGTTCTTGTGGGTCAACAGCCAATGTCAAATCAGATTGTTAGGCCAATGGAACGACGGGTCAACGATCGAGACTATGAGTTGAGTGTGCATCTAATGTCCTTGGCGAAGTCAAGGATATGATGAAGCATTATACCGACATGATTTCAGAACAATATCGACAAATAGCTGTCGACGTTAATTTCTTGAAGAAGGAACAAAATCTAATAGGGAGTCGATGCCCTGAAGAGGGTGGATCCTCTAGATTCAATTATAAGTGGTGCGGTGGACAGCACTTCCCCAGAAACTGTCCAAATGTGAAATGTGACATTTGTGGAAAGTCAAGCCATTTAGCTGCAACCTGTTGGAGTAAGATTAGTTCTCTCCAACAAGGGAGTAAACAGTCGGGCCCAATGAATCATAGAGCGCAAGGAAATAACTTGCAGCAGAATGATGCACCAAGACAAATATTGCAGAGGGGAAAAACAACTGTAGAAGAGTTGCCACAAAGCAACGGAGTCAGCCTTATTGAGGCTGTGCGAGTCAATGATACTGAAACCTCTAACTTAAGAGCCGTGATAAGAGGCCAAAAGGCTAAAGAGGTTGACAAAGATAATGCAAAACCAGTTGAGGGAAACCCTAAACAAGGGGATAAGGGGACGTAAGTCCAGAGTCCTAGCATGGAAGGGGGACCGCTAAAGCCGGTTGACAGAAAAGGTGACCCTAAAAAAGATAAGGAAGTGCCAAGAAAGAAGGCAAGAGCCAAGAAAGAAGCATCAAAACCGGTCCAAAGACCCAAAGAGAGGATGGTTTGGCGAGAAAAGAGAGCTTTGGCTACCTATCATGATTTTGATTTAGCAAGTTCCCTTTGCGAAGTTAAACCAGACATAAACCTTCTACAGTTGATCAAATTATCTCTAGGAGTACATAAGGAATTTAAGAAGATCCTACGTATTGGGTATATTGTAGAACCCTTGGGCATAGCACGAGTAGGGGAAGATTGCTTTGACCATGCTGAAAAGAACTGCCCTAGGGTCCCAGCTTATGTGGATGGAATATTAGTGGAACATGCCATTGTAGACACTGGATCCTCCGTCAATATCATGAGTTCAGAATTGATGGAGAGGTTGGGTCCAGGCATCCAGAAAGACAGCTCCACCCTTCTAAGAATGGCTGATGATAGTCTAAGACAACCAGAAGGTTGCGTCACTAGAGTCCATGTTACAGTTGCGAGTGTAGAATGCTTCTTGGACTTTAGGGTGATAAGATTTGCAGGACGTCCTAGGTATCGGGTTTCGCTAGGTAGGCCTTGGATCTTATGAACAGACTATCAAGTCGATATATCTATCGATCGAGTGGTTCTAGGTAGAGGGGCTAATCGAGTAATAGTCGATGCTTACCCTAAGTCTCCTCAAAGTGAGAGAGCTCCTTTATCTTCTACTGAATTAGAGATAGCAGACGATCCATCTGGTAGTGAGACATCATCCAGTGATGAATCTAAAGAGGGGTCCACTATAGAGGATATTTATCAGATAACTCTAAATGAGCCGATAGAGCCACAAGATAGGATAAGAGATGCGGATGTGATTGAGTTGGACCTTGGCACGCCGAATGATTCGCGGCCAATTAAATTAGGTTCCATGCTCAGTTTAGCAGAAAGGGAGGACTATGTGTCCTTGATCCAAGAATTCCGTGACATCTTTGCTTGGAGTTATGATGAGCTGAGAGGCATTCCTCCCAGCCTAGCTGTTCATACTATTCCTGTAAAAGAAGGCAGTCATCCTGTGCATCAAAAAGTAAGGCATATGCCTTTTGAATTGAGGGACGGGCTGTTTGAGGAGTTACAGAAGCTAAGGAAAGCTGGTTTGATCTTCCATGTTCATCACACAGAATGGTATTCACCAGTTGTTATCAGGAAGAAGAAAAATAACCAAATCCGGTTATGTGTGGATTTTAGAGAGCTGAATAAGCAGACGGTTAAGGATTACTACGCATTGCCATTTATTGACCAGATTTTGGATCAATTAGCGGGTAGGAAGATATATTCATTCATGGATTGCTTTGCAGGATATAACCCGATGGCAATTGTAGAAAAAGACAAGTTGAAAACAAATTTTATTATTGTCTTTGATACTTTTGTGTACCATGTGATGGCCTTTGGTTTATGCAATGCACCTGGATCGTGGCAACGAACAGCGGACAAGACCTTTGGTGACATCTTCCCAGACGAGCTAAAAGTATTTATTGATGACCTGGGGGCAACCACTGTAAGGGAAAGGATGTTGATTATTTTAAGAAAGTGTTTTGAGTGCTGCAGACAATTTTGTATTGCTCTTAACCCACGGAAGTGTGTTTTTGGAGTGCCTTATGGGCTATTACTAGGTCATGTGGTCAGTTCAGTAGGGATAGCAACTGACCCTGAAAAGATCAAGGTTATAGTTGTTATGAGTCCACCGTGCACTCCGAAAGAGGTACATAGCTTTCTGTCATTGATAGGGTACTATCGGAGATTTATAAATGCCTTGGCAGAAAGGACGTTGCCATTAACGAACTTATTATCCTTTAGCTATTCATTTGAATGGAGCGACCCTTGTAAGGTAGCTTTTGAGGATGTGAAGCAGGAGTTAGTAAAAGCACCCGTTTTAAAAGCACCTAAAAGAGGCGAGGTGTTCTATATATTTTCAGCAGCCACCATGCATAGTATCAGCGCTGTTGTTTAGCCCAAATTTGGGAAGAAAAGTGGTATCATTTGATAGCTTTTGCTAGTCGAAAATTGGGCATTTCAGAGATCAATTATACCTACATGGAGAAGTTGTGTCTTGCGATGGTCTTTGGGACTAAGAAATTTAGACACTACATCCTCTATGAAAAGGTAGTGTTCTATACGAAGGCGAAAGGGCTTAGATTGCTTATGAACAAGCTGCAACCGCCTGATCATTTGGTAAAGTGGTTAATCACTTTGCAGGAGTTCAATTATGAGATTAAGAGTAAGCCACCGAGGTTGCAGGGTATTGTGGAATGCCTTGTGGATTTTGGGGAGCCAAAATAGATTTTGGTTGAAGGAAGTGATATTGAGGAAATCTTTAAAATTGATACAGCTTCCATTCCATCTTGGTATGCTGCTATTACGCACTATTTATCAACAAGAGAGACTGGAGCTAGTTTATCAAAGTCTGAAAAGAGGAAAATCAAACAACAGGCTTTGAAGTTTTCATTGATTGCAGGAACACTATATTGGCAAGGTGTTGATGATATCTATCGCCGATGAGTGATGCCTAACGAGGTTCCTTTCATCTTGGAAGAGTGCCATGACTCTGCATGTGGAGGGCACTTTGCGGGACGGTTGACGACGAAGAAAGCTTTACGAGCTGGATATTGGTGGCCGTCCATCTTCCAAGATTCCTTTGAGTATGTTAAGAGATGTGATACCTGTCAAAGACATGACAGCAGAGAGAATAGGAAACGCCCACTTACGCCTATCATGGCTATCCTTCCATTTGAGAAGTGAGGCATTGATTTTGTGGATCCTATCACCCCGTCGTCTACTACACAGCAGAGGTATATTATAGTAGCCACTGATTATTTTACAAAATGGTCAAAAATGCGGGTGACGAGGCAAGACAATGCAAAAGAGATTGCAAGTTTCCTTTTAGAGCAGATTATCTGTTGTTTCGGCCCACCAAAAGAATTAGTGTCGGACCGTGGAACCCATTTTTTGAATAAAGTGATTAAAAGCTTGACTGAAGCTTGGCAAATCAAGCATAATAAAAGGACCCCTTATAATCCGCAAGCAAACGGACAAGTTGAAAGTACTAATAAGCATCTTATGGGTATCTTGTCTAAGATAGTCTCTGAGAAGAAACGAGACTGGGACAGGAAGTTGTATGTGGCAGTATGGGCGTACAATACAACGTTCAAGCGAGCTATCGGCCATACTCCATTTAAATTAGTTTATGGAGAAGAGTGTGTGTTACCTCTCAAGATCGAGTTGCCAACCTTACAATTTGCAATTAACCACTCTTTGGGAGATGAGGATTCCCTTTTTGAACGTTTCACGACTATAGCCCACTTGGATGAGCTAAAGTTGCAGAGCTTATTACACCAGGAGGTAGCTAAACGTCGGATGAAGCAGTTGCAAGACCTTAGAGCAAAGAAATATACCTTTAAAAAAGGGCATTTAGTCCTCTATTACGATGCGCATAGGGAGCTGTTTCCAGGGAAGTTGGACCTAAATGGGATGGCCCCTACAAGATTGTCAGGTTAGGGAAAATTAGGTCTACGGCCCTATTCGCTGATCTACAGGGAGTCGAGTTTTAAAATAAGGTTAATCTTAATAAGATTAAACCTTATTATTTCTAAGTATGGTAATACAAAGAAAATGCATTGCAGTCCACGCTGGGGATGATTTGAGACCTCCAAAAGAGCTTTAAAGCTGGTTGATGGGGCGGTTAATTCCTTATTTGGAGCACCCATATCTGGAGCAGAGATACCATCAAGGGAAACTTATCTGGTGGAGCAAATGATACAAAGTGATTGAGCAAGAAGACGAAACCTTTGTGTGGGAGATTAAAGTCTTCTGCCATCACTGCTTATGACTGTTGACAAGCATCCCTGTTGAGTTCAATGAAGAAGGTGGGATGGAGCCGTCAGTTCATCCTCTAAACATGCTAAACTTTGACTATCATAATTACGAATCGAGGAGTTCGTGATGGCAAGCTGTGTAAACCCATTGTGGACGTATGCATTATATTTTGACGGAGCGTCCAAGGGCCCTAATAAAAAAGGGAGTGTGGGAGTAGTAATCCGAGATCCCCGACGTAGAGTTACGATGAAGTTAGCTGCTTATCTCGGGGTAGGATTCACTAACAATATGGCGGAGTATAAAGCCTTGATTATGGGACTGCATATTGCCAAGCAAGGTGGTATTTGTCGGTTGTTAGTAAAAGGGGATTCCCAGTTGATCCTGAATCAGCTAGATGGGACCTACACAGTGCGGAATCCCATTCTTTGTATGTATCATCAGACTGCTATGACCCTACTTGAAGAGTTTGAGAGAGTGTCCTTTCAGCTGATTCCACATTACTGGAATCAGTTTGCGGATTCACTGGCAAATCTTGCTTATGAGGAAGACCTCTTCTTTAATTGTGGTCCTAGTCTGGATAGTGTTATCAATGATGAAACAGGACCTGGCCATTTGTGGGGAATGTTATCAGAGCATGCAATATATGGCAGACGATGGTTGATATGGGTGATGCAGAGAGTAGCCGAGACCAATCTACCATTGTTATCCTGGACCCATAGGTTGATTAGATAACATATTATACGTACGCCTCTTGCTATATATGTAGGAGGGATGGGTCATAACCTTATGCATTTAGTTTAGGGCTGCGAGCTTGTGTTTTCCTCCTTGGGAAGGAGCCTATTATTGTATATCTGTACTATTTTGGGGAGGGATGTGTAGGTGCTATTCTATTTGATCTCGTTAGGCCAAGAGGGTCAGTTTTGCGAGGTGTTATTGCGTTATTTTATTAGGCCAAGAGGGCCGATCAAGTTTTGTAGTGAAGTGCTTTATTTCATTAGGCCAAGAGGGCCCATTTTCTGTTTAGTGCAGGTGCGGTTAATGGTTTCTTGTTTTAGTTTTGTGCTAGACAGGTTCGGCAAAAGAGCTTGGAAGGAGCCTTTGTTGCACGGAAGCTTCTTGTGGCCCTATCCAGGTGATATCTTCCCTTTATGAGTACTGTGGTTTTTATACTATATATGTCTGTGTACTTGTAAGGGGATTTTTCTTTTCTTGTTGGGGACCGGCGTCCAAGGCATAAAGTCCCAGGTTTAGGTTAGGTATGGCTGAGGGAGGTTTGAGTAGTTGTTGCCTCCTGTAAAGGCATTGTTAAGCATCAAAAGACCTGTTTTAGAAGGTGGTCCTAGTGACCCTCTTCTGCTAGCCTGCTAGGCAGCCGTTCTAGGAGTTCTTGTTAGTTGTGAGGTAGTTAGAGAAGCCTGCTAGAAGAAAAATAAAGATGATAAAAGAAAAGAAACCCTGAATATTTTAAAAGAAAATCAATATATACAGAGGTGTGTAAAAAGGGGTTCTAACCCCCTATAAAAATAGAAAAGAAAAGGAAATGAAAATTTATAAGCAGTTGATCATCGCCTTGCGAAGGCTTGGTAGGTTCCTGGGGACGAGTCAGACCCGGGGCCGATGCCTTGTCTTCCTAGGGGTGGCATCTTGCTGGAAAGGAAGAAAGTCAGGAAGGTTGGAGCGAAAATAAAAGTGAGCATCAGAAAAGGATTAAGTGTCGCCTTGCGAGGGCTTGGTAGGTTCTTGGGTACCGAGATAGGACCTGAGGCCGATGCCCTGTTTTCCTTAGGTCACTACGCTCAGCTCCCTCCTTTTTACATGCCCGAGTATGGAAAATAAAAACTCTAAAAAAAGAAATGTGCTAAAAGAAAATACTTCTTGATCAGGCTATAGGAGTCCTCGCCTAGTAGGAGTTCCTGGTTGTGTTGTCCTTAGTTAGGTAGGTAGTTCAGACTACCACTTAGGGCAACCTCTTTGATAGTTCTTTTTCATTTGGCCGTGTTGGAGCAGTTGGTTAATGACTAGCTTCGGACCTTTTATCAGATTATGCTAGGCCTACTCCTTGTGGATTTCATGCCTTGGTTTTGTCAGGGGGTAGGGTGAGCACTGTGCTGTGTTTTTAGTATCTATTTTGTATCAGCTTGATGCTTCCTTGGTTGTTTTGTGCAGATCTACTGTGGGATTCAATGGGGTGAATCGCCCTATCCCGTGGTTGCCAATGAGAGCGGAGTTTTGATGCTAATAAGTGCTTAAAAATAGCTAAAAATTACGAATATCAAGGGAAAAATATTCAACGTCAAAGGCGGCGGCTCCAGCTAGGATGATTTTAAGCATCAAGTGCTTTAAAGGCGCCCGAGCAACACTTGTTGATTTTTGATAATTTTTCAGACTTCCGTGCGGGTGGTCAAGAGCTACCGGTCAATGCAGTATGTCAAGACAGACGCACAGAAATTTACAGCACTCGATTTGGACACCGAATGGGGAAATGGCCAACAAATGGGCAAGATTTGAAAAGGTGGACTTGTTTTGGCCAAGTGGGGTAGTGACCTTTGGGGCCAAGAAGCATTTTATGCCACATGACAAAACGTGGAGAGAGAAGAAGCAAGAAATCGTGGAGAGAGAGCACGCCATCATGCGCCGAAATTTGCGCCCATTTTGTGGATGATCAAGAATGCTGGCTGTGAGCAACCCCCCCAAATGACTATGGGGCTTGATTCCCTCCTGTATGCTGACTCTATCGCCACCTCTCGCCTGCCAAATGGTGGCTTGGATGAAGATCTCTGATTTTAGTCTTTCTCTCTCCTCCCTCTCTCTCCCTTAAGGGGTTATTCTTGTGTGGAAGAAGACAATGAAGAATGGTGGAGGAAAGCTTGTCCGAATGAGACCGGATTGCTTCCGGATGGATGAAGACATGAAGAGTGCTGTTCTTAAAGATGCTGATCATTAAATGCATGCTAGAAATCAGTCCCGTAATCAAGACCAAGAAATCGAGACCTGAAAATAAGCGGTAATGCTATTTTTATAAAGAAAAATGATCTTTTTATGATATTTGCTTTATGAAACCTTGTTCATATGGGATGAAAGTTCATTATGATATTGTTTGCTATGATTTTGATCAGTTTATGCTCTGAAAATCAGAAAATATAAGGCTACATGGCCGGAATTAGTGTTAAAATACATGAAAACACGTGTTTTAAGGGTAAAATTGGGTTTTTTGCTATATAAATGAGAAATATGATATGTCACACCAACTAAATCTGAGTTTTTGCTGTCAATGAACCTAAGGGCCACAGCCCACAATCAACTTTCATTTTCAGTCATTTTTTATTTTTAAAAAATAGAGAAAAATGCGCAAAAATGGGAAAAATGGGTTTAAAATTAGGGAAAAATAAAAAATGGACTGAGGAAAATTAGGAAAAATTATATCTATGTTTGTGCAATGTATAACGATGGCAAAGCACAAGATTGGCCTCAGTTTGTCCGTGTTTCTATGCTTTGTGTGTATTTATTGTTCTTTTAAAAAGGAAAAATGCATAGAAACCCAATCTGACCGATCAATGATGCAAAATGCTAAGAGTTCGATGAAGAGGGGCTGAAACACTGAAAGATAAAGAAAAGATTTGATTTATGCATTGCACTTGGCATATAGAAAACGGTTTGAATAAAGAGGATGGTAGCATGAGCACATGGCTCAGTGCCTCCTTTCAACGCAGTACGCGCTAGTGAAATTCATGGAAAGAATGTTTTATGCATTATGCACGATGCTGATTTTTCTTTTGTCCGAGCACATAGCCATACACAATTTGCATTGAGCATAATAATTAAAGGGTATCAGAAAAACCTCCTGGATACATGGCACCTGTCTTTCTTAGGTTGTGACCAACGATGAGCGTGAGAGGGCGTCCCAAGCTGTAGGTTAGTCGTTGGGTCCTAAAAGGGAAATTGTTGTCAGGAATGGTACATCCTGGAAATTAAAATATTGGTACCTTGAGAGGAGTTGGTGCTCGTATATGTTATATGTCTAGTAGCGCATCAAAGGGCCAATCCCTGAGATGTAGGAGAGCTGCAGTGGGGCTCCGACTATTAGTCGGCGGAGTGCCTCCTATGTGTGTGTGATCGTGGCATTGCCAATGTATAAGGGTTCTCCCTGTGAGGAGTTTTAGAGAAATGTTAGACTATAAATTATAAACGCATGAATTAAGCTTTAGGGTGGTTTGTCCTTTAGCATTAGATTGATGCTCCTGGTCCACGAGGCCGTGAGGGTGTTTGTGTGTCATGAGCATGAGGTCCGGCTAGTGCTATAGCCAGTGCCGGCCCATTTCAGGTTCCATCACAAGTGAGCAATTATAGGCTCAATTGACAGAGTATCATAGCTTGTTGGAGATTCCCAAAGTAGAGTCAATTGATTGAAAGCTTAAGAGCAAGGGAAGAAGCTACTTATGAAGGATGGCATCCTCCAAAAGATGGTGATACTGGAGAAAACATCACTGCACCAATTGATGGTGAATGTGCAAAGCATCCAATTGTTGAGAAGCTTCCTAAAAGGAAGAAGGACTTTTGGGTCAAGAAGAGTAAAAAGACCTCACCTTGAGTGAGGCGGATAAGGAGAAAGTCATCTCCCTCAGCAGCCAACTACTCCCCTGATTACTCAAGTTCCTCCTCCTCCTCCTCCTCCTCATCTTCTAGTTTCTACTCTCTTGGTTCTAAGTATCATGCAATCCGCAAACAGACAAATAGGGACCATAAGAGGAGCAATTTTAAGAAGACTAAGACTTTCAAGTGTGGGGATAAGGACATAAAGTTTGACTCTTACTCCGGTAAGAGAGACCCTGCTAAGGCGTTAGCCTTTATCAGGCAATTTGAAGTTGCTTTTATTGATGGTAATTTCTCAAAAAAGTCCAAGCTCAGGCATGTAGGCATGTACTTGAAAGACACCGCTAGCAATTGGTGGCTGACTCTCATTTTGGAGGGAAGAAAACCTACGACTTGGAAAAAGTTCAAGAATAAGTTTTATGCTCAGTTCTTGCCTCCCTGATTTTGAGAATGATGTCAAGAAGGAGTGGGATTGGCTAGGCCAGAAAGAGCATGAGAAGGTCACTAGTTATGTGTACAACTTTTGGTCTACTCTTCTCAAGGTTACTTCTTTCATGAAGATCAATAATGAAGAGAAGAAAATGAAGTTTGAAGCTGGCCTACTCCCTCATTTACATAGAACCATGAAGGTGTATCCACATGAAACCTTATCTCGCATGATGGAGTCTGCCATCATAGCTGAAAGTTTGCATACACTTGGTATATCTAGAAAGTTGGAGACGAGTTCTTATAGAGCTAGACAAGAGCAGTTCTATGATCAACCAAGAGACAGGACTAACCCAAGAAGACCTACCTCTACCCATGACTGATATTCAAAGCCAGAGGATAACAAGAAGAAGTGCAAATATCTCTCACCCTCTGAGATACAAAAGTACAAAGAGGAAGGAAGGTGTTTTCTTTGTGGTGAGTTAGGGCATATGAAGCCTGATTGTCCTCACAAAAGGAAGGAAGCAAATGTGATTAAAGATCCTCCTCCACCATCCTCAAATTCTATTCTGGATGTGCAAGCTAACACTCATTCAAATGAGAAGAAGAGACAGCTCTTAAAGGGTTCGGGGACACTCAACAATCAGTGAGTTATGATACTCTTTGATCCAAGGTCCACAGATAATTTTGTGTGAGCAGGTACTACTGAAAGGCTACAAATTCCACCGGATTGATTGGGGACACCAATTGGATCAGGTTCGAAGGACTTACAACCAATTCTACTCCTATCCAGGGGAAGTTGAATCTTAGAATTGGGGATTACCACGACCAAGAATCTTTTCTACTTTCACCCATTGGTAACTGTGATGTTATCTTAGGTATGCCTTGGCATTACAAGATTAGACCTCTTCCCGATTTTGTTAAGAAGACCCTTGCATTTCAATTCAAGGCAAGGGAACATAGTATGCATCGCTGATGCTAGAGATTGGCTATGCCAATGGTTAGTCATGTTAGCATTTCTAAAGAAATGAAGAAAGCTATTTCTGCAAACATGATTTTTGTGAGAGAGTTAAAAGAAAATAATGATTCAAGGGCACTTGATGCCTCTAATGAACACACAATACCAACTAATGCTTCTAAGTCTTAGACTTTAAAAGAACCCCTCTCTTTAATTGATCAAGCTAGACATGATTTTGTTAAACAATATGAAGATTGTTTTGGTGATTCACTCCCAGGAGAGTTACCTCCTAAGCGGCTAGAAAATCATACAATTGATCTTATCCCATGCAGTTCACCACCTAACCAACTGCCTTACCGAGTAAGTGCAAGTCAGCAAGAGGAGATCCTAAAATAAGTAAAGAAACTGTTGGAAAAAGGGTTAGTTCAACCTAGCTCTTCTCCATACTACTCTCCAGTCTTACTTGTTCAAAAGAAAGATGGTTCTTGTGGGAGCTTTCACTCAACCACCAAGACCCACAGACTGCTTATTGTTTCAAGCGTTCCAAGCTGAGCATTAATGGCTACCTCTCACATAGCCGATCATGCGCCATCCATATCTACGAGTGTAGTGAGCTTACCTCCATGCTGATCGAGTTACCTCCTCTCTCGCGCACTCCGATAGCTCCACGATCCAAGTACAAGCTTCAAGCAAGCTCCATCCTCAAGCTCCACGCTCCAAGCTCCATCGCCGCAAGCAAGAGAAGAGAAGGGAAGAGAAGAGAAGAAGAGAGGAGAATATAGAGAGCTTCTCCTCCCCAGTCCCTCACCCTCACACACTCACTCCCTCACACTCTCACACTCCCTCTCTCAAGAGCACACACAAGCAAGGAGAGAAGAAGAAGAGGAGGAGGAGGAGACCCACTTTTGGCCACACACAAGAATGAGCTTCTCATTCACTTTTCAACTTTATATAGAAAACCCTAAATCCCTTTTGGGCGGTCATCCCCTTATCCCCTTTTTTACATAGCCTAGGCCATTTTTCCCATTGTCCTTATATCTTCCTAGCTTCCTTTCCACCGCCCGTCTACATTTACAAATTGCACGGGTGAGAGCCCAACCCTCCTTAAATTAAATCATGATGCACTTGTGCTCTTTTACAAAAGTATTGACTTGCGCTTTTCCTTGTACACCTTTTTCCCTTATTTAGGACTTTTCTGCGCTTCTTGTGTTTCTAGATTTTTCTTGGCATGCCTTTGTCTTCCGTTTCACTTTGCCTTGGCTTTTGTCTTCTGCTTTAGCTTTTCTAGATTTTTTGCCTTGTTCGTCTAACGATTAACATTACCCCTCTCCTAGAGGAGTGCCAGTCCCATGGTACTCACCGTCATAGGTAGCATGCTTTGGCATGCACTGAAGACGTGGGTGGGAGGAACATCGGTGGTTGCCATGGAGAAGTGTTGGTGGTGGTGTGGAGGAAGGTCATTGGGGGCATGTTGGTGGCCTAGGTGGCTGGTGGTAGGGTTGTTGAAGTTGGTGGTAGAGCTATTCTTTGTTGGGGATTCTGCACATGACGATTCTTGGCAGGCTTGCAGGATGATAAAGGATAAGAATTCAGAGTTGGGTGTCGATGAAGAGCGAATGAAACTTTCGTTGGAGTCTTCAATACCTGCAATTGAAAACCTTTCATAGGTGGTCTCTCCCTAGGGGTAGTGTTAGTCTTCTCTATCGTGCACAAGACATAGTTCAATTAGTTGGGGAGACAGTTTGAACTCTAAGCAAGCTGAGAGTATTGTCCTGCATTTGAGGACCCAAACTGTGTGTATATTTCGGTGCATATATTATGTGAGTGCTCGTGCATACTTAGATATTACATAGTTAGAAGACCGCGGACTAGTTTCTCACAACAATTTGTGGATAAAGCAAAGTTGTCTATGTTAAGAAGAAGTACACGTGAAGGTGTATGAGACATCCTTTGCATTGTGACTGCACGACGTAACATAATTGAACACAGGGACACCACACTTTCAGTAGCTAGGAGCTATTGGACTTGCCTGATGAGGACGGTGTACTTTTCATGGCCATTCGTGCGGTGCTTACCACAATTGATTGCAATGGTGTTAAGGTAGAGTGCAAGAGGGAATCATGTGAATGGGTTAGAGTAACAGATCTAACCATAGGAGAGACAAGCTCCTAAGGTATGTCTAGCCCTTGATGTGCCCGGAACAATTGTGGGTGATGCTAAAGGGCTAGAGGACTAGGGACGGAGCTAGCCGAACAAGGTCACTGGACGTACCTAATTTGAGGACCCCTAGGTGATGTGCTGTGATCGTGGGTGCTTTGTATCTTTTCATTCTTTTCTTTTCTTTTTTCCTTTTTCCTTTTCTTTTTCGTTTCTTTTTCTTGTGCTTTTTTCTTTCTTTCTTTCTTTCTTGCTTTCTTTCTTATTCTTTTTTTGGGACTTGCTTGAGTACAACGATTGCAATATGTTGAGGCTATCAGCCTTTCAATGGGTTGGGAAATGTCAAGCTTCGAAAGATCAGGAAATGGATATTACAGTAATGATTGTGTCCTAGCCTCGTTGTTAGAGAAACAGTTGTTGAGATGGGGAGATACACTTGAGATTTTGCAAACCTCTTTGTGACACGCGATGTCGGTACAATTGAGGTAACAACTGTGGTGAGCCAAATATAGAGCTTAACCCAGAAAGAGAGCATAGCCCATGACTATGCTTTGGACCATGCGATGTGGGTGGTCGGCAAGGGGGATTTTCACTTCCAGCAGCGTGGCTTTGTCGCGGCTCTTTGTGGGGTCAGTGGTCTTGCGGTGACTTGGGCATTGAACACTTTCGCACAAAGACCTGTATCATCCTCCATCCACTTGTCACTTCATGAGAGTACATGCACGGCATATGCCGCAACTATAATTAAACCAGTGCAACGCAAAGAGATATCACTTATCTGAATTCCATGGTGTTGACTTAGATACTTATCACCTGCGCTTGATTAGATTTTTCTTTGGCTAAAGACGTGAAATATACTAAACACAGATATGAAAAGTTTGTACAATTGGGGAACATGTCAGCACTTAACCATTTAAAGACAAAAAGTCATGGCCCAGTAGCATTTGATAAGCCTTTTATACAACATGGTGCTACTCTATTTGTACGAGGCGGGGCGAGTTCGGGTGGTCGGGCGACTGAGGCTCTGTCGGTGAGGGGCTCTTGAGGGGTTTGGTAGGGAAGATGTCGGCCAAGACTTGAATGGTGTAGTCCCTGGCCGCAACTATTTCCAGAATGCTTTTGAACAATGCATCAAATTCTTGCTTGTCTCAAGCTGCCCTTTGCTCTTTCGAGCACCTGGTGCCTGAGCATTTGGTGGGGGCCCACATGACCGGTATTGCTACGCCCCATGTGCTCCCTTGAGCTTCTATTCCCCTTGCTTGGGCATTTTTCAGCCTACGTCCGAGGCGATGTCGCTTGGGACCTCATTTCTTTGCATACCTTTTAAGGGTAGGTACATAGCGTTCCGGCGGAGGAGCTCTTGATGCATGCTCCCTTCGACGACAGATAGCGTCCTTGCAAGCCATCTGCCCCGGGTGCTCCATGCTGGCTACCGTAGGGGGACCTGCAAAATGCAAACCAAGGATTAGGCCTTGAGGCAGGATAAAACTATTCGCATGGAAGGGATTATACAATGGGTTATCAAGCGCATATGATGAGGAGGGGAGAGGTGAGCCATGCAGTGTTTGTTGTAGAGGGATGGCCCCCATGATGATGTTTGTTTTGCCTCCAGCCATTAGCAAATCTTGGCTTATGCTAAGTTGCATGGACTGGTTGTCATGGAGTGGAGCAGGGCTCATCCCTTGAAGGATAGACCAAAAAAGGGGAAAGGTGTATAGAAAGGGATGGTGCCCCATCTACACCATCAGAGATGTTGATCAAAGCTTCGTATGGCGATAATGAGGGTTGCATGCCCTCCTCCTGGAGGCAGGAACAATCACACGACTTCTCAATGTGTGGTGAGAGGAGGACCTAAGGAGCTCAGCTTGTCAAACCCAACTCTTCTCCCTGTGCTTGACTATCATTGCTTGTGTGTGTTGATCTTATCTATACAGGGTCACAAAAGTCATTGTTTATTTATATACAAATTTACGAATCCATGTCATTTCACGATGATAAAAACCAATTGTAGAACTCGACATTGTAGTGAAATGTGGCACATGCATCCAGTACTCGTGGTAGCCTTCTTAATAACATCAGGTATTTTGCAACGTCAAGCATCATGGTACCTTGTCCGAGTCTACTTGCAACATGTAGCTCCTCCTCAGTGAGAACCTTATCAGCCAAAGAGTTCTCTTGGCTAGTTCCAGCTAAGTCCATTCCTCGAATGGCAGTTAGCACTCGAAAGGAAGTTGGCGCCACATAGGTTGGGTCTCTTTGAGACCGCCATTTGGCCAATCGCTCTTCCGAGACTGTCATGATTTGGGCTCCTAGTTTGGCCATTGCAACATAGCTTTCAAACCAATGTTTCTCAAATTGACTTTGACCCTCCGATTGTCGCTTTAGTTTCTCTATCTCTAAGGGATTTGATTGGTAGAGCACATCATTGAATGTTACAGTTAAGCGTAGTTCGTCGGCTTCCTCGTCCGAGATGAGTCGTATGCGTTCATGAAGGAGCTTGTCATAGTGCTCGTTAAGATGTTCTTACTCTTCCCAGGATAGGGAAAATGGCAAGTATTCTCCAAGCTACTCCTTAGGGAATACGCCCATGTCCGCAAGGATGTAGACACGTGCGAACACCTTGAGCTTAGCATCCAACTCAGTTAAGCATTCTGCAACACTTCTATGTTCAACGAGGGCTTGCTTGGTTGCTATCTCATGCAAGGTCCTAAGAGTTTGCCTAGGCTTTAGCATAGCTAGGGGCTCAGGCCTAAATGAGCAAGATTGGCCAACGCTAGGATTTCTTATGCTCTCAGGGTTTCCATGTTTCTCCCGAGGCTTTGTTATTGCGTCATGGTTCTCCTTCGACATGACTGGAATAAATTTGTCACCCTGTTATGACAGCATTGTATCCACTCTTGATTGGTCAATGCGAGTTCTATTGTTGATGGATTGAGTGTTGAAAGCAACCATTGATGGTAATAGCTGCTTTGATTTTTCAGAGCACACGGATGTGTCTGAGGTTTCACCGCTATTAGGAGAGACATCAATGGGTTCATTGGTGGATGGTCTCGATGCTTTATTCCTTAGCTCTTTGGCACTCTTGGTTTCAATCTTCTTGGGGTCTACAGCCACTTGCAACTGCCGTTTTTGTTTTCTTTCTTTTCTTTTCTTTTTCTTAGGCAATCGAGGTGTATCCCTTGAAGACTCCGGACCTTGAACTAGGTCAGTCCGTTGATGTGCTTGGCTGGGCCTCAGCATTCTCTTTCTCTAGTGTGTCCTCATGGGGCATAGTTGTGGCCTGCTGAATAGCCTCGCTAGGTTGTGAGGGTACGACTGCCTCTCTTTTTGGAGAGTCTAGTTCTTCAGTCAATTCCTTTCTATTTAACTCCTCCAGCTTAAGCTTTAAGAACTTTGGAAGTGCTGGAGTTGTCAAGGATGTTGGTTGTGACACGTCCTCCACAGGTGAACTGCTAAGGACATGTTCTGCAAGGGGCGTTGTCACGGCCAGGGGTTGTGACTGTTGTGATCCCTAATTGGAAGTAGTAGCGGCTAGTCCAGGGGGTTGGCTACTCTTGGTGGATTGCAGTGTCAAGTCCCTAGGGCGATCAGAAGTGGTCATGTCTTTCGTTGCCCTTTGAGCATTCACCTGTGTAGATCAAGCATGAGTTGATCTAGTCACATTAGGTTGCACAGGCATATCCTTGGGCCGAGAGCTACAACTGGTGTCATGTCCCACCTCTTGGACATTTGGAAGCTTAGATGGAGATAGAGATTGGGATTGAGCAGCCGCCCTTGACGACTGCTGTTGTGCTTCCTGTGTCTATTTGGGAAAAGAGGGTGTAGGAGATCTAGGACTCTTAAGTGGACTTGGCACTGGCTGAATGATTTGCTCGAGGCTATTAGACGACTGTGCCATTTGCTTTGTTGAGCATTTAACCTTGCCATGAGCAATGTTGTGCCTATGATGCTTGTTATCCTCTTGAGGAATCAAAGGCTCCTCGGGCACTAGTGGCTTTTGTGTATCCTCAATGATTACATATGATATCTGCTTGTCAAGCATGCTGGGCTGAGGATCTACCCTCTGATTAGTCCTATTTGGTTTCTTGATTTCGACCGTGAGGGGCTCGATCACTCCAATGTTTTTGACTCGAGACTTGGTCTTTCGTTTGGATATCCTCCTACGCTTTTGCTAAGGAGATCAAATACCTCTTCAAACTCCCTCGCTTCCTACCTATGTACCTCAAGCACCGGTTCGTGAAAAACCCTACTTCAATGCTCGATTTGAAGTGCGCAAGCGCTCAAGGCTTGAATTTGTTGGTCCTGGAAACGAAACCAAAATGTGGGAGCTTTCGCTCAACTGCCAAGACCCACGAACCGCTTATTGTTTCAAGCGCTCCAAGCCGAGCACTAATGGCTACCTCTCACATAGCCGACGCGCCATCCATATCTACGCGTGTAGTGAGCTTACCTCCATGCCGATCGAGTTACCTCCTCTCTCGCGCACTCCTGTAGCTCCACGATCCAAGTGCAAGCTTCAAGCAAGCTCCATCCTCAAGCTCCACGCTCCAAGCTCCATCGTCGCAAGCAAGACAAGAGAAGAGAAGAGAAGAGAAGAAGAGAGGAGAAGATGGAGAGCTTCTCCTTCCTGGCCCCTTACCCTCACACACTCACTCCCTCACACTCTCACACTCCCTCTCTCAAGAGCACACACAAGCAAGGAGAGAAGAAGAAGAAGAAGAGGAGGAGACCCACTTTTGGCCACACACAAGAATGAGCTTCTCATTCACTTTTCAACTTTATATACAAAACCCTAAATCTCTTTTGGGCGGTCATCCCCTTATCCTCTTTTTTACATGGCCGGATGTGGCCTAGGCCCTTTTTCCCATTGTCATTCTGTCTTCCTAGCTTTCTTTCCACCACCCGTCTACATTTACAAATTGCACGGGTGAGAGCCCGACGCTTCTTAAATTAAATCATGATGTGCTTGTGCTCTTTTACAAAAGTATTGACTTGCGCTTTTCCTTGTGCGCCTTTTTCCCTTATTTAGGACTTTTCTGCGCTTCTTGTGTTTCTAGATTTTTCTTGGCGTGCCTTTGTCTTCTGTTTCACTTTGCCTTGGCCTTTGTTTTCTACTTTAGCTTTTCCAGATTTTCCACCTTGTTCATCTAACGGTTAACAGTTCTTTCTGTATATGCATAGACTACAGATATTTGAACAAGATTACAATCAAGAATCGTTTTCCTATCCCAAGGATACATGACATCTTGGATAAGTTGCAAGGGGCTAGTATCTTTAGTCACATTGATCTCAAGAGTGGCTATCATCAAATAGGGATAGCACCTGAAGATGTTCATAAGATAGCTTTTGTACAACGTTTGGACTATACGAGTTCTTAGTCATGCCATTTGGTTTGACTAATGCACCTGCCACATTCAATCTAATGATGGAGAGAATTTTCAAACCTCACTCAAACTTCACAGGTGTCTTCTTTGATAACATTCTAATATATTCACGGTTTGAAGAAGAGCATAGAAAACATCTATCTATTGTTTTTCAAGATCTTCGCAAGCATAGACTACAGGTCAATGCTAAGGAGAGTGATTTTTTCTTTTTGAAAATTCATTACTTGGGCCATATTATTTCACACAATCTGGTGAGAATGGATCCTGAGAAGATTCGAGCCATTGTTGAATGGCCTACACCTACTTCTGTACATGAACTTAGAAGTTTCTTGGGCCTATGTTCATACTACAAGAGGTTCAGATGAGGTTTTGTGTATGTTTCATCTCCTCTATATGGCCTTGCTAAAAAGTGAATGCCTTTTTACTGGAGATCGAGGCAACTACAAGCCTTTGAAAGAATTAAGTTTCTTATGACTCAAGAACCAGTTCTCATAGTTCCGGATCTTCAAAAACCTTTTGAAGTTCACTACAATGCTTCTAGGGATTTCATTGGACCAAGAGCATCATGCAATAGCATTTGAGAGCCGACACCTCAAGGATCATGAGCTACATGCTTCAGTATATGAGAAAGAGCTTATGGCGGCGGTACATGCTCTTCGAGTGTAGAAACACTATTTACTTGGTGTAGATTTTGTTATTAAAACAAATAACCAAAGTCTAAGATACTTCCTCACTCAGAAGAAGCTCTTAGAGAAACAGATGCGTTGGGGTGAAATTCTTATCTATGTTTCACTTTCAAATCCTTCACACATCTGGAACTAAGAATGTGGTAGCAAATGCTCTATCACAGTGACCTCGAGTGGAACCAATCAAGAAAGATTTACCTAACATAGAAGAAACAAAAGAGTTCCTCGTGCCTGAAAGAATTTTACACCATCAAGACAATACTTTAAGGTCACGTAATGTATTATGGAAATATCTAGTTAAATTTAAGAATTATCGGACGCTCAGCTTATGACTGAGAGAGAATTATAAGACTTTCCAAATCTTCTTAAGGACTATGTATCCCCTCTACACTTGAGGTCAACTATTTAGAAGCTGGAGGGATGTCACTAAATTGATTGCTTATTACGCATTCTCTATTTAGTAAATTTATGTCAATAAATAAATAGCTCACTTTTTTTTAAGTGTTGATGATGCTCTAGCATGGCCATGAGTCCATTTAGAGACCACTATTCCTAGTGCATCACTTAATGGGGTGATGAGAGCAATGTGACAGGGATTTATGGTATAGGCAGTATAAGTTATGAAGGGGGAAGGAAGTGTTTGCCAAGTGTAAGAGTGTACACAAGAACTAAGGAGTTACACATAAATGAAGATGAATTGAGTTCTAAGAAGAGGAAGTGCATTAGCATTGTGTATATGTATTTTTGTGTGCATTCGGAGACGCCTAGGAACATTTACTTGTGTATAATGAGCATTGCATTCATTTGGGGGGGTCATCCTCTCTCTTACAAGTCAAGGTTTAAGGTCTTTTCTCTCTTAATGAATTAAGAAGAGAAGTAATTCTTTCACTAAGAAAAATGAGAGAGGTAATTCTCTCACTAAGAAAGACCAGAGATGTGATCCTCTAGAAGTGAGGAGAGAAGTGATTTTCTCTTTCTAAGGTCTAAGATGACACAAAATTTTATGGGAAGTCAATCTTAAGGTTGAGGCCCAAGGCAATCTAATGAACTCTCCTTATCTATGGCTCAAGGTGGTTGCATGGACCATAAGTTAAGAGTAGAGTTCAAAAAGCTGCTTTTCTTAAAATAGACATGGTGAATCCAATTTTTAAATATCTCGCGATAGAAAATCTATCTCTAAAAACGGTTCTGCAAGTTATCACAAATGGCAAGATCTACAACTTTTGTGTTGGACATTTTTCCATCTGACCACAGCGCACAGAGAGATATCTCAAAATTTGAGTTGCAGAGTAGGTCCTGGAACAGCCACATCTTGCATGAAGCTCAACCTTTCCAATCTTGGCACTCAATTCTCTTTCCAAGAAGAGAAGATATTGGAGCTTATAAAAAGGGAGGCTCTCCTTGGGTGTGGGAGAGGTGAAGGAAGCATCACTTTGCATGCATCCAAGAGGAGAAGAGAAGGTGCAAGTGATGCAGAAGCTCTGCTAAAATCAAGTTCCAAGAGGAGAAGAGAAGGTGCAAGTGCTGCAGAAGCTCTACTGAAATTAAGCTCCAAGAGGAGATCCCTACACATATTGTGTAGGAGAGAAGGAGAGACTCAAGAAGGATCAAAAGGTGCCAATTTCTAGGTTGTCCAAGTGTTAGCCGGTTGTATACCATGCAAGCAACTGTAATCTTGTTCCCAAGATCTACAAGTTGAGAATTGATTTATGTGTAATAGAGGAGCTTGCTCCCTGTCAATAATATAACTTCACAAGGGGGGACTGGCCCATCTTCCAGTCCCTAGTGTGTTGTCAATCTCTCTCTCTCTCTCTCTCTCTCTCTCTCTCTCTATGTGCATCTTTCTTTTCTCTCATATGTTCTCTCTTTGCACTGGCATAATATTCACCATATAACCTTTAAGTATATAAGAAGGTCGAGCGTGTATGTTGGATCTTATAAGAGAACCATAGATTAAGGTTATAGTCAAAAGAACAATAGAATTAATATCCACTCTTTTCCCTAAAGAGAAGTTTGTAGAATAGATAGTATACGCTACATGTGGTCATTTCATGCCTAAAAGGGGACATAGATATAAGAAGGTTAAAGTAATGTTGATGTTATTTTGATAACTAAAAATCACTTAGATCCTAGTCTTTGAAAGGATGGACTTGTAGAGTATTGAATTACAGTTTTTCTTGACTAGCAAGGTATTGTCCTTGCTATGCCAAGGCTTAAGATAGAAAAGTTTAAGAGGACCTCAAAGTCTATACACTTAAAGGATTTTATTCCAAGATCCCTTACAAGGGAAGGTTTCCCGTGACCTTAGAACAAACCATTGTAATGAATCCTTGTAACCTAAAGTAGAGGTTAAGGTTGAGGAAGACCTAAGATATCGATGAGATATGAACTTCTTAGGAATGAATAAAGTTCCAAGGAAAGGGCTAGGCTAAACTAAAGATGCCATAATGACTCCAAGATTGATGAGGAGATAGATAAGACCTAATTCAAGCTCATGGAAACTTGATTGGTTTGGAAGTGGGTGTGTGGATTTTTGACAAATCTGTCCTATAGTAGGGGTGGTCTTGATAAGGCGAGAGCTTTCCCTCAAAATGATAGGATAGGCAAAAACAAGAAGGGCCAAAATGTTGATGTCTTAGGAAGATTAGTTTAGAGCCAACCTTCTATCATTTTAGGGGGTTGAGGTGAGACTTTGCCTTATGGGAAAAGGGGTCAATACATTAGCTCCCCCTCATTTCTCATCCTTCTTGAACCAAGCATGACACTAGTTTGCATCGATATGGGTTTTCTTGCATCAATGGATACCTAGAACCAACACTAGAATCTTTTTTAGGAGACCTTAGAAGTCTCTTAGGACCCCTTTTTAGGTCTATCCTTATGGGGATGAAGTGGAATTCCCCTTGCGAGGGTGGACTGAAGAGATCCCAGGCCACAAAGTTTGGATATTCCTTGGGATTTTTGGATAGAGTTGCCTAGATACATCCCTTGATCAACTACTAAAATCATGCTATCAAGGGTTCATTATATAGACATATTACAGTGTTGCCATACTTAAATATTTCATTATCAACAAGGCAAGCCCTAGGAGTTGTGAAGACTATATTTTCTAGTGGAAACTAGCAATCCTATGAAAAACTATGTGCTTGGATACTTAGAATTTTAGACAACTCTAACCTTGCATTTTTAAGTCTTTATGCCTTGAAGGAGGAATTTCACATAATATAATGATGCCATAATATTAAACCAAACTAATATTGCAAAAAATAATATTATGAATCCAAAAAACAAGGTTTTATCTTAATTTTCAAAATTCCAATTATTGTTTGCTCCATCTTTGAGAAGTGGTTTACATGTGTAGATGGTAGTTGTGATCAACAATCAAGGGAATGTTCATGAAAGAGGAGCAACAACACCTAGAATATAGGTTGTTTAGCTCAAAGAACACCACGATCACAATTGCAATGTCAATCAACTTAATAATAGCACTCTTTACAACCTCCCCACTAATGAACTTATCAACACCTTTAGCCATGGCCAAAGCTTTCAAACCTTCAATCACACTATTGATTGGCAAGAAGTGCCTTGAATTTTTTCACACCTACTAACCTTCTACTAGACACAATGTTGTAACACTACAGACCCTCAAAGGCCCACAAAATATAGACACATTACAAGGGCATATTAAAATAAGTAAGCATGCATGTATTAAGTGATATGTTTATACTTAAAAATATATATACAGATAAGCATTGACATATTATTTTACACATTTATATATTTAAACTCATTGAAACTTTGAAAAATATTTAGCATGCATACATTAAGGATGTGTACACAATTTTAGGGATAACCAATTAATTTGTATGTTACTTTTTGTTTGAATAACCAAATATTTGTTAATTGCCTCAACATGCACATGACAAAAGCAAATGTACACCTTGAGTTTATCGAATTGGGGAAAAATGCATCATTATAAGAGGTGTAGCAATAATGGCAAGCTTTTATCAATGAAAAGCAAAATTAAAAGAGAGGGTTATATATGCCCTTGAGTAAGAGAAACACATCCCAAAGAGAGGGGACATGATGAGAAGAGTGAAAGTAGTTGTTAGGTTCTCCAAAGGGCTCCAAGGATACTTGTTGGTTGATTTTAGCCTTATGAAGTGTCATGATCTAATAGCAATACAAGCATTATAAGCTAGTCATGCAAAGTGTCATAGTTAAAAAGCTAGCATTGTAAAGTCTAATAGATATTGTAATAGTAAAAGGATTAACATGCTTTTTGTGTTTTTCTTGACAACTCTTGGTCTGGCCTTATATAGCTCAATGCTTATAGCCAAGGAACCCATACATGCTAGCTTATGGAGTGTTTAAGTCATTCCATATTGACCACCAAGCAAGCTTTCTTGAATACTTGCAACAAAACCAACATGCAGAATAGTAGTGATGATGGGACATATTTTCAAGCTTCATATTTTTGCACTCATACACAAACTTGGAGCCTTTGTATCGGACATTCACTTGACAATAGGGAAGCATAGGGCCATTGTGGCCATAAAGTTTGGAGTGAAATGTGCTAGCTCTACCACTATATGTATCGTGTGCCACTCATGTAACTCAAGGCATGAAACATGCAATGCGCAATGTACTTTATGGTTCCTTTTTGAACCTTATCATTACTTTATTTTCCATTCATACGCATGCCATATCAAGGATATTGGTAAATGATAGTTACTATATTGAGCAACCAAGGAAGCCTCAAGTGATAGTTAACTTGCAAGGGCCTCTAGTTATGTCCATTGAACTACTTGTAAGCAGCACTCAAATGGAATGTTTAGGATCCTAGCCAAAGCCCACTAGAATGACTAAGGGGTGTCAAGGAATATAAAGTTACACTCATGGCCATGAGAATGTCCTTTGAGGACAACAAAAAGCACAAGGAATTTGTGATACAATAGGGGGAGATTGAATTGGTTAGAGTTGGACAAGGAGAGAGTCCTTACGGAATTGACCAACCATTCTTAGGACAACTTGGTAAGATGACTTGCCCCCCAAGAAGTGTGACTACACTAAAGAACCTATATGAGGAGTTCAAGTGAGAAAGGCTAAATCTTTCAAGGAGTTGTAGGAGACCCTAGGGTCGTGTCTTCATGGATCCTACACCTTAGTTTGGAACACCACTACAAAATAGCACAAATTATGAGTGTTCGTGAAAAATAAATGATGAAAAATACAAACACCTCAAACTCTAAATTTTGGAGAAATCGTCGAATCAAAATTTATATATTTGCTGTTTATATGATTATAAATATTTTAAAATGCAATATTTTAAACTGTATGATTTAAAATTTGAAGTTAAAAAAACAAACATTTGCAATTCGGTTTACATTAAGCCTCGGAATTACGTGAACACTCGGCACAGTACGTGGTGCTCTAGAGCAGGCAGCATGTTTCTCTCTTGCGGGAGCACCATATTTACGTGGGGTGGTTCGCATTCATGGCGGTCTTCACAGGTCTCGAGTTGCGCAGCTCCATCCGTCAGCAGTTTTGTTATACCGGATGAGAAGGCATTGCAGTTCCGGTTATGGCTCAAAGAGCTCGGACACGACGACTGTGGCCTCCGTCTGCACCGGTACCCCCCAGACAGTCCAACCCCTGGCTATGGCGTTATGGCGGGAGAAGGTGGTGTGCGGAAGGGTCAGGTTGTTGTGAAGGTTCCACTTCGAGCTTTCATGTCTGAGGAGGTAGGCGAGAGAGAGAGAGAGAGAGAGAGAGAGAGAGAGAGAGAGAGGGAGAGAGAGAGGGAGAGAGGTCTGCAAAATGTCTATGGTCTATTAGACTGGATCGTGCAATACAAGTCTGGTGAGATTTTATCGGATTATATACAAAAGGAATTGAAAGTGAAAATGAAAACTAGCGAAAACTAAGACAATGAAGGAAAGTAATAACTAATAATAAAAACTAGTTAGTGGAAGTATTTGATATTGTCCTCTCTCAAGGACTATAATTATGGCATCACAAGGCTGATCGGCCTGCACTATCTATCTCATGGACTGCTGTAGTATTTGCCGGGTATTTGCCCCACCATGTCGGGGTGAGTTGTCTTGGTGGGGACCTTTTACGAAGGGTGGTGGTGGTTTGGACCTGCTGGTGGTAAGGGAGGCTTGGTCCTGTCCATGGGGGTTTGGGGTGTATCACCTTGTAGAGAGCTATGGCTCGCTCCAAAGTAACACCTTGCAATGAAGATCTCATCTAGCTTAGGGGTGTAATCACCCTGTGGAGACTAGGGGTGCTAGTCGTCCTGCTCATCTTGGTAATGAAGTTTGGTAGTGCTCTTTGTGAAGGTGGATTTGAGGAGGTGGTTGTGTTGTCTCTCTAGAGCATCTGCCTATGTTGTCAAAATATTGGTAGGAATAGTCCCAAATAGCTATGGTCCTCATACTCCAAGACCAGCCATAGAGGTCCCAAGCCTTCTTGAAAGAGGTAGTGGTATCTCCCTGTAATGTTGCAGTATCCTATACATTGGCAAGTGTTGTACAAAATCTAGCACGTAAATACTAGAAGAGACCAAAACGTGCATGCGAATGCTGGATAGCTTTGACTTTGATTGATGCATAGCTCTTGATGGATTGTAGAGTGAAGAAAAAGGAGTGTAGTTGGGTCATCTTCTATGCAAGTACTTTGTGAATTCCACATCCGACATCCGTTCAACATCTGGCAAGTTGTGTGAAGATGAGAGGGAGAATGTGTTGTCCCCTCATTGAGAGCATAATGCTGCCTCAGGGCCTCTAGTGAAGGAGAAGCTTGAGAAGGCACCATGGCTTCATGAGGGAAAGGTATCTCAACCATTGTGAATTGGTTACATGCCATTTGCATTACTTGTACGAACCAAGCCTTCCTAATAGTTGCAAGACACTCTTTAGAAGAGCACCGATTCTGATACCATGTGAAGATATTCCAGGGCTTGCATTGAGAAAACATAGAATGTATGAACATGACTAAAACACAATAACTCAGACAGAAATACCAAATGCAGAAAGGGAGAATAGTATAATTGGAAGGGTGGATGAATACTGAATATGAATAAGTGAAGGAGATGATATAGGTGAGACGCTCATGGAGTGGATATATCCCAACCACTTACTCTTGTGAGAGCAGGCTGAGAGAGAGTGCTGGAGACTGTTGTACTCTCTGTACAAATCCCAAGTGCTGCAATACCACCATATTTGATGTAGATGCAGCCAAACTAGAGTTGAGGGTGATGTCATGCAGCAACCAGGTGGTAGTCAGTGAGTGCTAGTCAGGGATGCTGGTGCCTGAAAAACTGATGAAGTATGTGCAGAAGCTGATGACAAACTGCTGGGACAGCAAAATACAGATCAGGCTGATCAAAACACAGCAGCTCTAATGAAAATACGTATGGCCAGATGGACATCAGGTTGACAAGGCTGTCGATCAGGTTGTGAAGTCAGCAAATGATTTCACATAGCTGATTGGACAATAAAAATGCAGCAGTAGAGGCTATGGTCAGGCTGGCATTGTTTCAATGAGCCAAAAAATGCTAGACAAATATCATAAATTAGAGACAAGTTTTTGTAGCTCAATGATGCATTCTCCTGTGTTCGCATTATACTGGTGGCAGGTTTCAGGTCTAGGGGGACAGATTCCAGCCTGGCTGGACAGTCTTTCAGCCGGGGTCCAGGTTGGACAGATTCTGGCGTGGATGGACAGATTCGCATTATGCCAGTGGCAGATTTCAGCTCTAGGTGGACAGATACCAGTGGACAGTCTTTGGCAGGTTGGACATTTGCAAGTCTGAGCAGACACTTTGGAAAAGCAGATCAGCCACTTTGACAGCATTTATTGTTGTTGGTCCATTCAGCAGATCATCATCCTTCATTGCAGATTTCAGCCGTCAACCCACCTTCTACTGGCTGTCCAGCCGTAGAGGACTACAGCCATACCTGGCGACCCCAAGATAGCCTGCATTTTGTTGTAGATCTACCACATCAGCAGTTGTCACTTGTCTCCTCGATTTGTTGCATGTGTTTACTGCTTGTGCAGGCCACCCTACATCAAGACACCCTCTCCTAGCTATCACTCGACTGTTTTTAGCATGTGTTGATCAGTTTCTAGCACATTAGGGTGGTCCACTGTTGTGTTTTACCAGGTCTAGCCTCTAGACTGCTATGTTTTGGTTACCAACCTACTGCTCTTCCATTCTTAGCATTATTTCAGATTTGACTGGTGGTTACATTACTTGAGATCCGTCTCTAGTAGACGTTGCACTCTGACTACTCTCATTGCTTTGCCTTTGAGCATCTTGTACACTCTTTCCATCATTTATAGCATTCATTCATTCAGTTCAAAGTTCTATTTCTTCTCCATTTGTGTTTGTGTCATTGCATTTTGCATTTATTATGTTAGTCTAGAGCATGTTAGAGCTCCTAGGTCTCCATCAAACTTTGACGGGGCTCACAATTGGGAGATGAGAACTATAACATATTAAATGCTAACAATTCTAATCTTCCATCGGATTTTCAGCTTCCTTGGACACATTGTAAACTTGGAGCTTTGTTGAGAGGTGGTTCATGGCATCTTTTGGTGTTCCATCTTTAGCATTTCTTTGTCCTTCAATCACACCCAAGATCTAAGAGCAGGTGTTAGTGGATGTCACAGGGGCGTGAAATTTTTGAGATGCTTTGCTCTTGCTAGTAACATTTTATTAATTTAATAATCACGTGCAAGGTTGTAAGGCATATGTGATGCACATGGTAGTTCTTTCATTGTCAAGGAGGTACCGGGTGTCAAAGGAAAAAGTTGTGACAAGTTATGTCAGTTGGATTTTGGATGTGAGTTGGTGTCAGTTTTGGCGGTAGGACAGTTAATTGGCCATTAAGTGTCAGTGGTGGCACCAGGGACTAGGCATTAAGTAATTGATTAATGCTAGTTTAAAGGTCAATTAAGAATGGGGACCACTTGGGGTTGCAAATGGCCTAGCCAATTAAATTGTAGATGGACACTTTTAATTTTGGGCAAGGTAAGCTAATGCACTGTCACGTAATCCAAAAATTTGAGCCACTAGTATGGTCTGTCACACTGAGTTAGATGCCATGAAAAAGCAATATACTGTTGATTCAGATTTTGCTAATGTTCATGATTAACTTTGCAATGGTGAGAGGCATGAGCATTTTGTGCTTAGAGATGGGTTTTTGATGATGCATGAACAACTATGTATTATAAAGTAGTTGAGGCCTAGAGTGATCACTGAAAGTCATACTTCTCCGCATGCAGGATATAAAGATATCGATGCCATAGTCAAAGTAGTGGAGCATTTTTTTAATTGGCTAGCTTCGAGATATGATGTAGAGTAGTTTGTTGGGACATGCATTATATGTCATATGATGTAGAGTAGTTTGTTGGGACATGCATTATATGTCAGAGGGTAAATCATGATAGGCAAAATATGCTGGGCTTGTTGTAGCCCTTGTCTATTTTAGAAAACCTTGGTAGAGCACTACTATGGATTTTATCTTTGAGCTTTCTAGGACACCTATACAAGGAATGATGGGATATTGACTATTATTTGCAGGTTTAGCAAATAGGCCCATTTCATTCCGGCGAGGAAGAAGATAAAGGCTGATCATACGACAATTATTTTTGCAAAATATCTTTAAGTAGCATGGTATGCCAGAGTCGATCGTTAGTAATCGAGATCCTTGGATGACTAGTTTATTTTGGAAGGGGTTGTTTGAGAATATGGTTACCATACTGAAATTCTCATCATCCTTTTAATTCATAGACAGATGGTTGGACCAAAGAGTCAAATTCCAAAGTGTTGGATCTTTTGAGGTGCTAAGTATCAGACCATAAGACACAGTGGGAGCAGTACTTGTCATTGGTTGAGTTTGCATGTGAAAGTTCCATTTGAGGTTGTTGAGGGTGGCAAGAAGGTACAATCTCTTTTGCATACTAAGGATAAGATCTTTGAGGATGATCGCTATGTGGAAAGCTTAGATGCAGTCTTTGCAAAGATAAAGTATGCACTTTAGAGATCATATGAAAAGCAAAAGAGGGCAACTGATCACCATAGATGTGATTTACAATTTGCAAAGGGCAATTATGTATTGTTGCATTTTGAAAAGGCAAGGTTAAAAAAGATGAAAGGAAGAGAGAGATTGTATCCGAAGTTAAGTATGAGATATTATGGGCCCTTTTAAGTGTTGGAGAGGATCAATGATGTTACATATTGATTGAAATTACCTCCACATTGGCAGATACACAATGCCTTTCATGTGAGTTTATTGAGGCCTTTTCGTGGTGATATGCTAGAATATGTATCTACTGAAACTCAGTTTGAAGTTGAGGAGCTAGATGAGATCTTAGTACCTGAGCAGATTTTGGCACATAAGAAAAGAGGGGTAAAGTTGACAGAAGATATTTGGTGAAGTTTCATAATTATTCACCAATGGATGAAAGAGGATGACTTGGCAGACCATCCTCAGTTGTTGCAACTTTACCTAGATGCCTTTCAGTTAGAGCCGAATTTGAGGCTTGGTGAGATTCGACAGAGTAGGGGTCCAGAGCAATGCCTGATGCTCAAGGGGGAGGTAGGACTTCCACTCCTCCGGTTTTGGACAACTCTTGTATGCAATGAATATTGGATGTATTCAACATGCATCCAAGGTACTGTGTTGATAGTATGTCTGCCATGAGGTTACTACTTAGTGTACTAGTCACTATGAGAAGTATGCAGATAAGTATGGTTGTTACTGTGGCTTTGAGACTATACTTATATATGAGTTTTTGCATTAGTTTGGGATCAAATATTTGATCAGCTTGAGCTCAGTTTTTGATCAATCAGAGATCAATTTATGGTCACTTTTGGATCAGTTATTGCATCAGTTTCTGATCAGTTTTTGCATTCAGTTTGTGATTAGCTTGGGATCACATTTGCAGCAGTTTGTGATTAGTTTTCAGATCAGCATATGACAGTTTATGCTTAGTTTTCAATGGTTATCAGCTAGTTCCATGGATAGCATCATGTTTACTGAATGCCATTGATAGTTTCAACCATAGTTTATATCGAGTATATGCTTTACTATGGTTGTGTGGTCAGAGTTGAGAAACATGAGTTATGGATGCATCCGATGAGTTTCTAGCAACAGTTCTAAATGATTTTTCAATTTTATGTCATGTTTATGCTGGATGGAAATTTTCAGCAAGTTTTGGGCATATGGAATGGTTAGACAGCAATGGCCAATGTCATGACTATGATGCCTCATGGAAATTTTAGTGCAGTGTAGTTTTGCTTGACACAAGGTAGTGTAATTGAGAATGAAATCAGGGATTTCAAGGGGGAGGTTTGTCACGGGGATGAAATTTTTGAGATGCTTTGCTCTTGCTAGTAACATTTGATTAATTTAATAATCAAATGTGCAAGGTTGTAAGACACATGTGATGCACATGGCAGTTCTTTCATGGTAATAGGCCAAGGACCTGAAGAAGGTAGTGGGGATCAAAGGCAAAACTTGCGACAAGTTATGCCAATTGGGTTTTGGATGTCAACTGGTGTCAGTTTTGGCCTTAGGATAGTTAATTGGCCATTAAGTGTCAGTGGTGACACTAGGGCCTAGGCATTAAGTAATTAATTAATACCAATCCAAAGGCCAACTAAGGCTGGGGACCACTTGGGGTTGCAAATGGTCTAGCTGATTAAATTGTGGATGGGCACTTTTAATTTTGGGCAGGGTTAGAAGGGTTGAAATTAATTTCTAGAATTAATTAATGGTAGAGAAGGCTGGTCGGGGCCAAGAGAGACTTATTCAATGCATTCAGTCCATGGGGGAGAGAGAGCAGGTGCTGCTGGTTAGTTTTAGGGTAGAAAATCAGTCACTTGCTGCAGGTGACAGATGCTGCCAGGAGGCCTCAGGGACCAGGCAACAGCATTTATGAGCATGTGACAACATCGGGAGGCATCACGGCAGTAGGTGACAATATTGGTTGCTTATCAGACAAGGCAGCAATCGGATTTGGGATTTCTCCTGCACGGAAACTCAAATATCTCTCTCATTCAGCATTCTCTCACCTTCTCTAGTCCATTCTTTGAGTATCTCAGCATTTCTCAGCTATGTGAAGAGCTTCTCAGCCAGATTTGGTGGACAGCAATGAAAATTCTGCTGTAGACCCTAATTCCCTACACCGAAATCAGTAGTTGAAATTCAAGGAATTGGCTACCACCTTGGGAGCCATCAGTTTAAGGCATTGTACAGTGAAATTAGCAGTTGAAATTCAAGGAATTGTTAGGGATTTCAGATGCCAACCCAGCCCATTTGATTCAAGGCAGCATTTGGCCAATTTGTGGTTCCATTTGTACAAGTCTTGGGTGAAGGTTAAGGGGTAATTGGCCTGAATTGCTTGTTGACTGGTTGTGATAGAAAGGGGCTTTTGGATCAGCAGAGAGATTGTGAAATCTCAATTGTACTCCATCCATGAGCAATACAAATTAAAGAAATACTGGAGGGGGCGCTAGTTTTGGGGCCAATGGGGTGTCCAATCTCCAAGGTTATTATGGTAATGTGTGCATTTCAGTTTATGTTCATTTCTTAATTGATGTAATTAAGTGCTTGATCAGGTTTTACTACTCTCTCCAGGAGAGAAGGCTAGTTTCAGTAGACATGTTTTTCTCTATCTTCTTTTGTGGTCATCTCTTGGTTGTGAGCCTTTGTCAGAGTCTGGCAATAACATCTGGTGCTCTCAACACTCTGTCAGTCAGTCCTTTGTTTGTGACAGAAGCCTTCATCATAGGCATATGAGATGGGGAAATTAGTGTTTCTCAGATCTGCCATGGCTGCCTGCCTGTCCAGCAGGCCCATGGCTTTCTTCTTGAGCAGTTGTCTCTCTTCTCTGCATTCAGTAGTGCTGGGCAGCAGATTTCAGAACTGGTGGTTGGCCACTTTTAACAGCATTTATTGCTGTTGGACCATTCAGAGCTGCCAGTTGGCCAACTGCGGGTTTGTCTCCTTATTTATAGGAGGCCCCCTCACTATACTTTTTGTCATGCTTTCACCATTGTAATTGTTTATCACGCTTTTATGACTATAACCACTAGTGTTGAATGTTACAAATGATACCTTTGTTAGATTATTGACATAATATATTACTATTCAATAGGGATATTATTTCATTGTTCACATTGTTGAACTGCAGACTGCGTATAGATGTCCTCATGTGGGACCTCTGATCGAGAGAGCAGGATTGACTCCATGGCAAGCTCTGTGTTTACATTTGTTATATGAGCGTGCTCGGGGTAAAGAAAGCTTTTGGCATCCTTATCTTGCATTGCTTCCTAAAGAAAAAGAAATGGTGGAGCTGCATCCGCTGTTATGGTCACAGGTAACACTTCAAGGTTGTCTTGTTATTTTACTGGCCTGTCAGGAGCCTTCCCTTATTATTATGAACATCAATATGGTGCAATGCTACTTTGAATGCTTGTGGCAGAGTCAGTGTGAAGAATGGCTGGCTGGATCACCCTTGCTTCATAGAATGAATGCCAGATTCCACCAATGCAGGTTGGCCCTGGCTTGAATGTCATCATAGAATGTAATTTTGTGGTACTTCTTTGCAAAAATGGACAACATTTTTAATCAACTGCTGTGATGATCATCAGTGAAGATTGTGAAGCAATCATTATAGCTGGTGCAAATGAATTATTACACGCAGGCAGTAAAGGTTTTGTAAGTGAGATGGCTGTCCGCTGGGCTGCAGCAATTTTACTGAGTCGTGCATTTTCCTTGGACCTTGATAAGCAACCAAAGGTTTTTCCTGTAATAATTGTTAACAATTCTTGAAACTAGCCTGAAGGTCAATTGCAAGGGTCTGATGGCATGGAAGGAGGCTGCTAATATCCAGAATACCCGTATGTTATTTTGTGACAGGGGACATTGATGAGTGATGGCAATTCTACTGTTCTTGTCCCTTGGGCTGATATGTTGAATCACAGCAGCATGGCGGGAAAAGAGTCATGTCTTCAATATGATGAGAGTACACAAGTTGCATTTCTGTATGCTCACAAACGCTATATTGAAGGAACTCAAGTTTTTGACTCGTATGGACCTACTTTATCTTCTTCTCAGTTATTTCTAGACTATGGCTTCTTCGATGATGAGAAACAGAACCATTCCGTTGATTTTCCGGGAGGTGCCTCATAACATATTCTGAATTGGATTATATTAGGACTTTCCAGTTTTTCTTACGGAACCTACTGAGGCGTTTTGTGATGCTTGAAAGATATCTATTCTCTGCAGGCTGTAGTCTTGGGTCCTATACATGGTAGGGCTAATGAAGCACTTCTCGACACCATCGGCCTTCCATCAAGTAATATCTTAACATTTTGTCTTTGAAACTTGACAAATGAGATAATATCGTATGTTGTTGAAGTACACACTATGAGATTATGTTGTAATGTCATTGAACATTTTTATATGAAGATGTTTGCTTGAAATAATCATATTGGTGACTGTCTTATCATTTGGCTGGTGCAGAAATGTGAGGTGTGGTTTGGTTGGCCATGCCATAAGTAGGAAGGGATTCGGGAGGAGGCCTGCATTTCTATTTTAAAAAGATATTGTTTGGATTAATTTTCTTTTATTTAGTCACGTGTCAAAATTGGCCTCAATACTCAAATTCACTTTATTGCCTAAACTCCTTCGGCTCTTGCACAGCCCTAAAAGTAACTCCTCATTAAATTAAATGAAAACAAATTTCCAGAACCTTGGTAGGACAGTCGACTCAGAAAGTTCTTTAAAGCCAAATCATTGCCATCATTGGGAAGTGACATTCTGTTGCTGCCCTTACCATCCATTGGAGTGCCATCTCCATCGTTTGCAGGATTGCCACTGCAATCATCTATAGTTGATGCCATCACTGCTGCCCTTGGAGTCACCTTTTGCTGCTGTCACCACGATCTAACAGTTGTGGTTGTCGGCTGCTGCATTTGGCTGCCGCATCCTTGGATCACTTGAGGACTGCTGTGTTTCAGCCCAGATGACCCCCTTGCAGCATTAGAGCTGCTGCATCTGACAGTTCTCTGCTATCATTGTTCTGTGAGGCATTCTACTTCAGTTTTCAACATAGAGCATTGGTGGTTTCTGAGATCAATGATCTCAAAAGTGGTGTTGAGGTGGGCCTTGATATCCGCTATAGTGGTAGACTCTTAGCTTATAATGAAAAAGTCATCAATGTATAACAAGATATAGTGATTTCCTCTAACTCAGCCTCCTTTTCCATGGCCTCACGCCACTGGGAATGCTTGAGAGCCTCTTGCCAACTCTTTGGCTCAGAGTGTGCTATGTAATTTGTCATAAAGACATACGCAAATGTAGTAATAGGTGCTAGCAGAGTAGATCTTCTAGGTCCATCCAAGAAGAATTTTGAATCCCACATGGTTTGCTGGTACCAGTGAGGTAATGGGTCCTTGGGATGAGGCCTCGGAGTAAAAGTCTTTGAATGTGTAGTACTATCACGGATGAAGTAGGATGAGGAATTGGCTCGGAGGTTGGTGCAGTGGGCCGCACTATATCCCTCTCATAAAAAACTACATCTCTTTGAACAATCATCTTGTTCGTTCGAGGATGAAACAAGTGATAGGTTTTTTGCCTTAGAGGAGTATCCTACAAGAATCAAGAGATCAGCTGGAGGATCTAGATTTCCTATTTTATGGTCAGGGGCATGCATGTAAGCACGACGCCCAAAGACTTTGAAGTGCGAAATGAGAGGTGAAGTGCCAAAGAATGTCTTGAAGGGGATTTTTTGAGAGGCCGTTGCAATGGAACACCGGTTGAGGATGTACATGGATGTGTTAACAGACTCAATCCATAGGTGCTTTCGGAGCTTTGGTGCTAGGAACAACATAGAGCGTACCATGATCATCTCACTATTTGGTTCCTATGCTCTACAACTCCATTTTGAGAAGTGGAGTTGGTAGAGGTGAGATGGCGAGAGATGCTATGCTTGTATGAAAACTTAGAAAACTTGTGGGAGGTAAACTCACCATTGCTATCACTCCTCATAGTTCCTATATAATGACCCGCCTGATTTTGCACTAGATGCACCCAAGTTGAGAAGCATGTGAAGGCATCATATTTATAAAAAGTAGATCCACATATATCTCGAGAAGTCATGCACTATCAAAAAGAAGTATAGCATGCCATTATTGGTAGTAGTGGATGTTGACCTTCAAAGATCAATGTGAATCAATCTAAGGGGCTCCTCAGCTGTATGTGAAGTATTTTGAGAGAATGGTATGCGGTACTTTTTCCCTAGTTGACAAGCTTGATAGACATCCTTGGATGGCTCGTGAGGGCTTTCAACCGTCTGATGGCATACTAGCTCATAAAGAGAGTCATACCCAAGGTATCCGAAGTGGAAATGCCAAAGGCTCTCATCATTTGTAGGCCCCCGCGTGGTGGCTAAAGCCGAAAAAGGTAGAACTCAAAGCCCTCAACAATTTGGCTAGGATAGGAAATGTGTCATCATATAGAGATCACTAGGCTGTGCGTGATGTTGTAAGTTGGATGTTGTATCTGTTGTCGATTGGCATTGTCTTTATATCTTTCTTAGACTTGTTTAATACATGACTTTAACTCCACATGGATCTTTGACAAGTTCAGCTAGATTCATAGCTGCTAGATTTTTTATTGGGTGACTCATCTAAATGTCCATTTTAGGGTGTCTTTCATAGTTGGGAAAGATGGAGTTTGCCTACTAGAGGTATGATTAACATTATTGTAGGCGAATTCAGCCAAGGGAAGTAAATCCACCCAATTATCTTGATTGTAATTGATTGTACATCAGAGATATTATTCCATGACTTGTTTTACTCTCTTTGTTTGTCCATTACTTTGAGGGTGGTTCTTGAAGAAAGATTGGTTTGGATGCTTGGGAGCTTGAGGAGACTTCTCTAAAAACTTGACACAAATTGTGGTCCTCGATTTGGAACAATGTCATTTGGTGAGAGAACGTACCAAAGAAGAACATGTATTGCCAACACTAGCCAATTTTGACGATGAGTGTCATTCAAAGGAAAGAGGCATCCAACCTAAACCCAATGATCAAATCCCAACCCCTTAGGTAGGTAACCCCCAACAAGGGAGGTAGGGTGGTAGTAAGCAAAATCAAGGGCAGTGGAGGACCCACACTACCATCGGCCAACCATCAGAGCCAACTTCGTTCTCAACTCTAGAGTCCAGAGGACATGTCTGACTAGTTAGCTAGACCACAAGCCCACCTTGTCTTTGTAGAGAAATCAAAGGAGCTTAGTCCATATTTATGAATTATCTCTTGATGAGGCGACCCACTGTAGAGACCCACTCTACCCAACTCACCTACTTGGATTGTGGATAGTGGAGTCACCCATCATATGACCCATGTTTAGGACATTTTTGTAACCTGAGCCCTTGCAGCCGGGAATGTCGGATGTGGGAATAACTCCTCGGTCAAGATCCATGGTCTTGGTCACATTAAGTTTGATACTGACAAGGGCCAAGATCTCGCTTTGCTAGGCGATGTGTACTATGTATTATGGATACCAAGAAACCTAGTATCTTCTAGATTTGAGAAAGTTCTAGAAGATTCTTTCGAAGGTTCTAGAACAACACTTGCATTGGTGCTTATATCAGAATTGCTTATGTCATCATCTTGCCTTGTCTTGTATCGTGAACCTAGTCTTTTTATAAACATCATTGTATCAAATCGTGTAAAGAATCATGTATTGAGAAATATATTGTTGTACTCTATTTTCTCATAATACAGAATTAAGTTCTCCTTCTTCTTCGGCTTCAAATTAATCTCTTGCAATGTGTAAGGCGACAATCCTTGTTCTTGCCAAGTTTTTGTTGCCCTCATAACAACTTGGCAAGACTACACTTGACCTCACCTAGTTGTGATGGATACAGTGATGGAAAGTGTCATCACCACTTTATAAAATATTTAAGAACAAATTCAAGAGCTTCGTGAGAGTTATGCACGATTACAAGCAGAGAAACCTTGAGCTTTGGGATTAGCCATCCAAGATTTTCCAAATCAATTCCAAGAACTCCGAGAGGCAAGTCTACATCAGGAAGGTCTTTCAACATCTTGTAGTTGCCCTTCTAGTTACAACAAAGGAGCCAAAGTTTAGCAAATTTAAAAAATTCAATAGATCAAGATTAAATCATAGAGATTTTTTATAGCAGGTGTGGTTGCTCATCTACATGTAACCTAAATGCTATCCTGATGATGCTTCTCAAGTGGGGCTTATCAACACACTCCTCTCAGGTATAATCCTCTCTTGGTTTGCACCCTTACTTAAGAATGAATCTCCTTTATGTTACGATTTCAAAACTTTTGTTCGAGAATTCTCAGCTATCTTCAAAGACACTGATAGAGCTAGAGTTGTCGAGACTAAAATAAAAGTCTATGTCAATGATCTAGATCGGTGTTAGTTTATACATTTGGACACTGATAGAGTTCTAACAAGAGGTTGCAAGTACAAAGCTATACTATGCCCTCATTTCTAGGAAACATTGATATCCAACCCATAGAAGGGGGCCATGCGGTTAGATGAAAATCAAGAACTCTTAGAAGGCCCCTCCTTATTTAATGAGGCTACTTCAAGTTTTATGTTGTTGGTAAGAGTTTATATACCACATCGACAACTAGATGTTAAAGCACTTTTGGACTCAATGTAGTCATCATTGGTCTATCTCGGCTCAAACTACACAATCCTAGTGTCAATTGGAAAACTCAAAAAGTTGAACTAAGATTGGCACAATTTACTAAAAGAGAGAACGCAAGATCCATTTGGGCAAAGGTATTCATAAGAGCAACCAAGAAAAGTCTTAGTTTTCTAATATATGCTTTGTCAGTTGAACGGGTGAGACTAACAAAGCAATGCAAGCTCTCCCACTCCAATATCATGATTATCAAGATGTATTTAAAAATGAAAAAGTTGATATGCTTGTTAAGCACTGATCTTATGATTGTGACATTGAGTTGTATGAGGGAGCTCAATTACCCTTTGCCTCAATCTATAAGCTATCTGAAGATGAAATGTATAGTACCATGTGGATAAATCAACCCCCTCTCAAATCATGGAAGTCGATAGTATAGGAGAAGAAGCTCACGATAGCTATTTGGTGCTCAAAACTCGTATGAAGTAGTGCATGTAGAAGCAACTCAATTGGAAGAGCCGTGTTGGAGAAGTTGTGGATATATGCTAGGATTTGCAAAAGAAAACATAGAGTGTGATAGTGTATGACCATGATTGAAACATAGTGAACTCAAACACTAAAGCAAAAATACAAAAATGAAGATAAATAAATAATGAATGATTAAATGAATGAAAGGTATTGAATAATGAATGAATGTGTACAGAATGCTCAATGACAGAGTTGTCCAATGGTTGATGACTCTTATGGGAGCAGGCTGAGGGAGATATCAATGTGTGTCATCCACTAGAGATGGATCACAAGATCAATAACCACTAGTCAGAGTAGAGGCTGATGAAGAAAAGGGCTATAAACACAAAAATGACTTGCTACAAATGATGATAGTGTTAGCAAGTTGGAGAAAAATGTAGCTAAAGGAGTTGCCAAGCTAAAGGACGATGGCTAGAGATGATTGTCGCAATAGGATGAATGGAGAGGACAACAATAACTAGAGCAAAATACAACTTGAAGAAGTCATGAAGATGAAGGCAACAACTATGGATGGCAAATGTAGGAGTTGAAATTAATGACAATAGCAAGCTAGGATGAAATGCAAAAAAGTAACTAGATTGATGGGTGCTAATTGAGGATCACCAAGGTATTGAGCTAAAAATGCATGACAAATTGATTAGCTCTTTAAAATAGCCCCTAAACATGTAAATTACTAAAAGTTTCGTTAAATGGTGCACAGTCCTAGAGAGTTTTTGTGTCCCATAATGCATGGATGATTGTGTTGTTAGACAGTGTCATTTCCTAGACAATCGTCAGCAGTCGGACATCAGGCAGGTACAGGTGCCACGTGGCACAGCAGGTACAGACGTCCTAGTTTGCTGTAGTCGGACAGATTCTGCAGTATTTTATGTGCAGTCAGCTGTGATTGCTATTCTTTTTGGCTATTTACCTGCTGCTGTGATTGCTATTCTTTTTGGCTATTTACAGCCAGTTGGTGGCACACTCCAGTCATTATCATTATTCAGTGATTTCAGATTCTGATCTTGAAGATCTGTTGGCTGAGACAGACTGTACTCAAGCTGACGGAGATCGAGGTCATCAAGTTGGAGACATACACAGATATTTCCTTTGCCCCCTTGTGTATTTCTGCACTCTTATACAACATACTACACTGCAGATTTTCTGCATTTACACTGTTTCCTTTTCTCTCTCTTTTTTTTTTCGTAAAAGGTTCCTTTTCTCTCTCTCTCTCTTCTCTTTGTGTTCACTCTCTCTCAGTCATTGTCCTACGCTTCCGCATCGCTGCACTCTGACATGGTATCAGAGTGGTGAAGATGGACTGACTGAGGGCTGAACCTATTTGAAGAGGAGATTTCAGCACGACACAAGGCTGCGTTTCCAGGTTTCGAGGGCGAGTGGGAGGGCTGTGCATTGGATCAAGGCTGAAGCGAGCGTGGGCGTGTGGAAAAGGAGTCTAATTGGTGAATTTGCTGTAGGTTATTGCTGTTCGAAGGGGAGGAAGGTTGCGTTTGAGGCCTTCCATTGCAGATTTTACCTTTTCATCGCCTCCGGCGGGTGAAGAAGGTTTGGGCGGTGGAGGAATCAGACCTAGAAGGCTGCGTTTTCACAGTCAGAGGGGGCTTCTTTTTGCGTTTGTGCAGGTATTGCAAGTTAGCATGTCTACAAAGACTGATTTGGAGTTCCAGGCGATCATGGATAGGAAGGTGCCTGTCCTATCGGCTCTTCCAACGGATCAAAAGCTTGATGGTGACAATTATCGCATTTGGTGGGTGATGATGTTGGCCATTTTAGAGTCTTATGATTTGGCGGAACTGGTGATGGAGGAGATTAACAGGCCCTCGGTGAAGGATGAGTCTAAACTCTCTTCCAATGCTCGTGCAGAGTTGACCAAGGCCCTAGTCTCATTGGGACAAACTGAATGTCAGGATTCGATCTTTTCTGTTTCTGTTTTGCACCACAGCCGTGATAGCTCACATCGAGCACTTGACGGTGGCTCGTGAGATATGGTTGCAGCTCGACTAGGTGTACAACCGGATGACCCTGATGAAGAGGGTTTCTTTGGAGGTGTAGATGTGGACTTTGTCCGTGAATAAGTTTTCTTCACCTTGGGAACACATCAACAAGCTTCGGCAGCTTTAGATGCAGGTTCAAAATGCGGGGAAGCCTATTTTCTCTAAAGACATGGCGATCACTTTACTATCCCAGTTGCCGCCACGATTTGGTACTTTTTATTCCGCTCTTATTGCTTTAGGGCGGGAGTCGACTCTTCGGTGGGAAGAGTTGGTTCCTATGGTCTTGGACCAGGACGAATAATTGAAGGGACAGAATGCTTCCAAATCAGAGGCATTGGTTGGTCAAGCCTCTCAGAAGAAGGGGAAGGACCAAAAGAAGAAGAAGGAGGACAACAAATCCAAGAAGGACAAGGAGAAGGAATCAACTTGCCATATTTGTGGAAAGACCGGTCATTGGAAGAAAGATTGCCCCGACAAAGACAAGAAGGATACCAAGAAGGACACGAAGGACTCTGGAGCGGTGGCTGTATCCTCATGAATTGCTTTTCTACAATTAGTAGTCATTGAGGACTCTACACCGACAACTTCTGATGCTGCGATGACAGCTCCCCAGGCTAGAGAGTGGATTGTGGACAGTGGTGCCTCCCGGCACGTGACTCATTCCGTTGGTGTTGCCCATTTGCGACCTTCGCGTGGGCAGATTCTCATTGGAGACAGCTCTTCCGTGTCTATTGTTGTGCGGGGTGAGATGCAGCTTATTCCAGATGGACGTGGTGGTACCCACACCTCTGAGGTGTTGCATTTGCCAGGATTAGGGTATCATTTACTTTTGGTTCATAAGATTTGTGCTCTTGGCCTCTTGGTGGAGTTTGATAGTGATACTGTTAGAGTCCTTGATCGTGGATCGAGGAAGGTTCTCTCTGCAGGGTATGAGGAGAATGGAGTCTACAAATTGAAGTCTTCTTCAGCTCTTACTTTTCTTCTTACTTCTCAGACATAGTCTGAGCTATGGCATGCTCGCTTTGGCCACTTGAACTACAAGTACCTTCGGAAGGCGTCGCGAGGGTCGTTTGTCCGAGGCTTGCCAAACACAGTGATGGTCTTGGACCAGGAGGAACAATTGAAGGGACATAATGCTTCCAAATCGGAGGCATTGGTTGGTCAAGCCTCTCAGAAGAAGGGAAAGGACCAAAAGAAGAAGAAGGATAACAAATCCAAGAAGGACAAGGAGAAGGAATCAACTTGTCATATTTGTGGAAAGACCGATCATTGGAAGAAGGATTGCCCTGACAAAGACAAGAAGGATACCAAGAAGAAGGACACGAAGGTCTCTGGAGCGGTGGCTGTATCCTCATCAGCTGTTTTTCTACAATTAGTAGTCATTGAGGACTCTACACCGACAACTTCTGATGCTGCGATGACAGCTCCCCAGGCTCGAGAGTGGATTGTGGACAGTGGTGCCTCCTGGCACATGACTCCTTCTTCGGTTGGTGTTGCCCATTTGCGACCTTCGCGTGGGCAGATTCTCATTGGAGACAGCTCTTCCGTGTCTATTGCTGCGCGGGGTGAGATGCAGCTTATTCCAGATGGACGTGGTGGTACCCACACCTCTGAGGTGTTGCATGTGCCAGGATTAGGGTATCATTTACTTTTGGTTCATAAGATTTGTGCTCTTGGCCTCTTGGTGGAGTTTGATAGTGATACTGTTAGAGTCCTTGATTGTGGATCGAGGAAGGTTCTCTCTGCAGGGTATGAGGAGAATGGAGTCTACAAATTGAAGTCTTCTTCAGCTCTTACTTTTCTTCTTACTTCTCAGACATAGTCTGAGCTATGGCATGCTTGCTTTGGCCACTTGAACTACAAGTACCTTCGGAAGGCGTCGCGAGGGTCGTTTGTCCGAGGCTTGCCAGACATAGTGATGGTCTTGGACCAGGAGGAACAATTGAAGGGACAGAATGCTTCCAAATCGGAGGCATTGGTTGGTCAAGCCTCTCAGAAGAAGGGAAAGGACCAAAAGAAGAAGGAGGATAACAAATCCAAGAAGGACAAGGAGAAGGAATCAACTTGTCATATTTGTGGAAAGACCGATCATTGGAAGAAGGATTGCCCTGACAAAGACAAGAAGGATACCAAGAAGAAGGACACGAAGGTCTCTGGAGCGGTGGCTGTATCCTCATCAGCTGCTTTTCTACAATTAGTAGTCATTGAGGACTCTACACCGACAACTTCTGATGCTGCGATGACAGCTCCCCAGGCTCGAGAGTGGATTGTGGATAGTGGTGCCTCCTGGCACATGACTCCTTCTTCGGTTGGTGTTGTCCATTTGCGACCTTCGCGTGGGCAGATTCTCATTGGAGACAGCTCTTCCGTGTCTATTGTTGCGCGGGGTGAGATGCAGCTTATTCCAGATGGACGTGGTGGTACCCACACCTCTGAGGTGTTGCATTTGCCAGGATTAGGGTATCATTTACTTTTGGTTCATAAGATTTGTGCTCTTGGCCTCTTGGTGGAGTTTGATAGTGATACTGTTAGAGTCCTTGATCGTGGATCGAGGAAGGTTCTCTCTGCAGGGTATGAGGAGAATGGAGTCTACAAATTGAAGTCTTCTTCAGCTCTTACTTCTCTTCTTCTTACTTCTCAGACACAGTCTGAGCTATGGCATGCTCGCTTTGGCCACTTGAACTACGAGTACCTTCGGAAGGCGTCGTGAGGGTCGTTTGTCCGAGACTTGCCAGACACAGTGATGAGCCATCAGCCATGTGTCTCCTGCATTCGTGGGAAACTGCATCGGGATGTGATTCCCAACAAAGCTTCTAGGCGGTCTACTTCACCCATGGAGCTTGTATCTACGGATCTTTGTGGCCTAATGAGGACCGAGTCCCTGAAGGGGAGCTTGTACTTCATGTTGATCGTAGATGACTACAGCAGGATGACTTGGGCCTATTTCTTGACTTTGAAGTTGGAGACTTTCTCTCATTTCAAGGATTGGCTTCTTTTTGAGGAGAACCATTCTGGCCGGCGATTGAAGACCTTGCGTTCAGACAAGGGAGGTGAATTTATGTCTAATGAGTTTGCTCGTTTTTGTGCAAATAGGGGCATTCACCAGGAGTTTGCTAACACCAACACTCCCCAAGAGAATGGCATTTTGGAGCGGAAGAACTGAAGTGTGATTGAGATGACACCTCATTTTCTGTGGGCCGAGGCAGTGGCTACCGCAGTTCACATCCTTAATCAATCTCCCACTTCAGCCGTTGATAGGATGACACCTTTTGAGGCTTACTTCGGGACTAAGCCTGATGTCTCTTATTTCAGGATCTTTGGGTGTGACGCTTATGTGCACATTCCGAAGATGCAGCGTGAAAAGTTCGAGACGGCTTTCCGACGACAGGTTTTTGTTGGCTATAGCTCCCAATTCCAAGGTTATCGTTTGTTTGATCCCGTTAAGCGGGATGTCTACACGAGCCGAGATGTGCAGTTCGTGGAAGTACCGGCCATAGAGGGGGGTGAGGAGCATCCCGTCCTTGGAGATCCAGGGGAGAGTTGGGCTCCCGAGACAGTTTCTTTGAACCTACAGCCTCTTGATGGAGATTCTTCTTCGGATTCAGAGTCTTCTCTTCCATCGGCCATCCTCGAGGAGCCTTTGTTAGTGGATGTTCCTGAGTCTTCAGCAGATGGAGAACGACGGGGAGAGGTTCGTCCTCCTCCTCGTTGGGCCCGTGATACCCTCCGAGATTCAGGGATCGAGGGGGTCCCCGAGGAGTGGGAACCGCAGGATGGACCGAGGAGGTCACGGAGGAACCAAGCACATTCTTCGGAGCTTGTTTGCTCCAACTATTGTTTGCTGACCCGTGTTATGCAAGATCGAGAGCTCACTTTAGTGAAGGAAGCTTTGCAGTCTGATCATTGGCGGAAGGCCATGAAAGCCGAGTTGGAGGCTATTGAGAGGAATGGCACTTGGTCTCTTGTGCCTCGTCCCTCTCACAAGAAGGTGATTGGTGTCAAGTGGGCCCTCAAGAAAGACCAAGTACCTTAGCGATGGTTCTTTGGACAAGCACAAGGCTTGCCTTGTTGCTAAAGGTTTTGCTCAGCGTGCGCCCAGGTATTGATTTCCATGATACTTTTGCCTCCACTGCTCGTATGGCGACTATTCGAGCTGTTCTTGCCTTGGCTGGCCATAGGAGATGGCCCGTTTATCAGTTGGATGTGAAGTCGGCCTTTTTGAATGGTGACTTGCAGGAGGAGATCTATATTGAGCAGCCTCCTGGCTTTGGATCCTCGGATGGGCAAGTTTATAGGTTGAAGAAGGCCTTGTATGGCCTCAAGTAGGCTCCCCGTGCATGGAACTAGAAGATTGACTCGTTTCTTTAGTCGAAGTCGGGATATTGGTGCTCCAAGGCCGATCCACAGCTTTATGTGCATACTTCCGAGGTTGGTCATGTGTTGTTTGTGTTGTATGTTGATGATTTGATTTTGACAGGGGATCATGCACAGAAGGTCCGAGAGACTGAGACAGCTTTACATTAGGCATTCGAGATGACGGATTTGGGGCTTCTTCATTTCTTCTTGGGTCACGAGATTTATCAATCTCCGAGGGGGATTTTCATCTCTCAACAGCGGTACATTCAAGAGCTCTTGGTGACTTTTGCGATGGAGACTTGTCGGCCCATTACTACTCCTATGGATCCGAATTGGAAGGCCACTTCACACTCAGATTCTCCCGTGATGGATGCTTCACGCTTCCGTTAGTTGATTGGATCCTTGATTTGGCTTCTCAACACTCGTGCTGATCTTTGTTTTGCTGTGGGTCTTTTGGCAGGGTTCATGACGGAACCCAAATAGGTGCATTGGTAGGCTGCCCTGAGGATTCTTCGGTATTTGAGGGGGACCTCTAACTTAGAGATTTCTTATCCCACAGGTACAGATGCTTCCGATTTGGTTCTTGCAGGTTGGAGTGACTCGGATTGGGCTAGCAATATGGATCACACTGATGGTCTACTACAGGCTATTGTTTTATCTTGGGTACAGGTGTTATCTCTTGGAGTAGCAAGAAGTAGCCCACGGTAGCCCTTTCTTCTACTGAGGCGGAGTATCGGGCTGCGTCTTCCACCACATGTGAGGTTGTGTGGCTTCGGAGATTGTTGGAGGAGCTTGGCTGCCCCCAAACTCGTCCTAGTCTTCTGCGGTGCGACAATGAGAGTTGCATTGCCTTGATACGAAATCCAGTATTCCATGCCTGGATGAAGCACATTGAGATCCAGTATCACTTCATTCGGGAGAAGCTTCTGGATGGGACCATTGATATGGAGTATTGCAAGACGGAGGATAATCTTGCCGATTTGTTTATGAAGGCGCTTTCCCAGGCTCTTCTTCGGCAGCATTCCAGATCCCTCAGTCTTTTGACCCATCCAAGATCTGAGAGGAGGTGTTAGACAGTGTCATTTCCTGGTCGTTAGCAGTCGGACAACAGGTAGGTATAGGTGCCACGTGGCACAGCAGGTACAGGCGTCCTAGTTTGTTGCAGTCGGACAGATTCTGCAGTATTTTATGTGCAGTTGGCTGCAGCCGACCTGCTGCTGTGATTGCTATTATTTTTGGCTATTTACAGCCAGTTGGTGGCACACTCCAGTCATTATCATTATTCAGTGATTTCAGATTCTGATCTTGAAGATCTGTTGGCTGAGATAGACTGTGCTTGGGCTGACAAAGATCGAGGTTATCAAGTCGGAGACATAACGCAGATATTTCCTCTGCCCCCTTGTGTATTTCTGCACTCTTATACAGCATACTACACCGCAGATTTTCTGCGTTTACACTGTTTCCTTTTCTCTCTCTCTCTCTTCTCTGTGTTCACTCTCTCTTAGTCTTTGTCCTACGCTTCCGCATCGCTGCACTCTGACATGTGTATCACAAAGCAATTGAGCCTAGAGTTATCACTGAAAATCATACTCCTGTGTATGCAGGGCATAGAGGTATTGATGCCACGGTCAAGGTAGTAGAGCATTTCTTGTATTGGCCAGCTTTGAGGCATGCTGTAGAGCAGTTTGTCAGGACATGTATCATACTTCAGAAGGTAAAGCATGATAGACAAAAGATGTTGGGCTTGTTGTAGCCCTTGCCTATTCGAGATAGGCCTTGGTAGAGCATTGCAATGGATTTTATTTTTGAGCTTCCTAGGACACCTCCAACAAATGATGGGATATGGACTATCATTTGCGGGTTTAGCAAACATGCCCATTTCATTCTAGTGAGAAAGAAAATAAAGGTTGATTATATGGGACGTTAATTCTTGCAATATATCTTTAAGTATCATGGTATGCGAGAGTAGATCATCAGTGATCGAGATCCTTGGATGACTAGTTTATTTTGAAAGGAATTGTTTGAGAATATGGGTACCATGTTGAAATTCACATCATCCTTCCATCCACAGAAAAATGATTTGTCTAAGGAATCAAATCCCATAGTGTTGGATCTTTTGAGATGTTATGTTTTAGACCACAAGACACAATGGGAGGAGTATTTGCCGTTGGTTGAATTTGCATATAACAATACGGTATATAGTTCCACTACCAAAGCTCCTTTTGAGGTGGTTGAGGGTAACAAGAAGCTACTGCAGCTAGATGGGATTTTGGTATCCAAGCAGATTTTGGCACATAGGAAAGAAAGGTTAGGGTAAAGTTTCCAGGAGATATTTGGTAAAGTTTTAGAACTATTCACCAATGGATGCAAAATGGATGGAAGGGGATGACTTGGGCGACCATCCTCAATTGTTACAAATTTACCTAGATGTTTTTTAGTGAGAGCCGACTTTGGATTGGGCTTAGTTAGGTTCAATAGAGCAAGGGTCTGGAGCATTGCTTGATACTCAAAGGGGGAGGTATCACTTCCACTCCACCAATTATGGATAGCTCTTGTATGTAGTCTCTTATGAATTTAGTATACATCCAAGGTATTGTGTTGATAGTATGTTTGCCATGGGGTCACTAGTCAGTGTACTAGTCATTGTGAAAATCCATGCTGGTCAAGAAGTGCCAAGCAATCCACCATGCAAGTGGATTGAATTGATAAAGAAGGAAGACTTGACCCTCCCCAACTGGAAGAGTGGGGAAAAGTGATCTACCAAGGCAATTGCGATGGATCCGTATTTGATCCCAGGAGAGGGCTTTAATGTTGACTAAGTGTTGTAAGTATACTTGAAACTCGACAGGAGAGAAGAGGGAGAGTGAAAAGAGATAATAGAACACAGAAATATGCAGTGAGTGAATGCTGAATGAAGAAGGTAGATATGTACACGGGTTGTCAAATGTATCTCCCCAGGGCGATCTCTCTTCCACCTAAAAAAACCAACCGAGTTGTTGTTGTTGCTAGGCTTGTGCAGCTGTCACCTACTACTGGATGCTGTTGCCACTTGTTGTCTGATGTTGCCAGGCTTTTCTCTCTCCTTTGAATGTTGCGTTTGGAGTTTTTGGTTACTGCGTGACATTCTCTCACCTTTGACATTTGCGTTTGCATCTAACAGTTGTCACCTAGTTTTTCTCTCTTCTCAAGTACTTGCATTTTCAATTTTTTTCTCTCTTGCACTTCCGTCTACATCAGATCCAACCTTCCTTGGCTGTGTTTGCTGGTGTTCGAAACTCAGAGGCTGCCTTTGTTGTGATTCACGATCCGTTTAGAGTACGACACACTCTACAGCTCATACCCTCTGCCTTGATCTTAGAGATACGAGAGTTCGAGGTTCAATATTCACTATATAGTGTGTTTGCTGCATGAGCACTATATATTCATTATTCATTTACTTTATTATTCATTGTGTTCACTATCTCTGAGTTACCCTAGCCCTAATCCTAATTGTGTTCTAAGTTTATTAGTCTGTGGTTTTTCATATAACGGATTTCATGCTTTTTGCATTTAGGAAATTTCTTAAGGGTTAGATGACGTCAAACACATTCATGACACCGCTCCAACCTCCACAACCAAACATGGATAGAAACGATCAACAGTGAGCCTCCTAGCTTGCTACTGTCCGATTTGACATGGGCGGAGAACCATCGGACTACCATGGAGTCCATAGACCATATCGATTTTTTCCACTAAGTATGATCTCATCCTTATGCATAGAGCTCAGCAGGAGGTTGAAGGTAAGCTTGAGTTTTCTCCTTTAGATTCGGTGCACAGATTTAATGATCATGAAGAACCTTCGGAATCTCCTCTATGGATTGGCCATTTGCAAGTGGAACTTGGCTCAAATTACAAATCACTTCCACAAATTTTCTTTTCTCGAATGCCAGGTATGAACCCTATTATTTTAGATTCTATGCCAACAACCAATTTTGTATTTTTGTTGGATCGGGAGATGCTTATCAAGAAGGGACTCTTCACAACAAGCTTTGGTTTGTGAGTAATAAGAAAACCAAGTATTTCTTCATGAACTCAAAAATAGTTAAGAAGGTAAAAGAAGAACTTGTAAGTATTCCTACCCTTACTTTTGCTTCAAATGATTTTATCTTATGGTCAATATGGAGTAGGTGCTTCTTCATCTAGTGCATTTAATGGACAAAAGGAACCTTTGATGTTTCGCACAACAACATCTCTATCACAAATCCATTTTTGCTTCCACCCATCCCTTCCTCATCTTTTGCTGCACATTACTTTTAGCCTCCATTAAGTGCACCTTATTATCCACCACACACCATATCAAAAGATGACGTACCAGCAAGACAGTAAGGTTTGCGGGGAGGAACACGGAGTGAACTCGGAAAACATGGAGAAGAGAAGAGAAGAGAGAAGAAAATCTGATGAATGGAATGATGAAGATCTGAATCATGGAGTGAATGTGATACAAGGGAACAAGGGTGCCGTAGCACAAGGAAGATGATGAAGATAGCCACGAACCACGAACCGCAATGTCCTCTTGAAGGGGTGTAAGGGTAGTGGAGAGGCTGGAGAGAAGAGGTGATGGACTGAATGAATCAGTCGTGAGGAATGAATGAGAGAGTGGCCTATAAATAGGCATAGTCAGTCTAGGATGGCGACCCTTTTTGGGGCTGCAAATCCTAAATGCAAAACGTAGAAATGTAAACTGCGGGTGAAGGGTTTCTCAACACCCCCTCTCAGGCCCAAAAAGGGGAACAAGAGAAGAGTGAGGTGGAGATGCAATGCTACATGTTGAAGAATGCTCATGCAGTAGATGCCACTTGGACAGTGTCCCTTGTGGGGAAATTGTTTACTTGCCCAAGTGCCCTAGTACAAAGATGATGAAAACATGCAATGCATAGGAGGAATGTCGGACTTTGTGTGGTGTCAAGAACCATAAGGATATGCTCGTACTCAATCTCGGGAGGTGGCTCCATGTTGACCAAGGGATAAAGAAGATCCACCCTATAATCTAAGAATACCACCTGAAAGGAGACCTTTGAAGATAATCAGGAGACATGATGAGCTGTAGAACCCAAAACTCAATCTTGGGAGAGAAGCCACTAGCTCCGTGCATCCATGTTGGAAGGAATATGAAGGCCTTGTCACCAAGTCACGGTTGAACCTCCGAGATCCTGACCTAGGTGGTACCTGAAGATCCTAGGTATCAATAGAAGAGATGACTGGTCGAAGACAGCCACCCCAAGAAAGTAGAGGATGTGAAGAACTTCATGTGGAGTAGGTTCCCCCTCTAAGATGGGAGGTAGAGGGGCTCCCGCTGAAGTTGAAGAAGAAGTAAATGCCCCCTCTGAGGGCAAAGAAATAACATCCCCCTCTGAATCCCCCTCTGAAGTAGATAGGGAATCCAAAAACTCATGGATCACGGACTCTAAAATGTCTGATGACGAAAGAAGTGCTGCCGGTCGTGTCGAAGAAGGTATCTGGGGTGCCAAAGAGCTCCCAGAGGTAGCCTCTCGAACCTGAGTAGTCGAGGGTGGGGATCAGAATGAGCAAGAGGTGGGCAACAGTCGTTGTCTCTCAGTGGAGCAGACTGGGTAGCCGAAGAAGAGGAAGGAGTCGAGCAGCCACTGTCTCTCGAAGGAGTAGACTGACGAGGAGACGGTATCAAACAATCACTGTCTCTTGATGGATCAGACTGTAGATCCATAGGTCGTGGAAGCCATTGTACCTGAAAATAAGTGGGAGAAGACTGCCGCTGGCATTGCGACAATCTCCAGGAGGTCTTAGTGGCAATCGATCCTCCATGTGCTCGAAAGGACTTAGTGCGCATCGGATGCGTCTTATTACCTTGAGCATAGTACTTTGATAGCCGATGTAGAACGATCTCTGTGGCCCAGAAAGGAGAGGTGACATAAGGAGTGCCTGGTGGAAGACGCATATACTCGGGGGGGGGGGGGGGTGGGGAGCAAAGGTCGAAGTCGGCAAGCATCGGTGGTGTGTCCGGTGATGCCATAGTAGGAGCACCCAGTAGTCTAGTCATCTGTTGGTAAAGAAGCTATGGATACCAATGTGCCTTGTTGAAGAAGGAAGGGGTCAACCACCATGAACCACGAACCGCAATGTCTGCCGCAAGGGGTGGAAGGGCAGTGGAAGAGAGCTGCCAATGGGAGGAGGTGCTACCAGCAGTAAGAGGTTGCAACCAGTAAAAAAAATACAAGTGAGGAGAGAGAAAGACTAAAAACGCAAGCAGGACAGCTTGCAGGAGAGAGAAAGACTAAAAACGTAGGTAGCAGGAGAGAGAAAGGCTAAAAACGCAGGCAGCAGGACTGTGATGATGTGGCAGACTGTATGGCAGTAGGTCTGCACAGGAACAGCAGTCGCCTGTCTAGAATCAGCTCCAAACTGTGTGAAGAGGGTTGGAAATCAGGTTGCCAACTGATGGAGACAGCAATGGACAGCTTCGGCTGAGATGTTCTCCGTGAACGGGGCGTGGGCACAAGCTGAAACACCTAAAATTTGCAAAACGAGATTTTGATGCAGCAGAAGAAGAAGAGCAGTGGATGCCGAACCCGCCACCGGTCTTTGCCTTCATTGGAGTGGAGGATCTTTGCCGTTGTTTGAGTAGATCTAACTCTGATACCATGTCAAAAGATGAAGTACCAGCGAGACGGTAGGGTTTGCGGGGAGGAACACGGAGTGAACTCAGCAAACATGGAGAAGAGAAGAGAAGAGAGAAGAAACTCTGATGAATGGAATGATGAAGATCTGAATCATGGAGTGAATGTGATACAAGGGAACAAGGGTGCTGTAGCACAAGGAAGATGATGAAGATAGCCACGAACCACGAACCGCAATGTCCTCCTGAAGGGGTGTGAGGGTAGTGGAGAGGCTGGAGAGAAGAGGTAATGGACTTAATGAATCAGCCGTGAGGAATGAATGAGAGAGTGGCCTATAAATAGGCATAGTCAGTCTAGGATGGCGCCCCTTTTTGGGGCTGCAAACCCTAATTGCAAAACGCAGAAACGCAAAAATGCAAACTGCGGGTGAAGGGTTTCTCAACACACCACACCGGGGGGTTTTTCACATTTAGGCACAACCTTTAGGACCTCTACATACCCGTTTCTGAGTGGCGTACTTGTGACAAAGGCTCCGACCTTCCACACACACTTTGGAGTCTTTCCCCTCCAGGGCATTCTTCGAGTGTGGATCGTTTGGTATCACAGTTTGCCTCTATGGCATTACCTAGTGGATTGTACGATCATTCTGTAGTATTCTAGCTGACATTTGGACAAGGCTATCGTGTCCCAATGCCTCCACCTATACCTTTGATATCATATAGACCTATGTCCGTTTCGGTATCTCCACAGCAATCGGCACTCATTGGACATCAACAGCCTATTTTTGCCTATCTAACTTTACCCCCTTCTTCTTCTTATCCACCACCACCACCACCACCACAATCTTATCCTCCATCTTATTCCATCTATCCATGTTCACAAACACCTCATGGTTCTAGTTCCTCATCCACCAAGCATGCATTTAATAACAAGACTCGTTTCAATGGGTTCAACTACACCACTTCGTCAAATTTGATGAGGCATGTCTTAGACTCTCAGAACCTATGCCATATAGTGTAGGGGTTGGAACCCCCTCGCCCTTGTTCCATATGAGGTCATCCGCTCATGGAAGGCTCGTAATGTCTCCATGATATTGTTGAGCTTATGCAAGGCTTGTTGCTTGAGTTTTACTCTTAGCTTCAACATTTCGACTTAGCATCTGAGCGTTAGGAACTTTTGACTGACCATTATGCGGCTCAGGATAGGACCCGTCACATCAATTTAGATCATGAGCTCTAAAATTTGACTGACTGCTATGTATCTCAGGATAGGACCCGTTGCATCAATTTGGATCATGAGCTTCAAAATTTTAAAATCACAGATAAGGATGACTTGAAAGTCAAGCTGGTTGAGTATCGACATCTCCTCGCTGAGTTCTCAACCACTAGGGCTCCTTAGTCCTTTGAGGATCAAGTTACTTTCTTCCTTAACAAGCTGCCTAGAAAATATTTCCATTTTGTGTAGCAGGTGATAGCCTTAGATGCCCACATTTTATGAGTTTGAGTGTCAACTATTGCGTTATGCATGGTTGTTCAATCAATTTTCTAACACGTCCTTGATGGAGGGAGACTCTTGTTGCATCTGCTCAGTGGGGGCAATAAGGAAAGGACGCAAAACTCAAATCAAAATCAGAATCCAAATAGGGCTAGTGAATCCCAAGGAAACAATCAATGCACACTAAAACCAAGATGTCGGAATATACCTAAAAAGAATAGGTATTATCAACATTGTTAAAAGGCTGGCATTTATGATGACGAGTGTTGATCTAAGGCAAAAGGCACACAACCCAAATCCAAGAATGGAATCCCTACACTCTAGTCGGGTAATCCCCAACAGGGGAAGAAGGGTGGTGGCAACTCTTAGTAGGGGTAGTGGAGAGGCTAGACCCACACTACTACTGGTTCGCCGTCATCACAGTCGGCGAACTATTTAACTCTAGAGGGTTTGTCTAATTGGTCCTACAGAGGCCCACATCATCTCCTTAGAGAATCGGATACGAGTCTTACGTGTGAGTTGCCTCCAAATGAGGTGCTTGCAGAGGCCCACTCATGACAGTCGAGCATGTCAGTACCTATTTGGCCTATGGATGGTGGAGCTGCCCATCACATGACTCCTAGAGTGGACATTTTTATTTCTCGAGCCCCTGCAGTTGGGAGTATCCATGTAGGAAATAACTCCTTGGTCACCATTCAGGCCTAGGGTCACGTTAGACCTAGGTCCAGATCTCGCTTACGAGTCAAGACCAGGGTCGCGTCAGACCTGGGTCCAGATCTTGCTTACGATTCAAGGGTCGCGTCAGTTTTTCCATTGACATGGGTCCAGATCTCGCTTTGCTGGATGATGTCTGTCATGTGCCCCAACGAACTTGTCCGTTTAGTAGCTTTGCCAGTTGGGGCGAGTAGCTTTCTTCACAGCGACCATAGTTGAGGTCCTAGACTCTCAGATTGGTTTAGTGATTGCTTGCGGCAAGGCACAACCTAATGGCCTTTACCACATGATCCACTTTCTTACCACGTTAACTGCTGATGATTTGGAGTTTCATCGCTTCTAGGCTTTGGCCACTACACAAGAGCCTACAGACTCTGAGCGTCTTTGGTATTTTCATTAGGACATCTTGGCTACGACTCTATTTATGAGCTGTTGTGTTAGGGGATGATTGAGGGCCTTCCACGCCTAAAACTATCTCGAGAGGTCTGCAAAGCATGTTAGCTAGATAAGCCGTATCATACACCCTTTCCTCAGCAGTCTATCACTTGCTTTACTGAACCCCTTAGTCTTATTCATGTGGATCTTTGTGGTCCCACATCCATTGCCGCCCTAGATGGCGCACTGCACTTCCTTTTGATAGTGGATTATTTCTCTAGATACATGTGGGCTTACTTCCTCAAGCACAAGTCCGATGCTTTCACTTATTTTAGTGCTTGGATGCTGCTGGTTTATAACCAGACTAGTCGTCATGTGGGTACTATGAGGATTGTTTCTAGTGGTGAGTTCATCTTCCACGAGTTTAGAGCTCCCTCAGTGTCTTTGGGTCGAGGCTGTTAACACTTCAGTGTACAGGCTCAACCGATGCCCGATTATGGCAGTCCCTAAAAAGATTTCCTATGAGGCATTCTTTGGCTCTCGGCATGTTATTTCTCACTTTAGAGTTTCAATAGTCATGCTTATATCACACTCCTGATGACAAGATAGGAAAGCTCATCTCTCGAGTAAATCTCTTGATTTTTTTCGACTATTCTTTTGAAGCAAAAGCCTATCGTTTGTTCGATCCTCAGACAAACAAGGTGATCATTAGGAGTGACGTCATCTTTGATGAGAGGGACATCGTGTAGTCCTCTACACTGGACTCTTCGTCCTTCCCTTTGCTCACATCATTTGACATCTTGCCTATTGAGCTAGGTCTATTGTCCGCTCTTGACCTTCTTGCAGATCCTTCACCTCCCAAGCCTCCTCCATGCGACCTGTTACCTCACTGGTACCTGCAGACCATGTGGGATTCGGGGATCCTTCCACTGGATCTCACTCCAAAGGGCCCTAGAAGGTCTACTCAGCTCACTCCTCATGCTTCATATACATCCTTGTTTGCATGCGATTACATTGCACATTCTGAGCCGAACAGGTAGCAGGAGGCTCTCTAGGACGGTTTATGGCATGAGGCCATGGATTAGGAATTAGACAAGATTGACTAGAATGAGACTTGGACCCTGGTGGATTGTCCTTGTCACAAGAAGGTCATCGGGACGAAGAGGATCTTTAGGACCAAGCTAAAGACTAATGGTACTTTAGACAAATACAAGGCTCACCTCATATTGCAAGGTTTCAAGCAAAAGCACGGCATTGACTATGAAGAAACCTTCACATCTACTGCTCGACTGACATCATTTTGTCTGTTAGTTGTGCTTGTTGCTCACCATGGTTGGCCAATCCATCAGGTGGAAGTTAAAAGTACTTTTCTAAATGGTTGTTTGGAGGAGAAAGTTTATGTGGAGCAACCTCCCAGCTTTTCTTCCACTGACCGGACTACCAAGGTATTTCACTTGTGGAAAGATCTTTATGGGATAAAGCAAGCGCTGAGGATTGAGATCTTGGTACCATAGGATGGACAAGGTATTTTGCTTGCGGAAAGCCCTTTATGGAATGAAGCAAGTACCGAGGGCCGAGATCTTGGTACCATAGGATGCATGAGTTTTTACGGACTCATGGATACCATTCTACCCCCTATGATCGAAATCTATACATGCACCACTAGCGCAAGGGTCAGCTATATCTTGCTATATGTTGATGACATATTACTCACTGTGGCTCAGATTCTGTAGCTCTAGCAAAAATTAAGGCAGAGCTTTGCGCTACCTTCGAGATGACAAACTTAGGATTATTCTCTTATTTCTTGGGGATGGAGATTGTTTGATCCGAGGGAAGTATCTTTCTGTCACAGCAGAAATACCTAGTACACCTGGTAGAACAGTATTGCACCGATCAGACACATGGCCAGTGGCCATATCTCTAGATCCCATTGACCATTTGCATAAGGATACCTCGGATCTGCCTTTTGATGTTCATACGTATCGTTCTGTTGTAGGAAAATTACTTTGGTTGATTCATACTAGGCCAAATCTTTACATTCTTAGTTAGTTTGCTTAGCCAGTATTTTAATGTACCTAGAATGTCTCATTGGACTGCTTGTCTTTGTATATTAAGATATTTAAGGTGTACCTATAAATTTGGACTAACTTATAGTCATGGTTTATGTAATAAAGCTAAATTCCACAGCAAGCTTTTAAACTAAAATACAAGAAATAGACATAAAATGTCAAGAAGCCATAGCTAAGGTGGCTTGCAAGAAATGATATTACCAATGTTGGTTGAGAATCAAATGATGAGAGGCTGCAGCGAGGTATGCACCCCAAGCTATGGTGGCTAAGAGTATTCACCCTCTTAGATAGTGGGAGGTTGAGACCTCAAACAAGTAACGTTTGTAAAATGGCAAAAAGATGCTACACATGTTACACCTCCACCTTTTATACTTACCCTAGACTAAAGCATTTATGCTTTATTACAAGCCATCCCGGCCTAAAAGAGCTTTGTCCTTAAAGCTGGAATTGGGACAAGTGATGAAGAAAGAGTACAAGGATAGCTTTGTAAATGATGAATCCATGCTGTAATGAAACTCCAAGCTGAAGGAGATCTCATATATCAATGAAGTATAGGTATGAAATTTGAATATACTGCTGGAAACTGTCGAAAACAGGCTGCTGCACAAAAATGGCCATAACTTGAAGAAGAAATGTCCAATCATCATGTATGAGCTATAGAAATGTAAAGGACAATCCCTAGTATCCAGCCATGCCATAAAAATCCAGTTTTAATGATCATAGAGCAATTATTTTTATAACAGAAATTTAATACAGCAAGTTGTCCTGTTCAGATATTACTCTGTTTCCTGCAAAAGCCATGGAAAAGAATCAAGATATGATGATGGTTTCCAAGTAGACTCCTCCATGGGTAAACCTCGCCATTTAATAAGGTATTCCAGCAGCGAACGGTTCCTTAAAACCTTTTCTCTTTTTCCAATAACCTTTTCAGGTTCATAAATGATAAGGCCATCTTCATCCATGGGAGGTAACTCTTCTAATACCTTTATGGATGGACCCGCATATTTCTTAAGTTGGGAAACATGGAAGGTAGCATGAATCCTTGTTGAAGAAGGCAAATCAAGCTTGTATGCAAGCTCACCAACTCGTTTGAGGATTTGATAAGGCCCATAGTAACGATGAGCCAACTTATTATGACCGCCTTTGAGAGAAGCATACCTAGATTTAGGCACTTTGAGGAATACCTAATCTCCTTCTTCAGACTCTAAAGGTATCCGCTTTTCATCATCATAAGCCTTCTTAACATCTTGTGCCTTCCTAATGTTTTCCTTGCATTGATGCAAAAGAGCTTCCATTTTCTTAACTTTAGCCTTGGCTTGTGGATTCACATCTTCATGAAAAAGGCCTGAAGGTATTTGCACTTTGTATCCATAAAGCGCTTCAAATGGTGACATGCCAATGCTCATATGATGAGTGTTATTATAACAGAATTCAGCAAGATGTAACCAATGATCCCACAAAGCTTGAGTGTCATGGTAAAAATGATGAAGATAGACTTTCAACCATTTATTGACACGCTTCGTTTGGCCATCGGTTTGGGGGTGATATGCCGTGCTAGGAGTCGAAATTGTTCCCATAGAAGTAAATAAACTTCTCCAAAAACTTCCCATGAACTTAGTATCACGATCGGATACTATTTTCAATGGCATACCATGAAGCTTAAAAACACATTCCATGAACTGTTCAGCCACTTGCTTTGCTATAAACTGAGCCTTGGTAGGAATAAAATGAGCTGATTTAGTCAACCGGTCCACCACTACATAAATGCTATTCCACCCATGCTTTGTTGTAGGTAAGCCCACAATAAAATCCATTGTAATATCAGTCCACTTGCCTTGAGGAATAGGAAGTGGCTGAAGTAAATCACCAGGTAGAAGAGAGAAATCTTTATTTTGTTGACACGGAAGACATTGCATAACATAATCCTTAATATCCCTCCAAATGCCCTTTCAATAGAAACTCTTATGGATATTGTCAAATGTTTTGAACAACCCATGGTGTCCCGCTAAGGGTGAAGAGTGCATCTCATGTAAGATATGGTCTTTGAAAGAAGATTGTGGTGTTAAGAATACTCTACCATGATACCATAAAAGACTGTTGTGCCATTTGAAATTTGGATACTTTTCTCCTTTGACTGGCTGAAATTCCTTCATCATCTTTGATGCTTGCTCTCATCAAGCAAATACTCCTCTTGAATATCATGGATCCAATCCTTATGCACGGTTGACATGGAGCATGCCCGCATTCTTGATAAGGCATCCGCCCCCACATTGTCTTTTCCAGCCATATAAGATATTTCAAAGTCATATCCTTGAAGAGTAGCTAATCATATTCGTTGCTTGGGAGATAAAATTTGGTTGTGAAAGAAAATATTTCAGCACATGATGATCGCTTTTGACCTTGAAATGACTGCCATAAATGTAATGATGCCACTTTTTGATAGCATGCAATATTGCTAACATCTCTTGCTCATAAACATGTAATTGATGCTCCTTGTCATCAAGCTTTTGGCTCTCATAAGCTATGACTCCATAATCTTGACATAAAATAACCCCAATTCCTTTTCCACTAGCATCCGCACATATGATAAACTCCTTAGTGAAATCCGGATATACAAGGATGGGTATTGAAATTAGAAGAGATTTCAGCTCATTGAAACTTTGATTGGCGATGGAGTCCCAAAAGAAAGCTTCCTTTTTGAGCCTATTCGTCAATGGAGCCGCCACATGAGCATAATTCTTGATGAACCTTCTATAGAAGGATGACAACCCAAAGAATCCTCTCAAAGAGGTTGCATTCGTAGGAGTAGGCCATTCTTTGACACATTTTACCTTATTGGGGTCCACTCTAATCCCTTGTTCTCCCACAACATGACCTAAGTATTCAACTTCATCTTCCATGAAAGAACACTTCGTCATCTTGGCAAAGAGTGTATGTCTTCGTAAAGTGTCAAAGACCTCTCTCATATGCTTCAAATGCTCATCCTTGGATTTACTATAGATTAGAATATCATCGAAGAAAACAAGGACTGTTTTGAACAAGAAGGTCTGTAATATTTTATTCATGAGGGCTTGAAAAGTAGTGGGTGCATTGGAAAGTCCAAATGGCATAACCAAGAAGTGGTATAACCCTCTTTCAGTCCTAAAGGCTGTTTTGAACTCATCTTCTTCATTCGAATTTGATGATAACCCGATCGAAGATCTATTTTGGTGAAGACTTTTGCATCTTTAAGCTCATCCAAAAGATTATCAATTCGGGGAATAGGATACCTATTCTTGACCGTTGACTTGTTCAAATTCCGATAATCAATACACATGCGAAATGATTCATCCTTCTTTTTGACTAAGAGCACGGGAGAGGCAAATGGTGATTGACTTTGTTGAATTAAAACCATTTGCAGCAATTCCTTGACTTGACGCTATACTTTTTTCCTTTAAAACTTGGACAAGCGATAGGAAGGTTTGTTGATGGGCTTTGTATTGGGCAACAAGTCAATAGGATGGTCAACCTCTTGCTTTGGAGATTGACTTGTTGCAGAGAACTCTGACTAGTCACGGTTTGAACTGTGCCAAACCCTATGACTAAATCTTGGTGCTCGAGTTAACTGGTTCTTGTCCCAATGACTAAATTCTCCAAGAAAATGACTCTTTCTATGGATCAAAGTGCATGCTCTGATACCAATGTAATAAAGCTAAATTCCGCAACAAGCTTTTACATTGAAATACAAGAAATAGACATAAAATGCCAAGAAGCCATAGCCAAGGTGGCTTGGCAAGAAATGATATTACCAATGTTGATTGAGAATCAAACGATGAGAGGCTGCAGCAAGGTATGCACCCCAAGCTATGGTGGCCAAGAGTATTCACCCTCGTAGATGGTGGGAGGTTGAGACCTTAAACAAGTAATGTTTGTAAAATGGCAAAAAGATGCTACACATGTTACACCATCTTTTATACTTACCCTAGACTAAACCATTTATGCTTTATTACAGTTTATATTTGCAGGGGTATACTGATTCTAACTAGGCAAGAGATCTTGACATTGATGTTCTCATGGAGACTACCTCTATACCTTGGGCATGACACCCAATTGTAAGCAAGAGACAGTGGCGGCTTCCACGACTGAGGCAAAGTGTCAGGCTTTCTTTGATGGCACTACAAAGGCCATCTATCTATGGAACTTGCTGGCTGTGCTTCAGTTTCCTTATGAGTTGTCTACTGTGACAACCAAATTGCCATTGTCCTTGCTCTCAATCCTATCATCTCCCCTCGGACACCGTACGTGGCGGTTCATTATGACTTCACTAGAGAGCAAGTTGAACTAGGCACCATTTGCCTAGAGTTTGTACCATCAAGCGATAATTTTTGAGATGTTTTGACCAAGGCGGTCAACCGGTCGGTTCTATAGTATCTTCTACCATGTATCGGCTTGGGTATACCCTCCTCTACATCTTCAAATTGACGGGGAGAAGATGCTTCTCTTATTTCTCCTTCTAGTTTGAGAGGAGGCGGTTAATAGTGACAATGATAATGTTACAAATTTTTACCTTTGGACATTATTTATTTATTATATATTATGTATTCTGGATATTTGTATCTTCATCCGCATTGTTAGGATGACATGATTATAAAAGGGTGCTTGAATAAGTGAACAATTTTCCTGTGAGGGCACTGTCTAAGTGGCACCATTGCATGGTATTCTGCATGAGCATGAATATTTATATTCTTATTTGCATTATCCCTGCACTGGCATTCTTTTCATGTAAACATACATTTGTGTGATTTCGACTTTGGATCCACCATAATCGTGGTATTGCACTTGGCAGTCTTCGAAGGTATTTTTTTTTCTATGCTTGCATGTTGGCTTTGCTTGTTTTGCTTGTTTCTCTGTTTTGCCTTTCTTTCCATATATTCTCCCCTTGATTCACACACACACGCACACACACACACACACACACACACACGCACACACACACACACACACACACACACACACACACACACACACACACACACACACACACTTAGGTATCCCTAGATACTCATCCTAGCAATGTGTGGGATTGTTTTGCTTGTTGTATGAAGATAGTGGGGCAATCCATCCTTATTTTTCCATACTTCGAAGCATAGTGACTCAAAGTGACGAAAACTGATTTGAAACATTCAGGTAATGCTTAATCTTTTGAACAAATCACCAAAAGGACCCCCTTCCCCCCCCCTTCCCCCCCAAAAAAGGAAAAGGTCCATTGCTGATTTCATCCCCCTTTGCAGGACTTGGTAGGCCCTTGGGCAAGCAATGCACACCCTTGGTCCAATGCCTTGGCCTCTCTGGGGTGATCACTTGGGTTCCCTTGGTAAGATAATCATTGCCTCTATAGTTTTGCTAGGTCACTGAGTAACCGATGTGCATTCTTTGCCCGATGTCCTGGCTTCTTTGGGGTGGGATGCCTTGGGGTAAAAGAAAATATATATCAAGGTTTTATTTCTCATAGCTCTGTTTTGTGCCTAAGAGGAGGTGTTGAGCTAAAAATGTATTATTCTGACTTAAACAACCCCAAAACATGCTTAATTAATGAAAAAAATATTTTATTTTAAAAAGAAACAAGATCCTAGAGAGTTACTGTGTCCCACATGCAAAACCCTAATTTGGGTATCCTAAAATTTCTATAAATAATCATGTAGCCCACCACTCTCCCTCAATCTCATTTTTGTAAGTTTCAAGAGCTATAACTCTGTTGCTCACATCCCGTTTAAATGACATCGCAATAGAGCTTCCACCAGCCACCTGCTATCTTTTGTCACTTGATTTTAGCCTTTTGTGCCCCATTGCTACTGTCGCTAGGCCTGTGGAGTTGTCGCCTACTATTGGGAGTTGTTGGCTATTGCTGGATGTTGTTGCCACCTATTATTTGTTATCGCCAGGATTTTCTCTCTCCTTTGAATGCTGCGTTTGGAGTTTTTGGTTGTTGCCTGATATTCTCTCACCTTTGACATTTGTGTTTGTATCTAACAGTTATCGCTCAATTTTTCTCTCTCCTTTGGTACCTGCGTATTCAGTCTTTCTCTCTCTTGCATTGCAGTCTGCATTAGATTGACCCTTCCTTGGCTATGTTTGCTGGTATTCAACACTTAAGAGACTGCCTTTGCTGCAATTCGAGATCCATTCGGAGTACGACACACTCTACAGGTCATAACCTCTGCCTTGATCCCAGAGATATGAGAGGTCAAGGTTCAATATTCACTGCATTAGCATTGTATATTCATTATTCATTCACTTTATTATTCATCGTGTTCATTGCCTTTGAGTTATCCTAACCCTAACCCTAACTGTGTTTTGAGTTTATTAGTTTGTGCTTTGTCGTATGATTTGTTTCATGCTTTTTGCGTTTAGAATATTTCTTTGCATCCCATATCAACCACGGCCAATGTGGGGGGATGGATAAACAAAACCCCCTTCAAATGCAAAGTCTTTATTAGGTAAATGTTGGTGAGTGGCCTCTCTCTTGCTTTTGCACTTTCTAGATGCAATGTCTCTTGTGCTTCTTTTGCACTATAAGCGCGGAGAGAGAGAGAAAGAGAGAGAGAGAGAGAGAGAGAGAGAGAGAGAGAGAGAGTATATTAATGTATCTAAAAGGCCAATGTGGCCTATGAGACCAAAGCAATACATACAATGATGGTGTGTTTTCCCATTTGGAACAAGAAAAGATGAAAAAGATGCCCATAAGGCTGAAAAGTGAAAGTGTCCTATAAAACGAAAACATGTCGATGATCTAAAAGTAAAAGTAGAGAAAGGAAACGCTCCATCAATGAGATGTTTGTCCTCTAAGGAGATGTGTCTCTGCATGGTTGATGCGTCTTGACATTTGTTTCTTGTGGCACTCAATGATGGCTCTAATTTGTTTGTAGTGTGGATGTCTAGGCCTTTGTTCGGGTGGACATGGGCACCTAGACCAGCTGAGTGCCACTGCTCTATCCAAAGGGGCACCTATATATATGAGGTCTAATGATGATGTACTCTTGTAGGTTGTGTGGTAGTAGTAGTGGTATGTGCCATATTCAGTCATGTAGCTGTGAAAAAGTTAGTGACCGCTATGTGTCTATGTGAGCTGAGATGTGGGGGCCTCCTACCCCTTGCTCTGCGCCTCTGGAGCTCCAAGAGGAAGAAACCCAAGCATCTGTGATCCTTAAACTGCATGATTTGTCTCAAGGGTTCAAAACCCTCTCAAAACAAATAGTGGTATCTGCCTCGTATATCATAATATGTTGTGCATTGGTAGATGTAGTGTTCCTCTATCTTTGGTTCTTTGTCGCATAGTGGGCATATGCGTTCCTTTGTCTGTATCCCATCCCATTTGCGTGTCTCAATCCTTAGGTGGTGGGATGAGGAGTGGATCTGACCAATAACTATGTGCAATCCATGAAGCAACTGTATATCCATGTAACTAGGCCGGGTGATGAAACCATCCTGGGATACCTGAAGGAAGTGGACCTAGTAGTGTGCCATCCTCGTGCCACGGGGAGAGGGGGGTCAGATCCAATTCTTCTCTGTATCTAACCTCAATATGTCTACTCTGATCGGCTTAGGTCAAATGTAGGGCAATCTAGGCTATAGTCAAAGGGGGGTAGTCTATCAATCTGCAGCCTATGTTAACTCATCCATATACTCATTTGAGCATACCAACAATGCTTGTCACCATTTGCTGCTAGCTATCTAGAAGAGGTGAGGGCTAGTTGTGGGTATCTATTTGAGAGAGAGAGAGAGAGAGAGAGAAGAAAGAAAGTTATATTAACGTCTACAACAAAGAGAGAGAGAGAGAGAGAGAGAGAGAGAGAGAGAGAGAGAGAGGTAATCTCTACAAAGATAGTGTGAGAGAGATTGAGTATGCTGACCTGATGGTCTGATGTAATAGAATGTAAGAGATACAGAGAGAATGTTGACCTGACAGTCTCATGTAAATATTTACTACTTAATTCAATTATCTTCACAAAAAAGAGAGAGAGGTAATCTTTGTTGCTTCTTTGTTGTGACTTTTGTACTCTTTCAATTATCTAATCTTCCCTAAAGCGAGTTATGTAGGATGGCCTAGAGCCATCTTGCATCTTGTAATCATGTAATCTTGTATTTTTTTTTGTAATTAATACAATTACCCATTACGAGAGAGAGAGAGAGAAGTAATCATGTGACTTTTGTACTCATTTGATATAATATAATTACTCATTACCAAAAAAGAATCTCTTTTAGTCATGTGACTTTTGTACTCATTTGATATAATATGATCACTCATTATGTGTGTGTGTGTGTGTGAGAGAGAGAGAGAGAGAGAGAGAGAGAGAGAGAGAGAGAGAGAGAGAGAGAGAGAATGCATATGCGTATGTGTATGTGTGTTGCAGGGAGTGCTATGTTCTGTATCTCAGAAAATGGAGTGGACAATACTGTTTTGACTTGGGCAAGAGCTGCACTTGCATCTTCAGAAGAGCTTAAGGAAGCTGGTTGGATTGAAGATGTCCAAATTAACAATCATTTACACAAAATAGCAGCTTCTTGTATGGCCCATTTTCATCATCCAATCAGTCTTGAAAATGAGAGCAAGGTTTGTGAAACCTTTTGAAAGCAACTATTTTTTTTGTAAGTACTTGGGCAGTTTGATTGAAAAGTATAGTGCAACACTCCTAGGTTTTGGATAGGCTACTTTCAGCTTGTGGAACTGCTTTAACACAATACCCAACATCTATTGAAGAAGATCGCAATTTGCTTTCTACAGTTGACCATAAAGACCAAAAGGTACTTTGCTCAACTCTCGTTGAAAACCAATCTTTAAACAATGTTAATAGAATGTTGAGATCACTATGTGTTTTCTCCCATTCCATGATCCATCATAACTAATCTTTACAACTTTTTACTTATAAGGTGGCTGTGTAAGTACTTCAATGAACTTGGCTTGAGTAGAATAATTGAAGCCACTTGCAGCTTACAAGCTGTAGAATGGGTTATGTAGAAAGAGTAAAATTGAGCTATGTCGTCTCTGGTTCAAGATAGCGAATTTGCAATATGGCTAGGAGTTTTGGAGATGGGAGGCTTCATGCAGGTTTCATATGTAGGCACCAATTGTTTACAAGTTAACAAACAGCAAGAAATGATGCAACCGTTCTATATCTTTTTATATATCAAGTTCTTTCAATGTTTGCTTATTATAAACTGTTGTATCTTTTGCCGTTTTATGGGCCCAATGGTATTTCCCCTGGAATGCTCAGCATTATGGTATAAACCCCTTTATCATAAACTTTTGTTCGTATATTTGTGTTGTGCAATGCGATGTAGATTTGTTGGCATAGTGATCCTCTATTTCTCAGCTTCATTGTATAAAACACACACACACACACACACACACACACACACACACACACACATGCACGGACACAGTTTTTGTGTGTAAAATATTGAATGAACAATAAATGTAGAAAGTGGCCGAACACTGTAGCAGAGTGCAGCCAAATTCAAAAGCACTCATGAAAAAGATCATAATGAGGTCTATCCAATTTCTCAGTAACAAAGCTTTCAGAAAGAGATTGGAGCAGAGGTCTTCTGAAATAAGCATATCCATAAAAAACAGTTGCCTCAAAGGTAGCCAAGTTGCGGAGTTTCCAAACACTCTAGGTTGTCCTGAATTGTACCCAGGAAAAGCAAGTAGAATAAGAACCAAAGATCCAAAAAAGGCTGCCAAATCTGAAAGAGGGAAAGCAGAGTGTGAGAGAAGCAGAGACTCTCTGAATCAGCTCCTGTGACTGAGGACAGCTCCAAAAACTATGTGGAGAGGTCTCATTCGAGGCCCCAGATATATGACACATAGAAGAAGAAATCATTCTGGCAGCAAGCAGCAAACCTGAAGGGACAACACCAAGCATACATCCTCAAAGGAAGAGATGCTCCTTAAGTTGCCTATTTCTGGCCTAAATTTTAGAAAGTCTTCAACACCATTGAACAAGAGAATCTGTATAATGCCAAAGTGCATTGACATGCTTAGCTATCGAAGGCTGAGGTTGCAATATGACATACATTCTTTTGTCTGTCATACCATCAAGAGAATAATTGTTGCCATTGTATGAAATACTCCAGATATGTAATTTGTTTTCAGAGTTGAGATTAGGAACCTGCTGAAAAGGCTGGATCATATTACAAATGAGTCCATCTGCCACTCTAGAAAAATCTCTTATTGCTGAAAAGTAAGCCTTTCTTTGTTGAGCACCAGTCAATGGAGTACAACCACCTTGCTCTAGTGTAGACGTTTCTTATGAAGGGATGTACGTTCAACATCAGGCCTGCTAGTCCATTAATATGAGAAAGAGCATCTTTCCAATTAACAACCAACTTGGTACCAAAAGGACATGTAGGAACAGATCCCTGAAATTGCCTCAAAATCCAGTCCTCAGCATGAATGATCTATTTAGAAAAATGCATTTGTGTGGGACTGGCACATAAAGCAACTCACATTTAGCCCAAGAATGCTGCTCATTAGCAAATTTTTGCAATGGAGCCAATTTGTGTGCCAATTCATGATAATGAATGTTGAGAACATTCAATTAACCAGGCAAGTTTTGGGAGCGGATCTTTTTCATAGCTAGATGCCTGACATCTGTTTATGCCTCTCAGTTTTCCATAACATCTCTATTCCCATAGAAATATGAGAATCAATTTCAGATTTGGACCACATAAGAAGGGGCATAAAGAATTGGATGCAAGCCATGTCGAATATGCAAAGGTCAAGTAGACAACCTCCAATAATCACATTTGGCCCTCGTCCAAAACCCATCTTGACATTTGTTTGATAGTTATATTTATAGTTGCATTCCCTCCGCAGACCGAATGGATCTGTCCAATCCATCCAGTTTGGTTGGATCTGTCAGATCCGTCCGCCAGACAACCACCCCCCACCCCTTCAACTATGGCTGCTATGGAGGAATTCATAGACCCCTCAATTCCTCTTCTGCTTTGGCCACTTCCGCTGCTGCCACCCATGGGTCCAAGAGGCTTAAGAGACAAGCCAAAGTTGTTGAGGCCGTGAGATGTATTTCAAGGCCACTATTAAGGGAGCAACAAAGGAATGTGAAATTCAAGATAACACGAACCATCATCAAGTGCCATCTTCCTTTCCACATTCTAAGAGTGGATAGGTGGAGAAAAATGGTGAAGGCCATAACCATCGTGGGTCCATGTAAGGGGTGGCATGGAGTTACCTACAACAACATGAATACAAAGAAGCAAGATGAGGAGAGGGAGAGGATTATTAATATACTTATCTTTGTCCTCTTGGCACGTATTTCTTGCATTGTGGGTATGGATGGGAAGGGGAAAAGGACAACCGGGCAATTCATTGACAAGTATATCCGACAAGATACTATAGAGGTGAGTCTATGGTCTAGATTCTATCGTCGTGTTTCTTGAATACTTTATGGCTTATTTTGATTTAGTCATTCATATTTATAATATGTATGGATTGTGATTGAAGAATCAAGTCTCTACCTCTATCTTAAATCTCGATTCCCCACCTCTCTTCTCTCTCTCTCTCTCTCTCTCTCGGTAGAGGCTTTACCTCTACACATTATCCCCACCTCTATCTCTACTATCTACCTCTATCTTGGTCCTTTTTAAAATCAAGACATACTATGTTCCATGTATATGTAGATGGGGGCAAGTAATGCTGTCCAGGTCATCATTGGCAATACTTCAATTTGTTGGAAGATGGGATTACTTGAGGCATAATTCTTCTCTATTTGTGGACATCTTGTGCTGTTCATTACCTTGATCTTCTTATAGAGGACATAGGCCAGTTGGAGTAGTGAAAAAAATAGTGGTGCAGATGCAAATGCAACTATCAACTTCACCACCAAAAAGGTAAAAGTGCTTGTCATATTTTGGATGTATAGTGATAAATTAAATTTAAAAGCCATCCAAATCTTATTTTTCCATCACATGGTTCCTCCTTGATGGAGTTTATGATGTGAAAAACAACATACAAAAGTGTATGGTATATGAGGAGTTCAAGGCGTAGATGGATCAGAATCCCCTTGTGACCATGGAGTGGGGCAAAGCCATCCAATTGCTTTGCTTAAGAGAGTTATTTTGGATGGATGTGTGAGCCTTAGTCGTCATGATCACACCCTTGTATAGGGTTCTTTGCATGTCGAACATGGAGGGTGCCATCATGGGGTTTCTTACTCATTTCATGAGAGAGAGCATAGAGGAGATAAGGCTTGCATTGTGCTTTGATACCAGGGTTCCACCATACATATATGTAATTGGATGTTTTTAATGTATATTCTTTGTTAGACAATGAAACTCAATAAATTTTGTGCCTCTTGCATTTTTTCTTATTTAGTAAAATGGTAGATAAGTTGGATAATATCCCAAGGTGGAATTACATCCTCTATCTCATTGAGAAGAGGTGGAAGTGGACAAAGAGGCTTATCCATGGTATGATAGCTCTATATCTAGTATGGGTTGTTGAGTCTTATGTTCTTTTTGTATCTACTACTTTTTGTAATTGCCACTTAGCACTGGCGACTTCCAATACGATGATCCATGTTTCATCATTGCAGCTAGCTTTTTTGATTCATTTACGTGTCTTTAATTTTATAAATGAAATGGATCTTGTGAATTAATTGTGATTGAGTTGTGACTTGAGTCTTGGATTTATATTTGTCTCAACCTCTTATCATATTTATGAATCATTACTGAAACTTGAAGCAAAGTCATTTGCAGTTTGTAAATTGTAATAGTATTGAATGGATAATGCGTTGTGATGCTCTATTTGATGGGTGGCTACTCTCATTTAAAACAAAAAAGATTTACTAGAGTGACCCTTGATTTTCTATGTATTTTTAATGACCATACAAAACATTGGATTTTATCCGACATTTTTTGTGCGCACTCGGTACCATACTAAGTCCAAGGAGTGGGTGGATTGGATGGATTGTGCTTGACTACCTTGGTTATATATTCCAATGATAAGTAAATTGGTAACCCAAGTGTCTAGAAATAATGTGATTTTTTTAAAACAATATATGATTCCAATTATTTCCACTCAAATGAAGGAGGTTAGATTTTATGAACCTTAAACCTGCAGCCAATACAAATTTTCTAAAGCTTTTATGATGCAAGAGAGATCATCTTGTTTATTTATAGGTAGAAAAAAGAGTCATCTGCATTCGTTTGAGCCACAAAAGTAGAGCCATCAGAAAGTCTCAAGCCGTAACACTAATTAGATGCAATAAGATGATCAATATAAGACACATATTTATGAATAGCGATTTCCTAAAGCTTAGAGCTAAGCGAACACTCTTTTTTTTTCCCAAGATAAGAAATTTCTATTAATAACACCTTGGCGAATAACCTGAGGTAAAATACAAAGTACAAGGAACTCTGTGAAGAGTAACTAAGTACATCACAAATACAATGGTTGTGTGAACAACCAATCTGATGGGCTGTAATGCCAAACCATACGAGGGATAATGTGGAAAAAAGTGACTGAATTCCATGTCTGCAGAAAAGCCCCTCTTCTCTTCCTCATCCTCTCAGAGCTATCCTGCATCCTCTCTCATCTCCCGCAGAGGGTGTGAACGATCTCTATCCAAATCCTTGATAGAGTCTGTGTTGTGGATACATTTGGAAGGTGGATAGTATGGCTGCATCTCGTAGTCCAAATATACCAGGCTATGGTACTGGCAATCAACTCTCATCTATGGCAATGTCCTTGGGTCCACTATGCTTGTGAGTAATCTAGAGTGGGAATCTTGCTCAGATGCTGTCCAATGACAAGAAAAGAATAGCTCCCTTGAACATCCTCATAGCTACATGGTGGGCCTCTACTTGTGACCCATGCCACAGTCCCCTAGGTAACCACCATGGTCTTTGCTATGCTGTGAAATACTGTCCTGAGGGCAGTCCCATAGGCAATGTCTTTGTGTCTCCATTGGATCACCGCATCTTGCGCATGCTACTAGGTTCCTACCGTATCCAAGCCACGTGCCAACTACTAATCTCTTGTAAGCTACAAGCCATAGGAAGGGAGAGATCTTCCTAGGCCTGAAGCTATCATGTAACCTCCTCCAAAAATCACATGGGAACTCCTTTGTGATTCCCTCTCTGTGCCAATAGGAGAAGGCTTTTGGCTATGCTTTGATCTTGCTCATCTGTATTCTCCTCCCCAACTTGGTAGTGTAGCCAAAGAAGGCCACATCCCAAGGTCTATCAAGGAACGGGTCCCTCCACACCCACTCTCCTGGATCTCACTGTAATCTTTATAGAGGTCTCCTTTGGTAAGCCCAATATCTCCATTCATCAACCAGACAGGTGGCTGGGGTGTGGGTCAAGTTTTAAAATAGTAGAAAATATTACATAAATGTAGCATGTAAGAAGGAAAAAGGGATGTGCTACTTCCTCTCGAAGTGAACCACTACTTCGATCCTTTGTCTAGAGCATCCAATGAATGCTGCCTAGTCGAGGTCCTCTTGCTGGAGACGGCCATCCTTCTCAACCATAAAAGTAAATGTCTCGTCTTCGCTAGTCGCAGAGAGAAGAATGTCTCCTCTAGAGAAGAAACTGATCCAAGTTTGAGAGGTCTATATCTATTCGCAAATTTGGTGGAACTTCCTCCGTTACAACCTCAATCATAACTCTGGCTCCCTTGAGCCCTTGTAGTCTCTGTCTCTAAGCCTCCTATGGTAGCTCCTAGAATGCAAACCACTCTCCCATTGATACAACAACGTGTTAAGAGAATCTCCCCCATGATAAGTATGTCCTCTATCCAAAAGTGTGGACGGAGTCTGATCTCAAGAGGTTATTGAAGAGAAGAGGTTGCCTTCTCTTTTCTGCACCATAGGGCCAAAACACTCTAGGAGGGTGTTAGGAGACTCAAGAAAGTAGATGGATCCATTGCATAGGGCCCCTTGGAGGTGAGACATGTGACTACATAGTACTACATAGCTTTACTTGGATCCACTACTAGGCCCCGAGGTTATGAGAGGGATAGAGAGATAGTATGGCAAAGCATAAAGAAGGTTTTGTTCAAGAGCGTAGCATCTTGGACAACATCTTCACTTTTTGGGAGTCAACAACTTTGGCTTGATCTAGGAATGAGGACCTTACCATGCTACTTCTCCACTTTGAGAAGGTGTACGAGTGTGTCAACTGGGAGTTCTTAGAGGGTATGATGTTGAGGATGGGATTACCAGAGCAGTGGGTCAGGGGAATAGCGGCTCTCTACTCTTCAGCTCATAGTAGGTTATGACAAGTGGGGCACGAGGAGACAGATCTAGCATTCAGAGATGAGTTAGACATGTTAAGATATTGGCTATTACACCCAGCTTAGCCTCTTTGTATAGAGTAGTGTGGGCTCAGGATGCAGAATCCCATATGCATAGTGGTGGAAAGTGCAGCCTAGTCTATCTCTATAAAGCATTGTACTTGACTATCACTTTCATAATGAGTAATGCAATATCATGATGCTTTCCTCTTTCAGTTAGTGTCATTGTCATTGTGAGTCCATTATACAAGATTGTGTTTATGAGTCCAAGCTTCCATCTTGGAACCTAAATTCACTCGTGTAAGAGTTGTCTCTATAGTCTCTATGTCAACATGTATCTAGCCTTCATCTTCCATCCTCCATAGCTCCTGCCATGCTCTAGATCCGTACTTTTTACATGGTATCAGAGCCCAGTCGGGCATGGCCTAGCTCATCTCATCTTCCTTCTCTACTCTTCCAACTCCTCTTCATCATTGCTCAGCTCAAGTAAGCTCAAGTCCAGCTGAAGGTCTCATCTTCCACCTCTATCTTCAGTTGACCTTCTTGGCAGCCATAACCAGCCTGTACCTACCCTTCTTGGAGCTTTCATATCTCTCAAACCAGGCCATATCAACTCACGATTTCTTCTGTGGACCTCCTTTGCACAAGCCACTCCCTCCTGTGCTAGAAGAAGAAAAGAAGATAAAATCCAAAGAAAAATCAAGCACCTCTAATGATGAACAAATGTTATATGTCGGTAATAGGTACAAGGACAAGAAAGATCGATTGGTATGTGACTTCTGCAAAAGGATCGGGCATAGGGAGAAATTCTATCATGTCAGCAGGAAGAGGTCTCAAGAGGCCTATCTAGCTGTTGTTAAAGAAGAAGAAGACCACTAGAAGAATGATAAGCCTCATCAGTCATTCTACTCCTATTCTGATAGACTTTTTTAGCCTTGTATTGCCTAGCCCTAATGCTTCAGACATAAACTTGTAAACTCCTCATGTAACCTTGTACTACAGCCTCTGTACACTTTGTGAGGCCCCTGTTACAGCCTCTAGATGTCCACCATGTCTTTGGCACCCACACTTAGCTTTTTTTGCGACAGCCTTTGGTGTTTACCATGTTTGTGGTGTGCCCACACTTCACAGGTGGTTGCTCACTAAAGCCTCTACACACTTTGTACTAATTGGTTGTGATTGAGGAGGGGTGTTGAGATATTGGCTATCACACCCAGCTTGACCTCTTTGTATAGAGTAGCATGGGCTCAGGATGCAGAATCCCATATGCACAATGGTGGAAAGTGCAGCCCAGTCTATCTCTATAAAGCATTGTACTTGACTATTACTTTCATAATGAGTAATGCAATATCATGATGCTTTCCTCTTTCAGTTAGTGTCATTGTCATTGTTAGTCCATTACACAAGATTGTGTTTATGAGTCCAAGCTTCCATCTTGGAACCTAATTCACTTGTGTAACAATTGTCTCTATAGTCTCTATGTCAACATGTATCTAGCCTTCATCTTCCATCCTCCATAGCTCCTGCCATGCTCTAGATCCGTGCTTTTTACAAGACAAGGCTGCTCACTAGCCCCTTCCTGTTCTTACTTGTAGTAGAGGCCATGAACTCCTTCTTGAGAGATAGATTTATAGTCTGTATACCCTCCCATCTGCCTATCTCAATCCTCAGGTGGTGGGATGAGGTGTGGATCTGACCAATAACTGTGCGTAGTCCATGAGGCAGCTGTGTGTCCATGTAATTGGGTCGGGTGATGAAACCATCCTCAGATACCTGAAGGAAGTGGGTCTGGTAGTGTGCCATCCTCGTGCCATAGGGGGAAGGGGGTCGGATCCAGGTCTTCTTCGTATCTAACTTCAGTATGTCTGCTCTGATCACATGGTTTAGCTCTGATCGGCTTAGGTCAAGTGTAGGGCAATCCAGGCTATAGTCAAAGGGGGGTAGTCTATCAATCTGTAGCCCATGTAGACTCATCCATGTACTTATCTGAGCATACCAACAATGTCTGTCACCATCTGCTGCTAGTTGTCTAGAAGAGGCCAGGGCTAGCTGTGGGTATCTATCTTGGGGGAGCTCCCATAGTCTATGTATGAAAGTCACTGCCTGGACCAAGGCCTCAGCCACCATGGGTGATGCTCCCAACTCAGCTTTGATAATCTCATGTGGGGTCGAGCTCTTCGCTCGTATCATATGTGAGATCATCATGACCAGTGGTCTTTCCATATGTTCCCACCCGTCATAGTATTCCTTCTCTGGTCCATCCTGGTCTCCCAAAGGCTGTCTCCTCTTGTGAAAGAGACTCAGACCCCAAATAGCTGCCCCATATAGGAGTGTGGGTGTAACCAGGGTGTCAAAAAGCCACAATTTGGTGTGCGGCTCATGAAATTGTATGTGAGCACATTGCCTCTCCAATGCACCTAAGGCTGCATATGCTTTTGCCAAACGAGCCTCTGATGTCTCTCTCCAAGAGCACTGTGGTCCCTTCAATGTGACCCCCAAATAGACATACTGCCTAACCACCTCCACTGGCTCTCTATCAAAAGTAAACTGGTGCTCAGCTCTTGTCACCCAAGCAGCTGAAGTGTTAAATACCATAACTTTAGTTTTCCCAAGGTTCACCTTAAGATCTCTATCTCTGCAAAAAGCTGATAATGCATCCAAGTGTCTATTTAGTCCCTCAGGTGAGTCAGATATAAGTACAATATCGTCGGCATAAAGCAGTAATGGTATCAGCACTCCAGCTAGGCTGGCTCCGGCTCCACCAGTTCCGTCCACATATTCTGAAATTTCATCTATGTACAACCCAAATAGTGTCGGTAAAAGTGGACAGCCTTGTTTCACCCCAATGGTGCTATTGACTGTATCCGAGATGCCCTCACGTGTTCGTACTCTGCCCGTCACTATCTCATAGAAGGCATAGATACTCCACTGTATCTCTACAGGCACATCAATGTTTTGCATTCTTCTCATGAGTCTAGCACGTGGCACTATGTCAAAGGCCTTGCGAAAGTCCACAAAACAGCAGTAGATCTTTTTCTTGAATGCCTTGCCTTCTTTGATGATTGCCCTCAATGTAAAGATATGGTCTAGAGTTGTATATCCCCTCCTGAAGCCAGCCTGGCCTTTTGATCTCAGGCCATGCATCTCGGCCCATTCACTCAATGCTTGTTCCACGATAGAGCCATATATTTTGGCCAGCATGTGTCCAATCATGATAGTTCGATAGTTACTAGGTAGCGTGGGGTCTCCACTCTTAAAGAGCGGCACGAGAGAGAGAGAGAGAGAGAGAGAGAGAGAGAGAGAGAGAGAGAGAGAGAGAGAGAGAGAGAGAGAGAGAGAGAGAGAGAGAGAGAGATGGCAAAGGCTGTTCAGGAGTGCAACTAGTTGCGCCGACCTATGAGAAAGCCTTGACTGTGCTGTGTTGACCTATTCTGTGGTACCAACAAGACAAGCTTCGACATGCTAGACATGGCAAAAGACGAGTAGAGCAGGAAATGTGGGGGTTTGTGTGGCTGCATATGTGATTTGCAAATTGATCAGTGTGGGGAGTTGAGTAGTATTGTGGGGCAAGTTTTCAAAACCAGCATTGGGGGTTTTGCAGAAAGCATCCTGGGGAGACTTGGGTCTTGAAGAGGGAGTGCTAAAGACATACAAAACTGCAAGGGGAGACCTGTGAGTGAAAATGTTGGCGCATAAGTAGGTGGACACGTGACGTTGGCATCCAGACCTAAAACTTATTAGACTTGCCGTGGTAACCTGCAATGTGACATACTTGGGAATGCTAGTAGTCCTATGTCTTGCATAGTCATCTCTTACTTATGAGGCTTAGTCTGAGTCAGAAGTTTAAAGAAATGCTTGGCTATAGAATACAAACACAATTGTATGACAAAAATACAGATTGATAAAGAAACATAGTTAGTATTAGGAAAACATAGAGGCAATGAACACAGAAGATGAAAGAATCTAAATAATGAATAAATACGATGCTCAATGCACCTCATACATGAACTCTTACCATTGGGGATGCTTTAGAGCCTCTTATCAACTCTCCGGCTTAGAATGTGCAATATAATCTACCATAAAGGCAAATGCAAATGAGACACTAGATGCAAGCCATGCAAATCTTCTAGGATCCTTTGGAGTGGAATTTGATGGAAGGATTCTTGAATCTTGCACGGCTTGCTAGTACCTTTGAGGTAATAGGCCTGATAGAGGGGGCTTGGATGTTAAAGATTCTACAGGTGGGTTAGGAGCAGGTAGCAAACTTGGCTCAAACGGCACTATCCTTGATATAGTAGGTGGAGGAATTGGCTTAGAAGCTATTGTAGAGGGATGCACAATATCTCTCTCATAAAATTCTCTCTCCGAACAATCACTTTTCTCGTCAAAGGATTAAACAAGTGATTGAATTTTGCTTTGGAGAAATATTCAACAGAAATTAGTAGATCAGCTTGGGAAGTGAGCTCTCCTATTTTATCATCGGGATTGTGCATATAAGGGTGACATTTGAAAGCTCTAAAGTAGGAAATTAGAGGCTGAGTGCCAAAAAATGACTTGAAGGATATCTTTTGAGGGATTGCCATAGTTGGAGGCATTGATTGAGAATGCACACTGAAGTGTTAATAGCCTCAACCCAAAGTTGCTCAGGGAGCTTGTGAGCTTGTGAGAAATGCCATGTTCTTGCAAAAATTCAGAAAACTTGTGGAGGATGCTAGGAAAAGCATTAAAACAGCCCAGGATCATACCACGTTTTATGCTAATCAACATGGTACTCCTCAAGAGTTCCAGGAGGGCATGTGGGTCTACCTTAAAGTCCCAAAGGGCTCCGATTCAATGACTACCGGTAAGTGCTATAAATTCTTTTCAAGGTATTGTAGCCCTTTTTATTAAGTAGCGTATCCTAAGAGATGGATTTATCTTCGGGAATCTGAGTTCACCCTATGCTCCACTTGAGTCCTTTGAAAGAACGATTGGGATAAGGTGAATTGATTGTTTCGATTGAGGAAGTCCCAGGCTTGAGGATATTGCTCATTATATTCCACTCAAACTTGAATTGGTTCTTGATCTTAGGACTAAATGATCCCATCGGATTGTTTATCCTGAGTATTTGGTCAAGTGGAAAAATCGCTCAGAGGCAGAGACTACTTGGGAGTTGGTACGTTCATTGAAGAGTCATTTTTCTCACTTTTTCCTTGAAGATATTGCTGAGGATAACAATCATTCATAAGGGTGGAAGTATTACATTCCTCGACATTCGGATGGGCACTAATAGCATTGTTCACAATGGTCATGAAGTGACTATGTATGAATGCACTAAGGGCACTTCGGGGTTAGGGTAGTTGAGTCCTATTTTTAGGACTCAAGGCTCTATTGTGCACATTCATTGTGCGATCACCACTCTTGGACTAGCGTCCTTTCTTTTAACCCCCTTGGACCGACGCTCGCCCCCGATGATGCGATTTGCGGTGCATCCTCACCCATGCATTCGTCATTTTTTATCTTTGCGTTGCAAAAATGGAGCCCCCCCCCCCCCCCCCCCCCCCCCCCTCTCTATTGTGCACATTCATTGTGCGATCACCACTCTTGGACTAGCGTCCTTTCTTTTACCCCCCTTGGACCGACGCTCGCCCCCGACGATGCGATTTGCGGTGCGTCCTCACCCATACATTCGTCATTTTTTATCTTTGCGTTGCAAAAATGGAGCCCCCCCCCCCCCCTCCCGACGTCATTAATGATGTCGTAAAAAACACTAAAAGAAAAGCGTTCTCTCTTTATCATCGATGTCGTCATAAAAAATGCTAAAAAGCAAGTGTTCTCTCTTTTACCCCCCCTTGGACTAACGACGCAATGCGCGGTGTGTCCTCACCCATATGCTCGTCAATTTTTATCTTCACGTTGCAAAAACAGAGCCCCCCTCCGTGACGTCATCAATGACGGTATCAAAAATGTTGAATTAGCCAACGTATCTGTACACCGAGATGGTGTGGGTTGGTGGTATGGGACACCAACCCTTGGAATGTGGTCGTGGCCCAAAGTGTTGCTAGCTCCCAAACTTGGAGGTGAGCTCGTTTGGCTCTATTGTGGGAGGTGAGTTTGATCTCTAGTCCCTCTTATTGTGGATATGTCTTGTGTCGTATCTTGTGTACAGGTTGGATCCTAGGGGGATGTTTGACTTCTAGTTTCCCCCACTACGAGGGCGATAAATTAAAATTGTATGTGCATGTTTTGAGATAATTTTCATAAAAGGCCCAATTGGCTGTGTTTGAATTGTTTGGGTATGCATCCTTTGCTTTATTCTCTTAAATGGGGCACTTTTGCGGCCCATTACTTTTCTTGTGGGAAATTGGGCCATTTTATGGTTAAGTGCCTAGAAAAAATGGATGCCAAGGTTGCTTCTATTGACACGGTAGAGATGATGGTTGAGAGTCTTGATGAAGAGCCCCTTATGCGCAGAAATATGGATAAAGATAAACATGCCATGCAAGCCTTAGATCAACTTGAACCTGGTTGGATTGATGTTCATTGCCGATTGTCATGCATGCAAGTTTTGAAGATTCCATGCATAGATATGTGCGAAGGAAGGATAAGTCTTCTTATGAACATGTTTCTGAAGTGACTCCTTCAAGTCAGCGGATGTAATGAAATGCTAAAGTTTTTACTGATTGTCCTCGGGATGTGCCAGCTTGTCTTGCCTTTGATAAGAAAGGCAAGGTGATTACTCCTTGGGATTGTCGCTTTCCAAGACCGGCTCTCAAGTTGGGGGATCATGTGAAGAAAACAGTGGAGCAATAGTTAGGGTTTGCATTGAGGAAACACAAATTGTACAACCACAATAAAAACACAACAATAGAGACACATATGTGCAAAACTTAAACCCTAAAAGCGGAATTCAAAACTCAAACACAGAAACAAACACAAGCTGAAGGAGAGAGATAGAACACAATTGTGAAGTGAATGAAAACTGCAAACGAATGAAGAGTGTACAAAGTGCCCAAGGGTAGAGCAAGTAGAGAGTGACGTTCACTGAAGACGGATCTTATTTACTATGGCCACCAGTTAGAGTATCAGAGTGAAGAAAACTATCAAATGCAAATCCCAATAGAGGGTGGAAAACCTAATGAGAGTAGAGAGGATACTTGAGGAGGAAGGTGGCAATTGAAAGATGCAAACACAAGCAATAGAAGGGGTGATGATGAAAAGCGGTAGCTATAAGTTGCAAATGCAGCAGTGGAGCAGCCGCTTGATGAGGAACACTTGTCACATGGGCAATTGAAGTGCAAACGCAAGCAACAACAAAGTGTCGGACAGTTGATGATAGTAGTGGAGGTCCAAACGCAACAATGGATGGTCACCAAATAGTAGGTGGTAGCATGGAGGAAGTTGCCAACGAGCTAGAGGGGTAGAGGGAGTGATGGCAGCAGTCGTGAAGGCTGGACTGCCACATGGTAGGAGATTGATGGCTGAAATATGCACGCAAGGGTGAGAAACTTGCATAGAAGGGATTAAGATTGAATGGGGGCAGCTTGTTTATTTATAGATGTGGATGGACTTTCCCAAATTAGGGTTTCATTGAAACTCTCTTGAACTGTGTACCATTTTTAGCTTTTTCATCAAATAAGCATGTTTTGGAATTGTTTAAGAGGCTAATTAGCATGTAATGCATTTCTTAGCTCAACACCGTCTCTCATGCCCAAAACAAGGCTAGAAAGAAAGGCCAACCTAGGTTTGTTACCTAAGGCATTTCACCCTAAAGTAGCTAGGTTTGCCAACCTAGGTTTGCCCAAGGCATCCCACCCCAAAGTAGCCAAGGTATTGGACAAAGGGTACACAGTGGTTGCCCAGCGGCATACCAAGACTATAGAGGCGATGGTTATCTTACCAAGGGTGTCTAAGTAGTCACCCCAAAGAGAACATGGCATCGGATAAAGGATGCTTGTCGGCCCAGTGACCTATCAAGTCCTACAAAGGTAGATGGAACGACAATAAACTTGGTTTTTGTTGTTTTGCTTTTTTTTTTTTCATTAAAAAAAGGTATGTTGAGAGATGGTTTGTGGTCAATTAAGTAATTGTACCATATAGAAGAATGAGAAGGGATGGTTAGGTCCAACCCAACAAAAAATAGACAAGCTACCCATTTACTCGAGGGTGTCGATGAGGAGAGAAGGGTGATGAAGTAATGGTGGTGCGGTGTACAAACCACTAGTGGAGACAACTTAGGATCCATCTAGTGGTGCTCTACACAATGAGTATGCTATATGTTGTGAAATGCTCATGCAGCAGGTGCCACTTGGACATTGTCCAACGTAGGGAAATTGTTTACTTGCCCAAGTGCCCTTTACGAAGATGATGAGATCATGCAATGCAAAGGAAGGAGTTACAATAGGTGGGGCAAGGGCCGATGTTAAAGACAAGTGCCAAGGCTCATGTTTAACCATGAAAGGGTAGGAACCCCCTATCAACCCTAGATGTCGATGTTGAAGGTGAAAGATGAGCTGGATGTCAGTCTTTGTGTGGTGCTGAGAACCATGTGTAAGGAATCATCCCAACTAGAAGAACAAGATAAAAGTCACGGCCATAATAGCGGCAAGATAGATGCTACATGATCCACCTTGGGAGGGGAAACTGCCATGTTGGTAGAAGAGCAAAACTCCTAGGATGATGAAACCATAAATGGGACAAGGCACATCTTAAGTCTCCAGCCCAGGTAGGACTGGTGTAAACTTGCATATTAGCCCTACACTGAAAACAAGGCCCTACAAAAAAGAGATGAAGATTTGCAAGCACAAAGGTCAGTAGTGAGATGCTAAAAAAGAAAAAGAAGAAAAACTAACTGAATGAACACAACAATGATGCACATTTGTATGTGTGTGTGAGTAAATGCAACGGAAGTCTTAAGAATGAAAATCTAGGAAAAAATCCAATGGGCCCAACTCAATAGCCTAAAGATCTAAGAGTGCAAAGATGGAGCTAATCTAAGGATGTGGCTACCATCGCATATGCCCACTAGTAGGTATTTGCCAATGAAATGCCTGACAAGGTGGTAAGATAGTCCTAGATGGAGGTGAATGTGAAGTGGATATGTAAGGTGCAATGGGATCGTGGCTCGCAAACCAATCAGTCAATGGCTATTGAGGTTGTTTGTGTGCAACATGTCTAGCAGTTGCTGGGGCCAAAGAAGTAGATGGGGTAGTAGTGGGAGGGACTGTCTAGCATGAGTGGAGGCAGTCACAGTGGTCTACTAAGTTTTCTAAGGAGAAAGACCCTAGGCCTTGGTACGACACTCCTCGTCCACATGGCTCAATCTTTAGCAATGTATGCAAAACCTATTTTTCTTAGGGATTTGTTGCCAGGTGGGTTTTGTTTCTTTGGTTTCGTCTGAAGAAGGGGAGTCACCCTTGGTGTGGCTTGCCTTCATATCTTGCGAGTTCTTGCCACTGTTGGTTTTACCTTGCAAAGAAGATGCAACCAGCCCTCTCTCTAAATAAGTATGTGTGGAGTTCTTATGGACTATGTCAGGAATTGACACTCAAACTCATAGTAGAAGGTTGGCAATCTAGGTAGTGAGATAATGTACTAGATAAAATGGAAGTATTTTTCGTGCAACTTATTCAAGAAGAACATGACTTGATCGTTGTTTGATCATTGTTTGACTTCGGGGAGCCAGTAGTGGCGAACACCGTGAGTAACCTCCCATATTTGGTCAACTTGACTTTTAGATCATCCCCTTCCTTAATGGAAAGCTCTTGAAGCTCAAAATTGAGATTGATATGTGGAGTGCGATCCCTTTCCGCAGAGCAGTTAATGAGATGACTCCAACGCTTAGATGTGAGGGAAAAATGCCGTAATTGAGTGTGGAACTCAGAAAGCAACCTTTGCATTAACTTCACATTAATTATGACATTGCAGGCTCTCCATTGATGGATGTGATTAGGGTAAGCTAGTCAACATAGGCTCTAGACAAAGAACAAGGTCCCAAAGTCCCTAAGATTTAAGCACTTGTTGCATGAAGTTTGACCAAATAGTGAAATTTGACCCGTTAAAATGAGTCTTATCCATGAAGGCATTCTAGGTTGTTGCAATAGAAATGGTAGTGCTAAGAGATGGATAAGGCGTGTAATAAGGGTAGGATAGGGGAGTGGAGTACACTTGGGGATTAATCCCAGAGTGCCCACCATGCATGCGAGAATATGCATTCAGGAAGTGTGCATGGTGGGTCCGAATGTGGGCATGGATTGGCTAGGCATGGGCATGGTAACTGCATGAGGATCTCATGGAGAAGAGATAGGGACATGTAGAATAGAGGATGGGAATCCTTGCGTAGGAGTGACCCATGGAAAGTGTGATAACGCACCACATGTAGAGGATGGAAATCCTTACATCTGAGAAGTCTACGGATGTGTGTAACTGGGGGTAGTGAGGAGGACACCCATCACGATTGTCCCAATGAGAAATGATGTACTCACTTGTAGAAAGATGGACGGAATTGTGTTAAAGGGTAACATTCCCTCTAACGAAACCCCATGGTGCAAAGTCACTTGAGGATAAGTGGATGGTATAATGTTAAATGGTAGCATTCCTTGTAATGATGCACCGTGATGTAAAGTGGTAGGAAAATGTGAGTATGGAATAGAGAATGAGAATGTGCTAGGAGTGGAAATGGAGGTTCCAACTCCAAGTGTGGGGGATGCAGAGGTGGAGTGTAATCCCCAAGGTTTGGAATGAAGAAGAGATGAAATTGAGGTGTGGACTAGAAGAGGGTGGGATGGGAAGGATTTAAGAAGAGTGGCTTACATGCTCAAATGAAACAGAAGATGTAGATATATGTGATGAAGGATGCCTACTTCGAGAGCTCCCTCTGTTGAAGTTACATCCAAAAAATCATCCAGATCGTGCACACCAAAAGAAGAAACATGAGAGGGTTTTGATTCATATGACTCAAAGGGGTTGTACGAACTTGACACTGGACTTGGTTGAGATGAAGAAGATGGGTCACTAGTCGTCCCAAATGTCATATTTTCTATATGATCTGGAGAAATTGCAAGCCTCACCAATCGGTTTAGATGGAGTAGTAACATTGGTAGGAGGGGTGTAAATTCGACTATACATGATACACAAGTACTCTTCAGACTGCTTTGTCATGAGATTGAAATCTAGAATAGGAGAAACCAAAGAAGGTGAAGGTGAAGGTGGGGTGTCATCTTTCTCGTTGAGTCCATAATGCCTCCTCAGAGCCTCTAGTAATGGAGAAGCTTGATAAGGCATCATGGGGTCCTGAGAAGAAGGTGACTGAGACATTGTGATTCGGTTATGAGTTGTAAGTGTGCCTCGCACAAAACTAGCACTCCACAATATACATAGGATACTCTTTACAAGAGCACCAGACTTGATATCATGTGAAGAAAACCGTGGAGTAGTTGCTAGGGTTTACACTGAGGAAACATAGTGTATGACCACGACAGAAACACAACGATATAGACACATACATGCAAAACTCAAAACTCAAATACAAAAACAAACACAAGCAGAAGGAGAGAGAGAGAACACAACTGTGAAGTGAATGAAAACTATAAATGAATGAAGCGTGTACAGAGTGCCCAAGGGCAGAGCAATACTATCGGAGAGTCACGTCCATCAGAGACGGATCCCAAGTACCGTGACCACCAGTTGGAATGCCGGAGTGAAGAAAACTGTCAAATGCAGATTCTAGTGGAGGTTGGAGAACTTGGTGACAATAGAGAAGATGGTGGAGGAGGCAAGTGACAGCTAGAAGCTGCAAACACAAGCAGTAGATTGGGGTGATGATGAAAAGTGGCAACCAGAAGTTGCAAAATGCAGCAGTGGAGCAGCTGCTTGATGAGAAACACTTGTCATTTGGGCAGATGGAGTGCAAATGCAAGCAGCAATAGAGTGTCAGACAATTGGCGATTGCAGTGGAGGTCCAAATGCAGCAATGGATGGTCATGAGGCAGCAAGTGGCAGCATGGAGGGAGTCACCAGCCAACTAGAGGGGTAGATGGAGTGATGGCAGCAATCGTGAAGGTTGGATCACCATGTGGTAGGAGACTGATGGCAGAAGTCTGCACACAAGGGTGAGAAACCTATACAGATGTGGATGGACCCTCCCAAATTAGGGTTTCACTGAAACTCTCTCGAACCATGCACTGTTTTTGCATTTTTCATTTAACAAGCATGTTTTGGGGCTGTTTAAGAGGCTAATCAGTATGTAATGCATTTCTTTGCTCAACAAATCAAACCTCTACATCTAAGTCTAATCCTATGGGCAGAATGCCTTTGCAATGCTGGTTGATTTTTTGGATGATGGGATATTTGAGGCTTTGGCAGAGAGAGAGTCAAACTGAGGTAGGGTCAACCTCAAACCTGATTTTCCTTTTATCGATATATGAAGATCACCATTTGGAATGTTCGTGTAATTTGCTCGTGAAGCAAGCAACATGACATGTGGCACATTTTACGTGAAAGTAGTTGGGGTGGCTGTTTAATATAAAAGTCACAGTGAAGCAAGCAGAATTTTGGACTGCCATGGGTTTTGGTTGTTTTATGCCAAGGGCACTGCAATGCATTACTCTAGTGTCCTCATGGTTGTTCATGAGAAATTTCAATTGGCGCTTGTGAAGAATTTCATTCAGCCCATCATTTGGCGACATGGTCTTGATCAGATTGTATAAATGTTATGCACGATGATGCTTTTTTACTATGACAGTATTGCAAAAATATGCTTAATCAGACATGATGATGCTTTTTTGCCAGGGATACTGGGGTTGACAGTATTGCAAAAATATGCTTTATTAGATCACTTTCATTTGCAGTTCAATGCGCTTGGACAGTCCATTGTCTTCTTTGCACAGTTTCAGGGCAGATTTCCTTTGCGCTTTAATTCCTCCTATTTGAGTCATGCAGTCTTCCAAGGTTACATGGGTCAGCTGCTTGACTTTCAGTGCATGGGAAGTGCCTACTTTGAGCAATTGATTTGGAATGTGCTAGATATGAAGCTCGTGTGTGGCTCTAGCAAGCTATGGAGGGTGAGGCTCCATGATGGAGAGAGAAGAGAAGAGGAGAGAATGAAAAAGGGCTCTTGCACAACAGGTCGAATAGATTGATGTGATAGATGTTGATAATAGTACATGGTTAGGGCCTCATTAAATAGCCATACGGTTTCCCCCAAAACTTGGGAGGTGTAAAAGGTGACTCTTACTTCTGTTATAGAGCAGTTCAGCAAATTCCATGAAGAAAAGCCTAAAGGACCAGCAGCAAGCATGCAGTTCCACTCACATGCACGTGTGCGGGTTTAATGGTTAACATTTGTGCTCATAAATGTGAGGTTGTCTACAGGTTAGCAAGCAAATGTTTCACTACAGTTGAAGCTAAGGGGTTGACATTATAACTTAAGATGCTGATTGCTATTTGGTCATTTGCATTTCATCTCATATTCTTCTGTGTGCTGTTATAATGTTTGTCAATGGATGCCATAAAAATGCATAATCATTTACGCCATGGGTGTGACTGTTGTCATGTATTCGCCCTGTAAAGCAAAAAAGTGTTTTGTTACTGATTCAGTTTTCTTCACGAACGATACTCCTCTGTTCATGACAGTGAATATGATCTGTGTGCTTGTAGGTCCCATCTCTCATTTGGTCAAGGAAGCAAGCAATCCAACTTCTCATAGCAGAAAAATTGGCTTTGAGAGGAGCATGGAAAAAGCTGTGGCTGCTGTCAAAGAGGTTGCAAAATGGGGTGCACCTCAGCAAGCTGCATAAGAAATCCACTCCAGCAAGAAAGATGAAGACTTGAAGGTTAACATCTGTTAAGAAGATGAAGTTGCCTTTGAGAGAAATTTGAACTTGAGTTATCCTGTCCATCGGTCCAAGGAGCATTCTACCTCATAATACAATAGTTCAAAGCTAGCATAGTTAATTGCATCCATTCATATTTGTTAATTACTCCTAAGATAAGTATTTGCTTCACTAGATGTAATTATATATCCTAGTCCAAAAGAATACCTTGTGTTAGCTAACTACATCTACATCTGAGCATGTCTTGGTTTGTTGGACAACCCTCACAGGGCCCCATACAGATAGAGTTTGAAATCCACCAGTTCATCCCTGGGACTCAAACTTGATTTGTCATTCAATCCACGCAGAGGCTTTAACGGTAGCCCTAAAACTGCGAGAAATGCCATCATGTTTTGTTAAAAAGCATGTCTTGTTTTAAGGAGAATCCTGACTGTCCTTTATTTCTTGCTTTTTCATGAAGGTTATACAAAAGGATTGTCTTGTGTATGGCTGGTTCTTGATTATACTTGCATTAACAGGTTTGAAATGCGGGTTTCATATGTTGGCAACAATTTCTTACAAGTAAGAAACGTCAAGAAACAAGTTTCGTATGAAAGAGAGTACATGAACAGATGTTTGCATGTGATACAACACTGCAAGATAGTCCAATCGATCCTTCTCAAATGTATTCAAAGTCCTTTTTGTTTTACTAGTAAAAGCACAAGGAAGAGTGAATTACTCAATTTCCCATCATGTTTGGCAATCCAGAAACAATAAACAGGTATCAAGGGTGATGAATTAGGAACTCGACTGGCATGAGGGATAATGATGGAAAATATCCAATGTCAAGAGAAGCAGAGACTCTCTGAATCAGCTCCTGTGATTGAGGGCAGCTCCAAGATCTATGCAGAGGGGTCTCATTCGAGGCACCAGATATATGACATGTAACAGAAGCAATCATTCTGGCAGCAAGCATCAAAACCGAAGGAACAATGGCAAGCATACATCTTCAAAGGAAGGGATGCTCCTTTTTTAAGTGGCATTTATCTCGTCCAAATTTCAGAAAGACTTACAGCGCCATTGAACAGGAGAATGTGTATGATGCCAAAGTGCATTGGCATATTTAGCTATCGAAGGCTGAGGTTGCAATACGACATACAACCGTTGCCATTGTATGGAATATTCCGGTTATGTAATTTGCCTTCAGAGTTGAGATTAGAAACCCGCTGAAATCGTTTGACCATATCACAAGTGAGAGTGCAAAGAGGCCGGTACTGATGACCCAAAGATTACATCCGTCATTGACAAAGAGCCATAACAGGACCCTGGGGAGAAAGCACATCTGCCACTCTGGAAAAACCTCCCATTGCTGAAAAGTAAACCTTTCTTTGTTGAGCACCAGCCAATGGAGGGCAAAAACCGTGCTCCAGTATAGACATTCCTTACAAAGGGAATCACTTTCAGCATCAGGCCTGCTAGTCTATTAATATGAGAGAGAGCATCTTTCCAACTAACAAGCAAAAGGACATGTAGGAACAGGTCCTTGAAATCGCCCTGAAATCCAGTACTCAACATGAAAGATCTCATTAAAAAATGCGTCTGTATGGGATTGGTAGCTAAAGCAACTGACATTTAGCCCAAGAATGCTGCCCATCAGCAAATTTCTGCAATGGAGCCAATTTGGGTGCCAATACATGATAATAGATGTTGAGAACATTCAATTCATTGTGGAAGTTTTAGGAGGAGATCGTTTTCATAGCTAGGAGCTTGACATCTTGTTATGCCTCTTAGTAGTCAAATGCGTTGCATTTATGTGTGACACTGATCCCTTTGATATGAGGAATTTGACCTTTGAAGGCATAAGAGTAAATGAAAGTGTATAGAGAATGCTGAAAGACGAGCTGTCCAACAACCGATGGCTCTTGTGGGAGTAGCTTGAGGGAGAACATTACTACAAGCTATCCGACTTCTCTTAAGATTATGAAGTCATAATTGATGCTAGCACAGTTGTGCTAGGATGCATCCTTACTCAAGAAGGTTATTGAGTGGCATATTCTTCCCATAAACTCAAACCTTATGAGAAGAATTATGCTACCCATGATCTTGAACTATTGGTTGTTTTACATGCATCAAAGCTTTGGTGTCATTACCTACTTGGTAAGAGATACACTCTTGTGATGGATCACAAAAGCCTTAAATGGATATTCATGTAGACAGATTTGAATATGAGACAGAACAATGTGATAGTTGATACTCTCAATAGATAGGCCTCACAAAATTTTTGCTAGTGGAGAAACCCTTAAGTTGAGGATTTCTTGCAAATCTAATCTCCATGCCTAGGAATCCAATTCTTCAGGCAGTAACTATAGAACTTCGCACTAATTTAGACTATCTTGAGATAAAGAAGACTATCCAAGTAAAAGAATAGACCCTCGAGGAGAATACTAAATTCAAGGATTGCTATCTTGAAGGACAAAATTTATATTATCCAATCAGATTATGCGTTGCTAAAAGCTAAGGAAGAGAATCCTATGAAAAGCACACAATAACCCAGTAGTTGAACATCTTAACTTTGCTATGGCTATGAATGCTATAACGAAGAGCTATTTCTAGCTTGAAATGGAAGCTAATGTGCTTAGGTATATAAATCAATGTTTGAGTTGCCAACAAATCAAAGTAGAAATAATAAAGCTATTGGGAGTATTACACCCTTTTGATATCCCTCAAATGAATTGAAAATATAACAATGTGGATTTTGTAGTTCATCTATCCATTGTGTAAGAACAATATGTTTCTAATTTAGTTATCTTTGATATGTCAACCAAGGTAGTTCACATCATTTCCACGAAGACTACCTTTAAGACATAAGATATTGTGAGATCATTCAACAAAGAGTTCTTTTAGCTATATGGGTTGCCTAAGATTGTTAATGACAAGGATATCCTTTTCACTTCCAAATTTTGGTACTCTCTTTTAGGCCATTGATATCTAACTCTATTTTAGCGTAGCTTATTATCCTTAAACAAATGGGTAGATTAAAAGAGTTAATCATGTTCTTAAAGACATTCTAAGAGCCTATTGCAATAGAGAGCCAAAGAAATGGATAGAATACCTTCCTCTAGAGGAGTTTGCTTACAATACTTCTTATCAACAAAGTATTAGGATGACTCCCTTTCAGGCCCTATATAGGCAAAGGTGTCTATTTTATATTTTTCTAACCCTAATTTGAGGGTTGGAGTTTCTAAGAAAATGTTAGAAGATTGAAGGAATGAATTAAGGGAATTTGTCAAGATATGAAAGCCGACCAAGGTAAGCAAAAGGCCTAAAATACCCAAAGAGGACTACTTGAAGCTCTAAGAAGGAAAGCATAGTCTTCTTAAAAGTTCACCTAAAGAAGAGTTGACCATCTCTTGGTAAATTCAAGAAACTCAATCCATGACATTGTAGATCCTACAAGATCATCAAGTGTCTTGGGAAGCATGCTTCTAGATTAGGATTTCTTTCTCATCTTAAAGTCTACAATGTATTTCATGTAAGTTTTCTTAAATCCTACATTGTGATGGCATTGATCTCTCATTCCCACGGAGTCTCTACAATGGGACCGTTAGTCTTGTCGTAAGAGACTTCGAGCCTTTTGCGCGTCTGATGCGTAGACGGTTTGCCCCTGGTTGTTGGGGGAAAAGCAACTCTTCTTGGGTACGGTGCAAGGTGTATGATGGGACATGACTTAGGCCCTACTTGAAGCAACACCAAGTCTACTTGCCTAGGAAATGAAGGGGGGAGACGTGTTTACGTAAGCCTCACACTCTCCCCCCAACCACCACCACTACACACACACACACACACACACACATAATTATATGCAATGACCCCCCTTGATGATTAAATAAAAATTTATGTCATTTGCATATCAATATCAAAATAGCCATTTTTGTGACAATAGTTCTGTTTTGACAACACTTAGAAATGACAAGGAATAGGGTTAATAATAAGGCTAATAATGATGTATAGCAACAAATCAGAGATTCTAGTGATTCTATAGATAAGCATCCACAAGAGGAATATAATGGGGAGTCTAGAGACTATGGGACATATAGTGCACATAATGCCACTTTATGTAATCATGAGACAAGATATATGGTCATGCATCTTGAATTAAGTGTCCAAGATTGACCACATGGTGGAATAAATGGCTCATTTGAGTGCAAAAACCAAAGAGGCAATTGATCACCTAATTTGTCATTCGGCAAAGTAAAAAGGTTAACTAGATTGTTGCCTTGACAATCAATTGCTCCTACTTAATTGTCGAGTTTTCAATTGATGTTGTAAATTTAATCATTACATCATGCACAAATACAATATGAGACATTTGAGGTACAATAACAAGCTTAAGGAGTATATGTACTTATTTGAAGTACCTACTTCATTACCTCCTAAGAGAGCAGTGGATCACCCTATTAATTTAGAGCCTCATTCAAAGCCAGTTAATAAGCCATCCTTGTAATATTTTCACGCAATAAAAATTAGTTGGTTAGTTTGAAAGTTAGTTAGTCAACTAATAAGTTAGTAAGTTTACCAACTAAAGACTAACCAATGTAAAAACCAACTAATGTTAATAATTAATGATTTTTATTTAAAAAATATTTTATTCAAAAAAGTTGAGTCGTAAATGCGATATTTTTCTCGGATTGAGAAGGACGATAGCCACCCTTCACAAAAGTTACAATGTAAAACGAGAGTTATGAGCCATATTAATCACTAGTATTAATGTGTATAGTTTGGATGGTCCAAAATTATTAGATTTTTGGGCAAAAAAATAGTATATTTTAGACTTTATCATAAAAAATAGAACTGAAAGTCATTTTAAAAAAAGACAAGTGATATTTTAGTTAGTTTTGGAGATTTTATAAAAAGAAAAAAAAAGTGACTGGCGAAATTGTGCGCGCCGCGATCGCAGTCTACAGGCAATAGACAACACTTCGAATAGAGAAAAGAAGGAGTGAATTGAGAGCTTTCTAATCAAGTGTCTTGGAGTTTTACCCCCCCCTTTTGGAGCCAATGCAACCATCAGATTTATGATCTGAGCATCAGATCACTCAGTCTTGCAAGAGCCCCTCCACTCTTGTTCTCAGCCTTATCCTCTCCTCTCTAATTCATTATAAATATGAGGCTGCGAGAGAGAGGTAGAGAGAAGGATACCCCGAGAGGTAGAGAGAAGGATACCCCGAGAGGCTGCGAGAGAGAGGTAGAGAGAAGGATACCCCTCCAAGAAATTGAGAGAGAGAGAGAGAGAGAGAGAGAGAGAGAGAGAGAGAGAGAGAGAGAGAGAGAGAGAGAGAGAGAGAGAGAGAGAGAGAGAGAGAGAGAGAGAGAGAGAGAGAGAGAGAGAGAGAGAAGTGTTACCTCGAGAGGCTACACAGTTCCTTCTATCTCGATCCTCGACTTAGCCATCTTCTCTTATGCTCTCCTATCTCGAATCTATTCCGCCTTCTTAATCTCTTGAGTCTATTTGAGAACGATGGCCTCCAAGCAAAGAATGTCGCGTAGGGATGGCAATCCTACAACCGGCAACCAACGAAGCTTTGTGCAAAGGCATCACTGTCAATCCAATTGTAGTACCAGTCGTAAGTAATGCATTTTCAAATTGATAGATGCTTGTTTTGATTCTTGCATGAGATACATTAGGCTCCATACCATGATGGACGAGAATAGGTCATGGAAAGGGATAGGCCTCTTCTCATATATTTGAAAGATGGAATTTACAAAATGCATGTATCAAGGGAAGTGAATTGCACTTAGTTGCGTATGACTTATTCCTTGAGAGAGAAATCGGTCAGGAGTTATGAATAGCATAATCGTAAAAAGAATGACATTAAGAATTGTGCATACAAGTATTAAGAAAATTTTGCATAAAATCGCTCCTTGATCCCAAGGGGGAGAGCGAATATGCGATGGAATTATTATCGTGTCTATTCTTGTATTGTTTGGAAAAAATACAATTAGTTTTGTTGGTTGATTAAACAACACCCTAAATGTTTTTCTTTCAATCAATTGATTGTTGCATTGTGATTTGGATAAATATTCCAAGGCTTGTATTGATGGCAAATGCATGGCATGGGTTTGTAATGACAAGTTGCCATGGGAATAAAGGGATGTTTTCTTAGAAGATGATTAGGACTGATTGCCTTGATTATGCTTGATTCTTAATTGGTTAATTAAGGAAGGATATTTGCACGGGTGGATCATCTCCAAGACCGCACTGTGGATTACCCCAAGAGGGCAGTGCTCGATTTACGAGCCGAAGGTTGAGTGGTGAAAAGGCCAACCACAGAAAGTGTGTCTCACTCCTAGGTCACTTGGGGTCAGTGGAGCTCCGTACAACCCTTGCCGAGTCCGGAACGGAGTTGTAGATTGTCGTGAGCCCAACGTGTGGTGCCATGTGATTTGGACGAGGTACTTCTGTTGGAAAGAAGGGATATATAACTTTCCTATATGGGAAGGAAACAAAGATTAACTTGAAGATAAGTTAAGGACATGTTTGTCAAAATGACTGCTTGTTTTGTTTTCGTGTCTATGTTGTAAATTACATGAACGAACCATGGGCCCTAAAAGGCTTAATTAATGAAGATGATTTTAAATGTTGCACATAAATGTGGTAGGACCTAATTGGAAAACTAAAGCTATCAAGGGAAGCGGGTGGACAGAATCCCCATCAGGTCTGTCCTACAGCAGGGTGGTCCCAGAGAACTGGGAGGCTTCTTACAAGGCTTTACCAACGATGACTTTAGGTATTGTTAAGTTAGAATCCGATTCATGTCGTTGTAGGGAACCGAAATGGGACTATGCCCTACGAGCAGAGAGGTTGAGCAGCACATCCCTCTCGTTTCCTATTCTCTTTAAACCAAGTGCGCTATGGATCTGCTTCGGATTGGGTATCTCTGCGTAAAGTAGGATGTCCAAAACCCGATGCTAGAATGTTGTTAGGAGACCTTGACAACTAGGAACCCAGATTTCAGGTCGATCCTAGTGGGTTCGGCCACGAACGTTTCGTTGCAAGGCGGACTCAGGAAACCCTAGGTGACAAACCCTGAAACATTCCATGGGGGTGCTGGGCGGCGATGCTTAGATTCATTTCTCGATGGACTGCTAAAATGTGCTTAGATAGCCAATAGGCGGGCATGTTACAATCCTATAGGTTCTCAAAATGTGAGCATGAGAAAGTAGGCAAGCAAATCAAGAAGCTTTTACAGATGAAATCTATTGAGCCTAGTTCTTCACCTTATGCATCTACGGTTTTGTTAGTGAAGAAGCAATAGAGAGATCCAACAAATTGCAGCCAAACTCACAGAATTTGAACAATGAAGCTCATGTACATAAACATAGTATGCATCCAAAGCTGACAAACCCATCTAACATGAGAAAGTACAGAGTATACAAATCAAATACAATCAGCCACAACTATCAAAGTCTACAAAGGACAGTGTATGCACAAACCAATTGAGCATATATACATGAACAAGAGACTCCCATAGTCTTGAAAGGTGAAAAGGATGAGCAAGAATGAGCAAGAATGAGAGCACAAGCATAAACAAAAAGCAAGAGCTATGGAGATTAGAGCAAGAAGAGAGAGCAAGATCATATGTGGAAACTCCAATAATCACAATATGTTACCTACCTTTCCTTATTCTATTGTCATAGAGCAATAATAAAGAATAAAGTGATAGTGATGGGCAACTGCCACTTGCAATGTACAAGTATGCAGGCAATAAGTACAAGATAAATGTGCAGCTAGGCAGATGCGTCCTTTAACCCTCAACAATTTATAGCTATTAGGTTTATGATGAAATCTTAATGAAAAATACACATTTCAAGTAACCCATTAAGATAAAATTTCTTCCATGTAAACATTCTTTACTATTCCACATAGATGCATTCAATACCCTTTCCAATCAACTCAATAACATATGAGATACATGAACTTTCCAACCTAGTCTTTATGATTTGAATCATATTTAGATTTCCAAATACACCAATACCTATGCTAATATTTGCACTTGGTTGACCCTTATTATACATTTTATGGAACTTTTATTGCTTTTGCTAGTTTGTAAAGGCCATCTCTCTATTTACAAACATCTTTCATTTTATGATAAGTATATGGTATTTTGACAAATGAACATTCACTCAAACTTGAGCATAAATCTATGTCAAGCTGTGCAACCAAGACCAAGACTAAGCGTAGGGTGGTTATCTTGACCACATCAGAAAAGACTTCATCAAAGTCAACACCATGCTCCTACTTAAAACCCTTAGCAACCAATTGAGCCTTGTATGCCGACTTGGGGTGTCCTGGGGTACTTTTCAGCTTGTACACCCACTTGCATGGCAAAGCCTTGTTACCTTGAGGCAAGGAAACCAAATCCCAAGTCAGATTCTTATGCAATGAGTCAAGTTCAAACTACATAGCCCTCTCCCAAGAGTGACAATCACCCCTGTGCATAGCCTCATCATAAGTGAGAGGCTCTCCTATATCTTAACTAGTACATAATCCATAGGGGGCGCAAAATGGTCAGGAGGTCATCTATCTCTAGTAGAATGCTTCAACCTAAGCTCTGCTGCCTGACCAACATCCTGTCTAACATCAGCATGTCTAGCATCTGGGCTATGAGCATCAGGTGATGTCGTACGCTGTCTAGTTGGTTGTGGAGTGGGTTGAATGGGAGTAGGTGGCTCCTCTTGAAAGATAACTCTACGTATCTCCACTTTCTCAGGCTACATATGCATTTTTTCCTCATGAAAGACGACATCATGGCTGCGGATCACTTTTCGCACCTGTGGATCCCATAGACGGTAACCCATCTCTTCTACAAATCCATAGCCAATGAAAATGCACCTAACACTTTTAGGATCCAGCTTATTGTGTTTGTCCTTGGGCACGTGGCAAAATGCCTCCCATCCAAAGACACACAAATGATCATAAGAGGGGGGCTTGCCTGCCCATACCTCCTCTGCAACTTGAAAGTTAATGCCACTACTAGGTGACCTGTTAATGAGATGCACTATAGTAGTAACTGCCTCAACCCAAAAGTGCTGTGGTAAGCCAATCTGGCTAAGTATGCTTCAGACCCTTTCCTGAATGGTCATATTCATGCATTCAGCCATACCATTTTGGGGTGGGGTGTAAGGGGCAGTCAACTGACGCTTAATACCCCACTCATCACAAAACTGCTCAAAAGCACGTGATACATACTCACCCCCATTATTTGACCTTAGGCATTTGAGCCTTTTCCCAGACTAGTTCTCTGCCAATGCAAGCCAACAACGAAATGTGTCTAAGACATTAGATTTTCTCTTTATGGGATAAGCCCAAACCTTACGTGAGTAATCATCTATGAAAGTAATAAAGTACTTTTCCCCCCACCAAGTGACTGATAGGGTATGGGCCCACATATATCTGAGTGCACAAGAGCCAAGGGCTCACCCATGCGTTTCTTACTAGACTTTTTATGCGTACTTCTAGTTTGCTTGCCATACAAACAATGATCACAAGAATCAAAATGCGAAGAGTCAAAAGGCGGGAGATACTGCAAAGCACGGAGCATTTTCATTCCTTTAAGAGACATATGCCCCAAACGAGCATGCCAAAGGGATACATGGGGAATAGAACCCACATACAAAACATGATCCAATGTAGCTCTAGATACAACTAAGGGATAGAGGCTGCTAGACTTGGCACCTCTTGTAAGTACAAGCTTGCCATGAGTGATCTTCCATGCAGAGTCTCCAAAAGACACAAAATACCCTGCATCATCAAGCTGTCCCCAGCTGACATAAGACTGTGAGTCAACATAAGTACATGGTACGTACATCATGAAAAACAAAAGAACTGTGAGAAGGAAACTGTAGCCTAACATCTCCAATGCTCACAATGTCAAGAGACCTGCCATCACCAAGACACACAGAACCAAACATGGTACGATAGGTAATGTAATGAAGCATTCTACCAAGAAAAGAAATCTAACTAAAAACTAGAACAAACATAGAATAACAAGAGAACTATTTCACCGAGACATCTTGCCATGTATTAATGATGAGAGTTCCAAAAAAAACATGATAGCCATGGCTGATGCTTCATCTAGCAAGAATGAAGCTAACATCAAGAAAAATGAACAACAAAACTTAGTGAATGAGCCAAAAGATGTCTTCTCCTAGCCTCTTGCCTTCTTTATCCTAAACCTCCCCCCTTCCCCCCCACCCCCCCCCCCCCCCCAAAATTTCCAAAGTTAAGGCCACATTTACATAGGCGAGGGCTGAATTTACAAGGGCTAGAAATTACTAAGTATGGAATTAGCATGATTCCAAAGTACAAAAATATCAAAGTATTTTTCCTTCATGACAAACCATCCCATCCTAAGATGGTTTTGTCCTCAAAACCAAGGATAAATGGACCAAATCCATGCCAAGGATTATAGTAATCATGCCCATGTAGCTCTGATATGATAGGAAAGCACTTTCCATGTAAGAGAGACCTTTATGTATACCAAACTGTGAGTAAACTGGCTGCTGTCCAAACATGGCCGATTTACAAAAACTGTCATAACTTTTGATAGAGTGGTTCAAATTACACATATGAGGTTTAGAAATGAAGTATACAATCCCTAGTATCACTCCATAATATCGAAATCAAATTTTGATAAAGTCAAGATAATTTTATTGCCGACAGTAATATCTCATAGTAAGCTACCCCTACACAGTCCATGCACAGTCTATCATGTATCATCCTGTAATAACCAAGGAAAATCATTCACATAAGTGGATGGTTGCCAAGAAGATTCTTCTATAGGTAGACTCTTCCACTTAATGAGGTACTCAGTAAGAGTACAATTTATGAGCACTTTTTCTCTTTCCAATAATGCTTTTAGATTCATATATGACAAGTCCTTCTTCATCCATTGGTGGCAACTCTTCCAATACCTGCACATAAGGTCCAACATACTTCTTAAGTTGTGAAACATGAAATAAATCATGTATTCTAGTGGAAGAAGGTAGTTGGAACTTAGAAGCAAGCTCTCCAACTTTGTCCACTATCAAGTATGGTCCATAAAATCTATGAGCAAGCTTAGTGTTCCTACGCTTCAATGAAGCATACTGTGTCTTGGGTACTTTAAGAAACACGCAATCTCCAACTTTGAAATCCAAATGTCCTCTTCTCATTGGCATAGGCTTTCATTACTTCTTGTGCTTTCCTTATGCTGTCCTTGCATTGTCTCATGAGCATCTCCATCCTTTCCAACTCTTCCTTTGTTTGGGGGTTGATATCTTCATGAAACAAAAGTGATGGAATTTGGACTTTGTGCCCATAAAGTGCTTCAAATGGGAACATACCTATGCTCATGTGATACGTGTTGTTATAGAAAAATTCAGCAAGGTGGATCCAATGATCCCATAAAGCTTGTGTGTCATGACAATAATGCCTAAGGTACACTTCCACGAAGTGATTGACTCTCTCCGGTTGCCCATCGGTTTGGGGGGAGTGAGAAAAGTACCCATAGAAGAGAATAGACTTCTCCAAAAGTTGCCCATGAATTTTGTATCTCTATTTGATACTATTCTCATTGACATACCATGCAGCTTGAATACACCTTCCATAAATTGCTCAGCCACTTGCCTTGCTGAATATTGTATTTTGGTTGGAATAAAGTGGGCTGATTTAGTCAATCTATCAACAACCACATAGATACTATTCCATCCATGAGTAGTAGTAGGTAATCTCGTTATAAAGTCCATGGAAATGTCAGTCCATTTGCCTGTAGGAATAGGTAAAGGCTGAAGGAGTCCGATTGGTAATAAGGTGGAACCCTTATTTTGTTGGCACTCTAAATACTTAGATACATGCTCCTTATTTGCCTGTAGGAATAGGTAAAGGCTGAAGGAGTCCGACTGGTAATAAGGTGGAATCCTTATTTTGTTGGCACTCTAAATACTTAGATACATGCTCCTTGACGTCTTCCATAAACCCTTCCAATAAAAACTTTTATGGACCTTGTCAAAGGTCTTGAAAAGACCCAAATGACTAGCCATTGGTGATGAGTGCATCTCATGGAGCACTTTTAGCTTGAATTTACTATTAGCAACCAAGTACACTTCACCCTTAAACCATAAGAGTCCATTATGCACTTTGAAATTTGGAAATACTTCATCATGTCCTTGGGATAATTTTTGTAAAATCTAGACAGCATGCTCATCCAACACATATTCTTCTTGGTTGTCGTTTATCAAATCCTTATAAATTGTAGACACTGTAGATAACTGCATGCCCACATTCTAGATAATGCATCAGCCACAATAGTATCCTTTCAAGCCATGTATGCTATTTCAAAATCATATGACTGCAAGGTAGTCAGCCATCTCTTTTGCTTGGGAGAAAGGTTGGGCTGTGAGAGAAAATACCTCAACACCCTATGATTGCTTTTGACTTTAAAATGTGTTCCATAGAGATAATGATGCCATTTCTTGATCGCATGTAGAATAGCAAGCATCTCTTGCTCATACACATGCATCTCCCTCTCTTTATCATCGAATTTTCTGCTCTCAAATGCAATGACACCATGCTCCTGAACCAAAACAGCCCCTAAAACTCTACCACTAGCATCTGCATAGATGGTAAAAGTCTTGGAAAAATTAGGGCAAACTAGTATTGGTGCTGAAACAAGCAATTGCTTCAGCTCATTAAAGCTCTTGTCGGCGATTTCGTCCCAAAAGAAGGCCTCTTTTTTTAGCCGATTGATAATAGGAGCTGCAACATCAACATAATTCTTCATAAACCTATGGTAAAAGCATGATAACCCAAGAAAGCCTCTTAAAGAAGTGGCAGTAGTTGGAGCAGGCCATTCTTTGACACATTGCACCTTCTTAAGATCCACTTTGATTCCATCCTCTCCCACTATATGACCCAAGTATTCAACTTCCTTTGTCATGAATGAACACTTAGTTGCCTTGGCAAATAGTTTGTGCTTCCTCAATATATCGAAGACCTCTTTTACATGCTATAAATGGTCGTCTTTGTTCTTGCTATAGATCAAAATGTCATCAAAGAACACCAAAATTGTCAGAAATAGCAAAGGCTGAAGTATCTTATTCATAAGAGATTGGAATGTGGCTGGAGCATTGGATAAACCAAAAGGCATAACCATGAATTGATAGAGGCATCTTTCTATCCTAAAGGTTGTTTTAAACTCATCCCCTTCCCTCATGCATATTTGATGATACCCCGACCTCAAGTCAATCTTGGAGAACACCTTAGCATCCTTCAATTCATCTAGGAGGTCATCTATTCTAGGTATTGGATACCTATTCTTGATAGTGACCTTGTTAAGATTGCGGTAGTCAATATACATGCGAAAAGAGCCATCTTTCTTCTTTGCAAGAAGGACCGGGGAGGCAAAAGGCGATTGGTTTGCCTTGATGAGACCCATTTCTAATAGCTCTTTCACTTGGCGCTTTACCTCTTCCCTTTTCACTTTGGAGGGGCGATATGGTGATTTGTTAATGGCTTGGTGTTAGGCCTATAGGATGATCCAATTCTCTTTTGGGAGGAAGGGAAGTAGGTGGGTGAAAAATATCATCATAATCCTTCAGCAACTTACAAAGACATGGATCTATGTCATTGGTAGGAGGAGAGGGCTGATCCTCATCAATCTTTGAAAGAAGAATAGTGAACATGCATGCCTTTGCATTTATCTCTTTTTTTATCTTCTTAGGGCTGATCACCTCCATTTTCTTCTTCTCAACACCATGTAGAGTTACTTGCTATCCACACCATTGAAATTCCATTTCCAACTTGTTAAGATCCATAGTAAATCTGCCCAAAGATTTCAGCCAAGTATAATATCAATGGGACCCATTTCTAATGCGATCAAACTCACTAATGTAGTGCACAATGGAGATAGAGTAATAGGAACATTTGGGCAGCATTGATTGCTATTTTCAAAGTCTCCATTTGCCACTTGAATTTTGAGGGAAGAAGGCATATCATGTGTACTCAATTTCAACCCATTGAGTGATTTGGAATTAATGAAGCTATGTGTGCTGCCCGTATCAATGAATATGTGAGCGGTTCTGAGGCATAATGTATTGTCTCCTCTTGAACCACTCCATGCATCATTTGATATGGAACATAGCGATGGATGTAAATCAGTCCAAGAATCATCTATGTAATGACTGCCAGGATCAAAAGGAAAGCCATCCCATTGGGCCATAAAACTCATCATGGATACTCTCTTCATTTTCATGCATCTCTTCTTGAGTAGTAGAGACTTCAAGCTGTGCTAGACTCCCCTCAATAGGTTCATCATCAGAATCATATTCATAAATCATGCTAACCTTCAAATTCTTAGCCTTACACTTGGACTTATGGTTGGGTGACCATTTCTCCCCACACTTGAAACATAGTCCTTTGGCATACATTTCTTTGAGCTTATCATTAGACACATGCTTGATTTGGATAGGGGCTAAAATTTTGGCACTAATATTAGTCATTTTTCCATCAAACTTATTTTCAGCATTAGATCTGAAATTGCTACTCTGTTTTGGTCCATAAACAGTGGGGAAAGCTAGTATCTTGTTGTAGGTATTGTTGTGAACATTTATTGGCTTCCCACCATGCTAAAAATCAATCCTTACATGCCCATAATGGCATGATGTCTTTGGGGACTGTGTAGGCTGAAATAAGTGCCCTATTTTTGGCTGAAAACTCTTGTATTTCTGCCCATAACGCTCAGCCAATTGAATGGTAGCTTGCAAAGATGTAGGCTTCATGGCTCCAACTTCGGATGATAAGATAGACTCCAAACCAAATATATACTTGTTCAATATGGCACTATCAGAGACTCCATGAACATACATTGAGAGGTTTAAAAACTGATTTGAATACTCTCTAACCAAGAGACCACGTTGCTCAAGGGCATACCATTTCTTTTCCAAGTGCTCGTTTTCAATGGGAGAGAGAAAGAATTCAATCATAGCATTCTTTAGTGCTTCCCAAGATAAGAAGCCATGCCCAATTCTTGTCATATATCTCCACCAAGTATGTGCATAGCCTTCTAAATGAAGGGCTCACTTTGGCATTTTTGGGCCTTGGATAAAGGGAAAAGTACATCTCCAATTTGTCAAACCACTCCTCCAACTCCGTGGGTGAGGGATTCTCTCCTTTGAAATTTGAGATGACAATTTCTCTTTATACTCTCTCTCATATTGAGGTGGCTGCCCATTGTGGTGTTGCTGCCCATTATGGTGCTGCTGTCCAAAAGAGTTACCAAATGAGCCATGCCTAGGGAATTCATTATTCCAAGTTCCTTGTGCATATGGGGTTTGCTGTCCATATTGCATACATAACCTTGTGGTTGGAAATAATGTCATTGAGGCTGAAAATGAGTGTTGCATATATTGGAAGGTTGTCCATGGCACCCTTGATGTTGTCCATGCATAGGAGTATTAAATGGTGGTTGCTGCCCACTATTTTGTTGAGGCCAACCATGATTGGATAAGGGGCTCGGTCTATTAGGCTGAACTTGAGTATGAGAATTGTGTTGTTGCTGTCCATAGGGGTTTGGGGCTGAATTCACATGCCCTTGTTCATGCCCACCAATATTTGGTTGAGGATAGAATTGTTTATAAAATGGATTGCAACCATGGATGTCCTCTTCATGCCTTGAGCTTGCTTGAACCCTATCATGTGGATATTGCCCATATGGCTGAGAATAGGCATTTGATTGATGGGGCTGACATATGATTTTTGATGCTGAGAAGTACTTAAAAATAGCAAAAAATTATGAATTTCAGGGAAAAAATAGACTTCGTGGAAGGCGGTGGTGGCAATCAATACGATTTTAAGCGGCAATGTTCGGAAAGTGCTTAAAAGAGCCACTAGATGGCGATCGGTGAATTTTCACAAATTTTTGGCATGCAAGACAAGACCCTGAGAGATGCCCGATAGTGGAGGACTTCAAGATAGATGCCTACGATTTTTCAGACCAAGAATCGGACATCGGATGCGGAAGAGGGAGTGCCCGGAAGGCCAAAGGCCAAAATGGGAAGTGGGAATGGACTTTAGGAGAGCTCAAGGGATGTGACCCTTTGGGGCTCCTTTTGGGGAGCCCAAAATTTAAAAAAAAAACGTGGGGGGTGGGGGTTGCATTTTTTTTCGTGATCAGGGAGAGAAGAAGGCGCCATGTTTCTTCACGCTTGATGGATGGAAGATGGGGGCTGTAAACAATCCCCCCAACTGATCTCATGGCTATTCTTCTTCCTATCTTTGCTCTCCATCGCCACAAATAGATCAAGAAATGATGCACTGAATCAAGAGATCAAAAACCAGTCTTTCTCTCTCCTCCATCTCTCTCCTGCATAGAGGCTATTCGTGTGCAAGAAATCAAGAAGGAGAGGGACTGAAGAATGCTTGTCCGCCTATGATCGGATTGCTTCAAGATGAAGTGGAGGCTAAGGAAAGAGGTTCAGCATTGAAGAATCTTGCTGGTTGGTCTCTGTGGGCTGCTCAAAATAATCATTAAAAAACCCGCAACACGCAAGACATGCGGTATGCTCCAATTTTACAAAGAATTTTGATTGTTTTTGTTGTTTCATGGTCCAAATGCTGTTCATATGCAATGATTTTTTGTTTGAACCTTGTTTGCATCATGTTTGAGGGTTGTAACTATAGAAATGTAGAACTTGTAATGATTTAGAGCCGTTATTGATTCTTTAAAACCCGCAAAATATCATTTTTAATGGAAATGAGTGGTTTTTTTAATTTTGAGTTGGGAAAAAGGAGTGGAAATGGGATAAACTCAGAGAAAAGATTAAGTTTCAGTCAAAATAATAAGCCAACACAAATAAATCAGAAAATACCTATTTTCCATGAATAATAAATAGAAAAAATAGTAAAAAAATGAGGAAATTAGGGTTTTCGTGCTAAAAAAATATGAAAAAATAAGATTTATGTACATGAATGTTTGGCGAGGTTAAAGCATGAGGTCAAGCCTCAGTTTGGCCTTGTCCTTTGTGTTCTAATACGTGGTTATTATTTTTTACATACAAAAATGATACAAAACAACCATTTACACCTATGCACCGCAGCAACACCTAAACGGTAAGGGGGGGATGAAGTTTGTGCGATGATCTAATTACTGAAAAGATACAAATTTTGATTTTTCTCTTTGTGCATAGCATTTATGGAACATTCCATAATTAAATATAGGCGACTAGTAGCACGAAAGTTCCGGTGCTAGTCCCTAAAGCAACGCAGCACATAACACTTAATTAAAATTCATGAAAGAGCTGTTTTCCGCACCTCACATGGCTGTTTTTAAAAATCATAAAATGGTTGTGCACAATCATCATACACCTTGCATCAAGCATGCCACGTGGTATCTCCTAGAATGCATTGTAATTGATTGATAAACTTTGACCAACGCTAAGAGAACAGGAAACCTAAGCTGTAAGTTTAGATGGGTGCTTCCGTTGGGGAAAGTTTTGTGAGGCAAATCAAAATCTCATGGAACGCTGAATTATGAAAGAGTGGAGTTTGTGCGAATGTTGTATATGTTAGTTATATGTGTTAGTGATGTATCTTGGGGCCAATCCTCGAGGTGTAGGAGAGTCGTAGTGGAGCTGTGGCAATCAGCCGAGAGGTGCTTCCCTATGTGTGTATTACGAGGCATTATGCCTATATGTTATGGGATCTCCCTTTGAGGAGAAGGGAAGGTGAACGTTGGACTACGTATTGGATAGAAATGCAAAATCATCATAAGCATTAGTGCAAAGTGAGTTTCAGACGCTCCTGGCCCGCAAGGCCGTGTGGTGGGGTTGTCTATCGTATGCATGAGGTCCAGTTAGTGCCATAGCAAGTGCCGGCCCATTTTAGGTCCCATTAGGGGCTGAGGTTGAAATGAAGTGGGCTGAATAAAATCTTTAGCCTTTGATGATTCCCCAATCTTAAATTGTCATACAACCTTTAGAGTAGAGGGTTTGGATTGTTCTTCAGCCAAAGGAGGGTTTGGAACATTAGGCCCAGCTGTAGGCAACATCTTTTCACTAAAGATAGCCACTAACTTGTCAATACCCATCCTCATACCATCAAGGCCTGATTTCATGCCTTTAATATCATTTGAGAGTTGTTGTAGACTGTTAGAGTTCATGGAAGCATGGGACATCTCAACTCCATTCGTTAGTTGATTAACAGGAGAATGAGTGGAGATTATATCAACCTCTTCATTCTCATAATGCATGCGGTATATAGCTTCTTGATGGGTTTCATGTTCACGTTCATGTTGGTATTCTCTTAGCTCTTCATTGATGGTCTCCAAAATAGGATCCATTTTCTTATTTCTTGCCATGAGTAACTTCCTGTCCTGTATATACAACAGAAGAAAAACTCAAATATCTTGAGTTTTAGTACTCCAAATAACAAACTCTTTTGCTCTGCTTGAAGCTTGAGAATTCCCCTTTCTAACAAGCTATCAACTATTGAAAGTAGTTGAATACAAAAAATTTTGTAAACAGTTTATTGTAGTTGTCTAGAAATTCCTGCAACATCTACCAATGTTGAAAATAACCTCTGCAATAAACCAAGGATTTAACAATCCCATTGTATGCTGCAAAAGAGAGGTTCAATCAATGGAACTTTGCTGTAAAACCCTGTTCCAACTCTTTTACTACTGACCCAATTAACAAATACCAACAATAGCATTCATAGTTCTCAACATAACTCTATCCACATTTGCTACTCGCATTGCATTATGTTGCCATACATTTACTTTTGCATCATGTAATCCCATGCCAAACATACTATGCTGAAGGCTGAATTCTTGTTCCCTTGAGTGGTACCTGCACTTGAACTTAAATGCGTGGGATTTGAGACTTGAGGGGTGTGCAAATTTCCCTCTCAAGCCGATTTGTGCTCCCCTTCAGGGTCCGTGTCAGTAGGGGAGGGTCACCTCTCTTTTGTCCTACCATCTCGCCCGGCATCAACTTTTCCTCGTGGGTATATACATGGCAGTTCAATTCTAGGCTCTAAAAATCAACATGAAATGCATGGAATGAAAAGAATTTGATTTCCCTTTTATGATATGCAAGAACTCGAATAAAATAGGTTGAAATTTAAATGGGGATAGGTAAGGGATAACCTCAACAGTGACTCACTGCTTAACAATTCTTATTCCACTTACCATTAGGCAAAATTTCACTCATGACAATGAAATAAAAAGGTAAACAATTCAATATCAGGGTTAGGTAAATGGAATGAGAATTTGAGGTACTTGGAAGTGATTATTTCAGTGCATGAGAGTGATTATGCAATGATCAATCACTAAGATGGCTCTATGGATTTCCCTTGAAATGCATTTGATAGAATGTATGGGATTATTTATCATTTTAATCCCTCTTTCATCAATTGGAATTAGCTCAGCAAGAGGATTTAAAGAGAGATTAAAAGATGATTAGAGTACCTCTTAAGCTTGTAGGAGAAAAGTGTTGTTGTTGATGAAGGAATCTACCACAAATAGAACTTGGCTTCAGCACAATTAGAGCTTGACTTCAACTTCTATTAATCTAAGAAATCCCTATTTTAGCTTTCCAATGCTAATATCCAGCTTCTTGATCAAAATTCTTCATGAAGAGTGCTCCCATGAATCATTGGACGCAAAATTTGATGAAAAAGGCTTCAATAGAGATGCCACTTGAGTTGAGGATGCTGATTACTCTTCATTGTATGAAGTAGGCTTCAAAGAGACTTCAAAATTTTGAAAGAGAATCCAATAATTCCCTTCCTTCAAATGACATTGGCTGCCCCCTCCATGAATCCTTCAAGAATCCACTCCATTCTTCCACAATGATGGGAAATCCATGCAATGTTGGTACTATCCTTTGTGTAGAGGCTTTAGGAAGTGAAATTGACCAAAAGCCCCATGACCTTGATAAGAAATTTGTGAAAATAAACTTGTTGTCCAAAATTGTCATACCTAGGGTTTCATGAGAGAGGTGGAAGCTCAAAATGGAGGAGATCTTGTAGAAGCTTGAAAGAGACCACATTTATTTGCCTGCTTCTTGCCTGCAACTATAGTAGCTTGGTTCTGCAAGGCTAGGGTTATTTGGAGGTGATTGAACATAAACTTGAGCTTAGAATTGAGCATAGTAGCTGCGTAGTTAATCTTCTTGCACGTTCGGGACATCTGCATGAGGCAGAGAGATTTGTTGATGCAACAGAGTGTTTTGTGTCCAATGAGGTTTCAAAGACACTGCTTATTGCTTGCAAAGTCTACGGTGAAGTGGATTTGGCACACATATATTTTAAGCAGCTTATTGAGGCAAACGATGAGGATTCTCTTGCATACCCAATAACGCCAGATATTTACACAAGGATTGACAGTTCACCTGATATAATTGAGATGACAAAGCTAATAGGAGCAGAAAAGAGATCTGCATATGCATTGGTAGTAGTGACCATTGCCATGCTTCAAAGGGCATCATACTTTAGATTTTTCACTGTGATGGGGTAGTGTGTCAACAGGCACAAAACGTGCATAGACATGCTCGTATACAACATGCCAAAATTTAGAAAAGATATTCATAAGACTTTTCTATAAGAAGCTTATGAGGTCAAGAAGCAAGCTATGGTGTCCATTTGCATGATAGGAGTCAGGGAGAGCCGATCAAATCAGTCTTTGGTCATGGATTCATGAGGAAAGCTTGAAAGGAAAGAGAGAAAACCCTTGTTTCTTGAAAAGCAACTCCAACTTAACCTTCACTAAGTCCTGTAACCCTCAGTTTGTCCCACTTACTCCAATTTTTGGTCCAAAACTTGGTCACAACCGGCCAAATTGGTTGGAGCCCGCCATTTTCCACAGGGTATTGCCAAGAACCTCCATCTTTGAGCTATGTTTGGTAGATCTTCAAATGTAACCCCAGTTATGAAGAAACTAAGTCCTGCCACTCAAATCTAACTGTAGTTTCCACTCCCTAGTCTATGTAACTGGATCAAGTACAAGAAAATGACTGCTGACAAAAGGATCTAACTAGTGCTCTGATATTAATGTGATGAAGCATTCGACCAAGAAAAGAAATCTAACTAAAAACTAGAATAGACATAGAATAACAAGAGAACTATTGCACCAAGACATTTTTCCATGTATTAATGATAAGAGTTCCAAAAAATACATGACAGCCATAATTGATGCTTCATCTAGCAAGAAGGAAGCTAGCATCAAGAAAAGTGAACAACAAAATTTAGTGAATGAGCCAAAATATGTCTTCTCCTAGCCTCTTGCCTTCTTTATCCTAAAACCCCCCCCCCCCCCCCCCATTTCCAAAGTTAAGGACACATTTACATAGACAAGGGCTGAATTTACAAGGGTTGGAAACTTCCAAGTATGGAATTAGCATGATTCCAAAGTACAAAAATATCAAAGTATTTTTCCTTCATGACAATAGGTATGAAACCAATCTCTACAAAGTGTCACATGAAAGGACGCATCTGAATCCAAGAGCCAACAATTCCATACATAGAATGTATCTCAGAAGTCTATAAGGCATTGCATGAAGAAGCTGCAAGTATGTAATCATCATGTGAACCAGTGGCATGCATGACATTAACCTCTTCTATCTTCACACTGGACTTTGCAGGTATAATACTGCGCTCATAAGACTTTTCTTGCACTTTTTCTTTTCCCTTCTCCTTGTGATTATCATCACACAATTTATGGCACTGTGGCCTAATATGTCCTGCTTTCCCACAATAATGACAGGTAAGATCAGACTTTTGTCCACGGGACTTATTACGACCACGTGACTTGGACCTAGACTTTTGAGAGTCCCTGCCCTTATGATCATTATCATGCCTGCCATGCCTGCCACCTCTAATGGTCAATGCATGTGAATAGGGGGATTTCTCTTGTTGATTTCCTCAATCAATAAAGCACTCTCAACATCTTTGATTTTCAGCCCATCAAGCTTGTTCTTGCATATGGTAGTACTGAAGACATCCCATGATTCAGGCAAGGTGCCAAGCAGAAACAAAGGGTGCAAGTTGTCTTTGAACTCAATACCCTGTGACAAGAGACTCTTCATAATAGCATGAAACTGACTGAAATGAGATGAAAGGGAGGTCCCCTCCTTCATGTGAAGGTCCATTAACTGCTTCAGCCAATACATCTATGACGTAGGACTCTGCTGCGCATAGAGCTCCTGAATCTTCCCCCATAAATCCCATGCACTCTGATTCTCATCTTCAACAACATTATGATGGACCTCTTCTGAGAGTGGCAAAATAATGGTAGACTTGTATAGCTCATCAAGTTCCATCCAAATATCATCATCCATATCCTCAAGTTTAACACCCTTGAAACGCAAGGGTTTAATCTGCAATTTTTGCACCAAAACTTGCCATATTTGGAACTTCCAATACCCATAGTTGGTACCATCCAACTTGGCAATGTTAAAGAGAGCTGTATCTTTCAGATGACCAGCCATATTGTCCCAAATCAAAGCAAAAAAGAAAAATTGTAGGTTGTTGTAATTAGCAAAAAATGCACTAAAACCATTGCTAAAACTGGCTAAAAGGGTGGATTTCACAAAGAGAAGCACCTGTCCACCAAATGTGACCAAGATAACATCAAATAGTAAGCATTACCCTCATAGAAGTGCTCAAAATCTGCAAATTTCAACTTGCTGTAATAAATGATAGCAGTATGTAAAACTGTCTCAAAATGAAGTAATCACTGATACATATGTCATTGCAACTGCAAGGTATGGAGCCCAAAGAGGAACACCAAAGAAAAAGGAATTCTCTTGCAAGAAAATCTATCTTGTAACATCAACAAGCTTTTTTTATCATGTTTCATATGACCACAATGAAGAAAAGAACACCAGGCACAACAAATCTTCATGCAGCATCATGTAGATCTCCCACGGTTTTGATAGAATCATCCATATTCTTCAATATCTTCATAAAATCCATCAATAGAACAAAGAAAGCAAAGGAATACACCATCTTTGAATGGAAATACATCACATAGTATTCATCTTCAATATCTTCATAGTCTTCTCTCTCAATCTCTCATATACAATCACTCTGTTTCAGTAGAATTGGCTATCTCTGACTCTCTCTCCATCAATAATACATCATATCCTCTCTACAATCTCCCAAAATTACTCTCAATAATCCTTCTTAGGTTGTGGATACCCCTCCCAAGAGGTATGTCTGATATGAAAAGTCACCAGAGCCACTACAGTGTCCTTTCATAGCTCACTACTGTCACTTCACTCTAGTCTTCTCTTGAGTCTTCAGCAGCTACTTCTTCCACTTCTTTCAGCTCTTTTGCACTTGTATTCACCTCTTTCCAAGGCTAGAAAACTTTCCCAAGCTACACTCTCATCCATCAGAACACATACAGAAGCATACAGAACAGTCTACAGAACAGTACCAGAACAACTACAGTACAGAACAGAACAGAACAGAAACAGAACAGAGACAGAAGCTCTACAAAAGACCTACAGAAGGTTACAGAAGGTCATCAAAACCACATAACTCATTCTCAAATCATTCCAAACTCTCACAAACCATTCAATAAGCTTTCTCAATATCTCAATCTTCATCAATCAATACTCCATCCCTCCTTACAGAAGACAATCAGAACAAAATAGACCAAAACAGAGCAAAACAGAACAAAACAGAAGGTATACAAAACCTATCAGAACCTATCAGAACATCACAGAACCACCAACAAACATCATGAACTTCCAAAACACCATCATTATCATCCAAAACACTCTCAAACCACTTCTAAACCAATCAATTATCTCATAAAATCAACCATTCAGCTCTCAAAAACAACAAAAATCAGCCAAAAAACAAGTCATTTCAACACTCAACATATCCCCACACTTAATAAGGAAGCGTCCTCGCGACCCAGGAAAAAGGGAATACAAGTTCATTTAAAATCTCAACTTTGATCTTCAATATCTCTTCACAAAGAATCCATCCACCACGACCCCAACTTATAACCTGTTTCTAATATAAAAATACAAAGAAAGGAAAACCCTTTATACATTAACACCTCTTATTAAACTAAAAATCACAACAAATCTGTAAAGGATATAAAAGTTTTCTTCGTCTTCAGCAGCATCTGCTTCAATTCTCCATCCACGAACCCAGCACCACAAATCTTCAAAACGTAGCTCGTACACGAAATCCAATAGGAAACCACCACGTTCATTTGACATAAATGAACTCACAACACAAACACTAATACACAACACAACCATCTGAATGACTTCTTCAAAAAGAGAGTTTTTCATTAAAAAGCTTCCACCATACATTGGAAAGGTATCAATGAAGATGATCCCTCTTAAAAGATTGATGTTGTCGGAAACGATCCATAGATAAGGATTCATCTACAAAGTTTTTGGGAGGATTTTGAAAAAACTGGAGACAACGCATCCTTTCCAACAGGACCAAGTATCTGCTAGGCAAACAGAGGGCATGAAAATACAATATATCCAGCTGCTGGGAATCAATGCTTACATTGACATTCATGCACAACTTTGGAATAGGCTTGGAATCATTATGAGAGTGCCTATGCATATACGCCAGGTACCAAGCAAAGTGAGCAGTTAATCTCACTGAGGGATCTGTAGACTGTGAATACTGCTGGGCAAAATGAACATAGTTCTGATAAGCTTGACTGGAAGCTGTCCATTCTCCTGGAATTACTGGCCAATTGATCTGAGGTCCTGTAAGGAATTCATCCGAACTCCATCCCCTTCTTCTGGAAATCTGATTATCAAACCCGTCACAGTCACTAACCAACTGAGGTGGTTGAGATATAGAAGTGTTAGGAGAGGGTAATGGAATAAGAAAGAGTGGATGAAGTGAGGGATATGAAAAATCATAAAAAGAAGAAAAAGTTAAAGAAGGAGTGGCAGAAATTTGTAAGGAATCACTAAGGAACGGTGTTAACTGATAAATAGGAAATGTGGAGGGTACATTAATGGGTGGAGAAGAACAGGGTGGAGAAGGGGAAAATACCCTATCCTCAATAAAGGAACAATATGTAAAAATGGGAATTTGAGGGAAAGATGAAGGTTGGAAAAGAAGGGGTGAAATAGTTGTGGAATTAGATTGACAAAGGGAAAGATATATAGCATAGCAGTGAGCCATTTGTTGGTAATAGAGGAGGGTAGGAACAGAAGGTCCTAAGAGAGATCGTCTATGATAGGCATCAAAGAAGGGAGCATCAAATGGATTATGCTTTGAAAGATAGGCTAAGAGATCCATCCTCAGTTGATTAGTACTCTAGGCATAAGTAGGAGCTATGTTTTGTCTTTGATTTAGGACCAGCGAATCAATCATGGGATGCCACGAATTATCATGACAATCAGCCACTTTGGAGGAATAACTTTGGAACATATCAGCTATGCGCAACTCCAAATGATTGACATACAAAACAGCCTGTAAGACCACATCCCCCACATACCATGCCATATCCACCTCATCTGGAATTAACAAGTCTCCTCGTAGATACATGTACGACATCAACATGGTATCTGTCGTGACAGAATCCTCAAACACCATTCTAACTACCTCCGTCAACAACGCAGCAGACCAAGCCCCACTCCATCCATCCTCTGGAAGAGGTAAATCCATCGTGGAAAGCTTCATGTAGAAGAACAACTTCTGTAAGTGGTAGTGGACAAAGAAAGAATGGCCTGGTAAGACATATTCCTGAAACTGCTCAAATGTAGACCATAACAAGTCCATTCTGGACTGCAATCTTTCCACTTTATCTTGGAATAGAGGGCACAAAGTAGCCTGTCTCTGAAGAGCAACCAAGTCCTGCTGTGAAAGAGAAGGAATCAATGGAACATTAGGGCTTGGAGGAACAGAGCGGGACTTTGCAAGTTGATCTTGCAATTGCTGGATTTGGGAGGCTTGATTGGCCACTGTGTCATTAGCAATCTGTAAAGCTGAAAGTTTGTCATCTAAGATAGCTTAGAATTCCTTCGCTTCTCTGGACATCCTCTCCTTCTCTGCTGAAAGGCTAGTAACCTGGGAGTGAGCCTCGAGTAACTGGGTCTTCAAAGAAGAGATCTCATCGCTTTGGGTGGCAACCAATTGGGTTTGCTGTTCCATTTGCTTAAATAAATCTGCTAGGGTATCCTTAGCAGAAGCTAACTCAGATGTTGCCTTATGCAACTGGTCCTTAGACTGCATGAGCTCTTCATAAAAAGACGCGTACAGCTGTTGAACATAGGCTGTCACTGACAACTCAATGGAACTTTGAATATCTTGACAGAGGAAAGGAATCGCATCTCCTGAAACTAGATTGTTCAGGGAGGGAACTGATATGTCCAATGATCCTTCTCGATGTGCTCTGAACAGGTTAGTATAAGTGAGATACCCAGGGAGTTCACTGCCAGAAGTAGCAGGGATGGGCACTGAAGGAAGTACGGAAGGAGCTTTATCCGCTACCCTCTTCAAGCGTTTGCGCTGTATGACCAGGGGAGGCGGAGAATCATCATCCTCTATGTCAATGGGTTCTGACTCATCTGAAGGTGGAGGAGGAGGTACTGGATCTGATGGAGGAGGTGGAGGCATAGGCTTCTATAAACCTGAATAGGTCAAGAAGGCAGACAAATATGATCCATATGTGACATTGGTAACATTATCCCTGGTGACTTTGACGAAATGTTGATCCATTTTAGTGAGGAGGTAAGTGCTCCAATCAATAGCAACTCCTTTCAACACCATCCTGGAAGCTGTAAAAAGCTCTTTGGACAAATAGTGGGATGGCGTTTTGGCAGGCATAAACCTGTCCTGAAGAAACTGATAGATCGTCTTCCATACGGGATCAGTGATCATAGAAAAGGAAACTCCTGAAGAGTTTATCACCTTCTTAACATCGAGGATTTCCCTTGTCTGCTTTTGCAACAGCTTCAGAATCTCTTCATTAGAGAAAAGCTGACGAGTGGTCACAAAAGGTTCACCTTTGAAGGGCACAGACAGAGCCTTCCCTAAGCCTCGAGATGTCAAAGTCATAGAAATGCCCTGGACTAGACCTGTCTTCTTGCTGTAAGAGGCCAGAAACTCATCACATAACGACGGATCCTCTGGAAGCAGGGGAAAAGGAGTAGCCACAAAAGCAGCAAGTCCCGCCTTCGTGAGAGGCTCAAAAGTAAGTAGGGAAGAGTAATCCCTACTAACTAATGGGACGTACTGGATAGGGGGAGGAGCATGAGAAGGCGCCATGCAGATGGTTACACACACACCACAAACACAGACAATCAAGGAGAATGCTTGCAAAGCAACAGACAAAATCCAAGGATAAGAGAATAACCAATAAAACGTGACACGACCAACTAACCCCAAGCAATCCACATCCTAGAAAAAATTCGACATGACCTTGAGACAAATGCGACCGAAAGCTTCATGCGATGCATCAGACAAACACCCAGAACCCCGTATTAGGCAATAAAAGAAAAAACTGCATACCGTACTCGTAATCGTAACAAAGACAGTAAACCAAAACAATACCACATCCGACACATATCAATACTACATCGGTGATAAACCAAACTGGACCAGGAAAATAACTCCAAGGACTGCGCATACCCATCCCACGAAACGGTTCAGTAAAAAGGGGAATTAAGTGCAGTGAGGGGGAATTACTTGAATGAAGGGTTCATTTTAATAAATTATTAAGAATGGGTGAATTTTTATTAGGTGATAAACCTTAGTAAGAAAACGGCGGTTCCTTATTATAAATTAAATTACCAATTATTAGGTTAAAACGGTGCGGTTATTCGAATCCCGGACTGCGATACCCGACTGAGTCTCTAAATGCAAGTTCATTGATTACAAATTAAGGTGATGTGGAGCGCTTTTTTGCCAGCGCGTGCTTATGTGACGGCTGGTTTATTTTAATTAAAAAGTAAAGTGCCTCTTTAGCGCACGTAGCGCGTGCTAAGTGAACGGCGGGTTTATTTTAATTAAAAAGTATGTGTGTTTAGCGCGAATGCGCGTGGAAACTGTGGGTGAATAAAGAGTTCATTTTAACAATTAATTTGTGAGGAAGGGGGAAATGAAAATAAATAAAACACATAAAATAAATACCTGGAAGGGGTGTGTATGTAATGCAGAAATGTGCTCTTCTCAATCCAAAAATATCTGGATTTTTCTCGAGACGGTTAGTTGGGGTGTTGGATGAAAAAGGTTGTTTTTTGTTTTAAATGTTATGGATGTGTGTGATTTAGTGTGAAAGAATTTAGATGTGAAAGAAAATATTATGACAGCTGAGAAAAATATGCCAAAAATAAATAAAAATGGAAAGGAAAGGAGTAGGAATTTTTCAGAAATTAATTGGGAATTTTTTAGTATTTTTAATGAATTTTGATCATATTTTTGGGTAGTTGGAAAGATTTTAGAATTTTAAAATGGGCAAAAATATTTTTTTTTTGAAATTTACAGGTTGAGAAAAAAAATGGCCATGGATTGCAAAAATAAAAGGAAAGTTTTTGAGATTTTTCTGGATTTTTTTCAGAATTGAAAGGAGTTTTTAATGAGTTGTTTTGTATTTGTCAATGTTTTTGTGTGGTTTTTATTTGTTATTTAAATGGAAAAAGGATTGATGGGTGTGTTAATTAAAAATGTGGGAAAAATACCCAGCAACAGGCTGCGTGGCAACAACCAACGATCAAAATCCTGCAGCCACGTACGAGCAATCATGAACAGTCACCCACATGCACATACACACCCGCGCGTGTAGCTGCGTCTCGAAGGTATCGTGGTGCTGCGGGGCAGTGGTGCAGCAGGGTAGGACAAGGGGCTTGGGTAGAGTAGTGTGTGTTAGGGGCACGTGGGTAATGGGGGGAATGAGGGTGGAGAAGGGGGGTTAGTGGGGGGATGGTGGGAATGGGGTTAGAGAGGGTTGGGGGGTGTGAACAGGGGGCTAGGTGGGGGGTGGGTTTGAAGTGGGTGGTTTAGTGGGTGGGAAGGGGGTTTAGTGGGGGGGTAGTGGGGGGTGGGTTTAGTGGGAGATGTGCAGGTGGGCACGTGGCAGGCGGGGCAGGCGGTCAACGGGCGCAGAGCGGACAGGCGGGAGGAGACCACCGTGGTGCCAGGCGAGGACGGCGGGGGACACGGACGATGTCGGCGGCGACAACGGGGCGCGAACGGCGGCGGCCAGGGTGACTGCAGGCGGCAGGCCGGGCGTGATGGCGTCGAAGGCGGGGACGGCTGCAGGCGAGGCGTGAGGGCTGGAGACGGGGCGGGCGGCCTAGGACGAACGGGAGGCAGGGCAATGTCGTCCGGGCGCGACGGGCTGGAGGCAGGGCGGGCTGGAACCAGGGGCGGGGGGCGGTGTCGCGGGCGGAAGCTGCAGAGGCGGCGCGACGGCGGAGAAGGAGGCGGCCGACGAGGCGTCCAGGAGGCGGGCCGACGACGACGATGCTGCAGGGCAGGAGGGAGAGGAAGGAGGGGAAGGAAAGGAGCAGGACGAGGGGAAGAAGATGGAGGAAGGAAGCCGGGAGAGGAGGGAGGGAGGAGAGGAAGGGAAGAAAGGGAGTACGCAGGGAAAGGAGAGGGAGAGAGGGGGGGAGGCGGTTAGGGAGGAAACGGGTTGGGGTAGGGGAGGGATAGGGAAGGGTAGGGGTAGGGTGGGTAGGGGTAGTGGGCGGGAGGGGTAGGGGTAGGGTGGGTAGAGGTAGGGGTAGTGGGCGGGAGGGGTAGGGTGGGTAGGGGTAGGGGTAGTGGGTGGGAGGGGTAGGGGGTAGTGTACCCCCGTCCCGTGCACATGCGCGGGGCGGGGTAAAAAAATTTGCCGTGACGGGATTGAAATGGCGCGGAGATGACAGTACGAGTCATGCGAACACGACTGGGGCACGTGGAGATGCGTAAAATCGAAAAAGGGCGCGTTCACGCGCAAAACGGGCGCGCGAATATACGTAAAAACAAAGAAAAATTAATAACACCCAATCCGGATATCAAAACGAAATAGCGTAAAAACAAAAAGTGGGTAGGGCGACAGGCGGAAGACAGGGAAAATAGACGACGGAGGGTTCGGGAAGGGTAAAGGGCGGTCACGTGCAAAAAACACAAAAAATGAACCAAAAAACGCAATTAAAAATTAATAGCGGGAAATCCGTGCATCGGAATGAGGTGCAGAAAAAAGAAAAACTGTGCAGAAAGATGTGCCCGACAATCTTATCACATCAAAAAAGAATTCAGACGGAGATAAGATGCGTTCACATGGGAAAAACCCAAAAAATAAACCAGAAAATGGGATCGGAAATTAATATCGGATGAACCGTGCGCCGGAATGACATGCAGTAAGAAGGAAAAATGTCCGAAGGAAGGAATGGCACAGGGTTATCACGGAAAACCGCAGTTCCGGTGGAAGTAGGAAGGGTTCACATGCAAAAAACACCAAAAATACTCCAAAAAACGTATTGAAAAATTAATAAGTAAAAATCCGGAGGTCAAAAAAGGGTGGAGGAAAAATGAAAAAGGTGGGGGAAGACACGGAGGACACGACTGTCAAATCAAATTGGAATTCTGATGCAAATAGGGCAGGTTCACATGGAAAAATGTTAAAAAGACGCAGGAAAAAGTCGTAAAAAACCGGAAAATTAATTATGGACAAACCGTGTATCGGAATGATGCAGAATAAAAAGGAAAAATATCAGGGGAAAAGCGGTGGTCAGGGGTATGACAGCAGATCAGGGTTTCGAAGCAAGAAAAGTGCGTTCACATGGAAAAATAGCTAATATACGCAAAATGCTTCGAAAATTAATAACTCAAAAATCGTGCACCGGAACAGGGGTAGGTAAAAAGGAAAAATGGTTAGCGCAAAGGGAGGAACAGGGCTATGAGGTTGGATTTAGACTTTGGTGAATGTAGGGTGCATTCACAGGACATGACCTCAAAATCAGGGAATGAAGGAAAACTGCAAGGGAACAGCCCCAAGGGTGGGTGGAACATAACTGGGTGGGTGGGAAGGGACCCCAGCAGGGTAAAAGCAAGGCATTGCAAACATGCATGAACAGGGTAAGGCATATGCAGAGGGGTATGCACTGTAGACGCGTAGGGACGCGTCCCCACACTTAAGACCTTAACCGAGCAACAGGGACCTAGGACCACGCCACAGACCATCCACTAACTTTCCCACACTTAAAACATGACCGTTACGAAGAAACAGAAGGTGTAGGGTTAGAAAAACTTGGCCCGTTTCGTCAAAAAGCAAGGTTGAATGTCGATGGCACGTCCAGTGTTGTTGTCGGCGCTGGAGGGACCAAGGCATCTTCTTGGCACCCGTTCGTCATGGCAGGGACCACGCGGCAGCACCCAGGGAGGTAGCTGGTTGAAGGAATCGCAGGAAATTCGTCGATGATGATGAGGGATACTACACTCAACTCACAGTCACTCAATTGGAATGAAAGAACAGTCACTCGCCCCATGACTAATATCACTCGAGGAAAAAGGATTGAAACCCATATCGCGTACCCGGTTAAGGAATCGACAAGGGGGAATGGTGCAGAAAGAGTATGCCAGGGTGCACAGTTGATGGTGCATTAGTGCGTCCAACCCGGCTGGCATAAGTGCAAGGAGGAAGGCAAGGGAGCCTTACAGTGCAGTGGACAGAATAGGGTGGCGTGGCTTATGAGGACGGCAAAGACCCATCCCGTGGGTGCATAGGGAAACGGGAACATACCTGACTCCAAGTGTCGTAACGTCCCTCAATCTCACCTCTCGGTAATTGATTGAAGAAACTCCAGTCACACTCATCCCACCCTCTGTCGCACTTTCTGTTGATAGATACAGGAGGGCAGCCTTTTCCTGAAACCCATTGATGTAATCCTCACAGTCACTTGTGCAAAGATTGTATGCCTTGTGCGCATTTGATAGTGCAACTGTGCATCCCGCCCTGTGCCGGCATACGGTGCGAGAAGGAAGGCCAAGGAGCCTTATGGTGCAGTGCACAGAAACAAATGGTGCTTTGTGCATTGAGAGGCCCATCCCGTGCATGCAACACTTCATTCACACTACTTGTCACAACTCTATAGAAACAGAATTTGTATCCTTTTTCATTAATTTGTCTATATAATGATTTATTAAATTTATTTCCTTTGCACTAATTAGATATAAAGAAAAGTGCATTGGAGCTGGCCACTGATGAGTGGTCACAGGTTATGGTGGACCCACGCGGTGGGTTAGAGAAAAGATAGTTCACACTTCCACCTATATGGCCCGATTGGGCGCCTGTGACTAGAACTCATGCATATCAGGGTTAGACTCGCACACCGAAAGGATTGATGCCTTGAAGTGTGGGCTAGATCCACCAGAACAGACAGTTACAATCAACAAGATGGCATGATCATGAAATGCTTGTATAATGTACATGTGTGGGCTGAAAGCTTGAAATGCATATTTCTTTGCATAGGAAAGTCACATGAAGATTCAGATACCATTTTTGCGATGTACACGGAAAAAGCTTTTATATGACACCCATATTGGGGGGGTCCCTAAAATTTAGGAGATCCCTAAATTTTAGGAGGTCCCTAAAATTTAGGAGCCTCGAATGAGCCTAAAAATGCTAGTCCTAAAAAATAGGGATATCATTCTCAAAATAGTAAGTTCTGTACTCTGACTGTGCTTACTAAATTTGGTTGTTTCTATTCTTGACAGTATTCAACCCAAAAAGGAAGGCCATAGAGAAGAGACAAGTGTCAAGACACTTGTCACACAAGTTTCCAAGTGTCCCACTACTTGTCACATCTCATGACATGTGGCTGGACACTTGTCTTGTGCTACTCCACTTTCCCCTTTTGTACTAGCTCTCCCCTCTCCTATAAATAAGAGCTCGTTTTTCTTCATTCAAGATCATTTTTCTTTGCTGTAAACTCATGAACAGCACCCACAGATAGCCAGAAACTGGCCCCATCCATCCCCATCATCATCCCCCACTTCTCCATTATCAAATTCCTCCATATTCCCTCTTCTATCACTGTTTTTTTTACAAGACAGCAAGCCTGTAAATTCATTACAGCACCTCCTTCTCGAGCTCTTTCTTCCATTTTAGCTACAAGAAGTAAGCCCTATCCATGTATTGCTGATCAACGATGGAGAAAGGCTGAATTTCCTTTTTTCTTCTCTCATATTGTAAAGAAATCAGTTTTTATCATTGCATAATAGATAATGCATGTGTGTTTGTACATCTTTGCATGATCTTGTGAGAGTGAGAATTACTTCTTCTCACTCTCAGGTTGATTGTAACTGAGCTCTTCCCTAAGGGACTTGGGTTGAGCAGAAATACATTCCTTCGGGGGGGTTGCCCATCTTCAACCCTCAATTTTGTCTCCATTACTTTTACATTTTCATGGCTGTAATTTTGTGAGCAATTTTCATTTTCAGCTTTAAGTGTTCATTCTCTTTTATATTAAATCTCGAAAACAAGCGAATATCATAATTGTTAAGCATACTACGTTGTTCGGGGCGTTTACAGTGGTATCAGAGCTTTGGCTCGGTCCTCACCCCCAACACTGGTAGTGCTTACAACTATAAGTTTGTTTGTTTTCAGCCCTTGCATTGAGTGCTTGAGCATATATTTTTTTCTTTAGTCTCAATGGATCAATCGAGTGCTATCCTTCAAGCCATTCAAAGTCTTAGAGAGGAGAATCAGCAAATTCGTGAGCAACTTCTCAAACTAGAAAAAGTTGAGAATCCCAAAGAATTCAAGGAAAGAAGCCCCTCTACTTCAAGGAGACAAAGCCATACCAATGAAAGGAGCCGATCAAGAAGTCCAACTACTTCTAAGAGGCAATCCCATTCTACTTCAAGACAAAGAAAGAGATCGCGTCTAAGCTCATCCTCTTCTTCAAAGTCATCTGGCGCCTATTCTGATGGATCCTCTTCTAGTAATGAAGAGTCACGCCCTTCTCATGGAAGACCTCATCATCGTCAAAGGCGTCGACATTCTTCACCCTCGTCTCCATCTCCATCCCCATCAAGCACTTCATCATCTTCAACCTCAAGATCCGAGCATGGACGAAGGCATAAGAAGAAGAAGAAGACTAAGTCACTATCTCAACTTGAAAAGAAGATCAAGTTCAGTATGTATGATGGTTCCCGAAATCCTGATCTTCTTCTGAAGTTTATTCGTCAATTTCAAATTTTGTATGGTCGTGACAAGTATAAAGAAAAAGAAAAGATTAAGTTTGCAGCTTTACATTTAACCGACTTAGCCCATACTTGGTGGACGGGGTTGGAATATGATCATGCTGCCCCAAAATCATGGCGGTCCTTTGTTCGCCTGATACAAAGCCAATTTCTTCCTGTTCATTTCAAAAGAGATGTAAAAATGGAATGGGATCGGCTTTGGCAAAGGAAAAATGAGTCACTTGGTGACTATACCAAGAGATTTTGGGAGCTACTTTTGAAGGTCCAACATTTCAAGAAGATTAGCAGTTCGGAAAAGCTTAGGAAGTTTCAAGGAGGTTTGCATTTTAAACTTCGTACTGCTCTTAATCATTATCATTGTTCTAGTCTCAGGGAACTCATTGACCATGCTGAGACATGGGAAATGGAGCACAATGGCAACAAATCATTCCAAAAGAATGATAAGAAGAGAGTAGCTGATGATGAGGAGTATTCAGCCCCAAATGAAGGACAAAAACAGTGGCAAAAACATCCATCAAATCAAAAGAAGATGAAGCCCTATGCACCTCCTAATGCTCCTCAATTTCGCTCCAATCTATACCCACAAGCAAAGCAACTTTCCGAAGAAGAAAAGCAACGCTTCATGAAAGAAGGGAAGTGCTTTAAATGTGGACAAACAGGCCACATAGCGAAGCAATGTCCAAACAAGGGACAAAGCAAGGTTTCTAACAACAAGCCTAAGTCGCCAGTGAAAATCAATGCTATCAGTGATGTAGTTGCAAACACAACTCACACTCCAGAGGCACGCAAATTATTAAAAGCTTGGGGACAGTTGCAAGGTAAGCAAGCACTATTCTTGATAGATCTTGGGGCGAATGAAAATATTATTTCCTTGCAATTAGCTAAAGAGCTTGGATTAAAGAATGAAGAGATGGACACTCCGACAGAAGTTCGCCAAGCTTTAAATGCTGATGAAGGTGACACAGTGAAGACTGTGATACCCTACATTGGCAAGCTCAAGTTTCAAATTCAAGGCTACAGTGACGAAGATACCTTCTGTATCGGAGACCTTGATGGTTGCGATGTGATTCTTGGCATGCCCTGGAATCATAGAGTAGATTCAACCATCTTCTCTCAGAAAAAGAAGGTAGAACTCACCAACAAAGGCAAGAAGTACGAGATCCAAGCTGGAGTTTCTGGAGACACCATACCTATGGTAAGCCATATGCAAGTCTCTAGAGCAATTAAGGATTGTGTTCAATGTTGTCTGCTTTATGTCACTGATGTAAAAGATAATATGAATGCTGAAAACCAAGAGCAACTTCAGCTCTTGGAAAAGTATAAAGATTGTTTTTCGAAAGATCTTCCTTATCAGCTTCCCCTAGAAAGGCCAGAAGACCATCATATTGATATTATCCCGGGCAATTCTCCTCCTAATATAGCACCATACCGTGTGAGCCGTCCTCAACAAGAAGAAATCAGAAAGCAAGTTGAAGACCTACTCAACCGTGGGCTAATTAGGCCAAGTAGCTCACCATTTTGTTCACCAGTTCTTCTTGTTCAAAAGAAAGATGGCACATTCAGGATGTGCATTGATTATCGAGCCCTCAACAAAATCATTGTGAAGAATCGGTTTCCTATTCCTAGAATTGACGACATTTTGGATCGTCTAGGAGGCTCAAAGGTTTTCAGCCGCATTGATCTAAAGAGTGGTTATCATCAAATTAGGGTAATACCACAAGATGTACACAAAACTGCTTTCCACACTTCATACGGTCTTTATGAATTCTTGGTGGTTCCTTTTGGATTAACCAATGCACCAGCCACCTTTAATCGAATGATGGAGCGCATCTTTAGAGAGCATCGACAATATGTCGGTACTTTCTTTGATGATATTCTTGTCTTTAGCAAGAATGAAGAGGAGCATCATCAACACTTGGAAATTGTTCTACAATTACTACAACAAAATCAACTCTTGGTAAATGGTAAAAAGAGTGAATTTTTCATGCATAAAATAAATTACCTTGGGCATGTCATCTCTTCTGAAGGGATTCAGATGGATCCTGAAAAGATCAGGATAATCCAAGAATGGCCTCATCTTCGTGATGTACATGAGGTGCGATCGTTTCTTGGCTTATGTTCTTATTACCACCGCTTCATCAAGCATTTTGCACATATGGCTTCTCCACTTCATGACCTTACAAAGAAGAAGATCTCTTTCCAATGGAAGGAAAAAGAGAAGGCAGCCTTCACAAGGCTGAAAGCAGCTCTTATTTCTGGACCTATTCTTATCATTCCAGATCTGGTAAAACCATTTGTGGTGGAAGCAGATGCTTGCGGTGATTGTATTGGTGCAGTGCTAAATCAAGAAGGCCATGCCGTAGCCTTTGAAAGCCGCCGTCTAAATGATGTGGAGAAAAGGTATGACATTTATGAAAAGGAGCTCTTAGCAGTGGTTCATGCTTTAAAGATATGGAAACATTATCTTTTAGGCAATGAATTCCTTATTAAAACCGATCATCAAAGCTTGAAGTATTTCAAGACTCAAAAGCATTTGCAGGAGAAACATGCAAGATGGGAAAATTTCTTGTCTATGTTTCATTTTCAAATTATGTACACTCCAGGGAAACAAAATGTAGTTGCTGATGCACTTTCTAGAGTGCCTCGCATTGCAACTATTACAGTGGCTCATCATGAAGATTTTCAAACGATGAAGAATACTTATGATGAAGATACTGATTTTGCAGCAATTTGGTCAAATTTACAGCAAGGAGATTCTCATCCAGATTATTCCATCAAAGACGGTTACCTTCTCATGAACAATCGCCTTTGTGTCACTCTTCCTGTTCGACAAAAGGTGCTTAAAGAAAGTCATGAACCCCCTTATGCAGGGCATAGAGGGAGGGCAGCCACTCTAAGTGCAATTGAGCGCTACTTTTATTGGCCAACATTACGAAAAGATACACATAACTTCATTGAGGCTTGTCTGGTATGCCAAAAATCCAAATATGATAGGCAGAAGATTCCAGGATTATTACAACCTCTTCCAGTGCCCAAAGATCCATGGGAATCTATCACAATGGATTTCATCTCAGGTATTCCAAGAACACCTCAAGGTCATGATATGATTTGGGTCATAATTGATAGATTCAGCAAACAATTACATTTTATTCCATGTCATAAAACATTGAAATCCGCACAAGCTGCAAGACTTTTCATTCAACATATCTTCAGATTACATGGTATGCCTTCTGAGATCATTTCAGATAGAGACTCCAAATTCACAAGTAACTTTTGGCATGCTTTATTTGAGAATTTGGGAACCACTTTAAAGTTCTCCTCAGCTTTTCATCCTCAAACTGACGGCCAAACAGAGGTGATGAATCTCACTCTTTTGGATATGTTGAAAGCTTATGTTAGTGAACATAAGTCACAATGGGAGAAATATCTTCCATTATTGGAGTTTGCTTACAACAATACAGTGCACTCATCCACAGGGAAAGCTCCAAATGAAATAGTACAGGGTAAAGTGATTCCCCCTCCAATTATTCGCACTAAAAATAAGATTTTTGCTGCTGATGAGTTTGCTTCAGATTTAAAAACCGCAGTGGATCAAGTTCGAGCCACTATCAAAGTTGCCCAAGAGCGACAAAAGAAGCAAGCAGATAAACGAAGAAGACCTTTGGCTTTTGAAAAAGGTCAATATGTCTTGCTAAAGTTTGATAAAAGCAGGCTCAAACAAGGTTCTGGTCAAAATTCATCTTTTCCAAAGCTCTCCAGTAGATACTTTGGACCCTTCAAAGTGATTGAGAAAATAAATGAAGTTTCTTATCGACTTGAGCTTCCTGCTCATTGGAAAATACACAACGCTTTTCATGTAAGTTTGCTAAAACCTTACATAGGACCAGAACCAAAGGAACCTATTACTGAAGATCCCCCAGAAGTTGAAGAAACAGAGCAACTCTTGGAACCTGAAAAGATTTTGTTTCTCAAGGATCGAACCACGAGAAGTGGCCTTGTGACACGAAAATTCTTACTAAAATTCAAGAATCTACCCACAACAGATGCACAGTGGGTAGATGAAAAATTCATGAAGGATTGCCCAAATATTCTACAGCAATATCAAGAAGCTTTTCAGCTGAGGACAGCTGAATAAAAGCCAGAGGGCTGTCACAACTCTATAGAAACAGAATTTGTATCCTTTTTCATTAATTTGTCTATATAATGATTTATTAAATTTATTTCCTTTGCACTAATTAGATATAAAGAAAAGTGCATTGGAGCTGGCCACTGATGAGTGGTCACAGGTTATGGTGGACCCACGCGGTGGGTTAGAGAAAAGATAGTTCACACTTCCACCTATATGGCCCGATTGGGCGCCTGTGACTAGAACTCATGCATATCAGGGTTAGACTCGCACACCGAAAGGATTGATGCCTTGAAGTGTGGGCTAGATCCACCAGAACAGACAGTTACAATCAACAAGATGGCATGATCATGAAATGCTTGTATAATGTGCATGTGTGGGCTGAAAGCTTGAAATGAATATTTCTTTGCATAGGAAAGTCACATGAAGATTCGGATACCATTTTTGCGATGTACACGAAAAAAGCTTTTATATGACACCCATATTGGGGGGGTCCCTAAAATTTAGGAGATCCCTAAATTTTAGGGACCTCTAAATTTTAGGAGGTCCCTAAAATTTAGGAGCCTCGAATGAGCCTAAAAATGCTAGTCCTAAAAAATAGGGATATCATTCTCAAAATAGTAAGTTCTGTACTCTGACTGTGCTTACTAAATTTGGTTGTTTCTATTCTTGACAGTATTCAACCCAAAAAGGAAGGCCATAGAGAAGAGACAAGTGTCAAGACACTTGTCACACAAGTTTCCAAGTGTCCCACCACTTGTCACATCTCATGACATGTGGCTGGACACTTGTCTTGTGCTACTCCACTTTCCCCTTTTGTACTAGCTCTCCCCTCTCCTATAAATAAGAGCTCGTTTTTCTTCATTCAAGATCATTTTTCTTTGCTGTAAACTCATGAACAGCACCCACAGATAGCCAGAAACTGGCCCCATCCATCCCCATCATCGTCCCCCACTTCTCCATTATCAAATTCCTCCATATTCCCTCTTCTATCATTGTTTTTTTTACAAGACAGCAAGCCTGTAAATTCATTACAGCACCTCCTTCTCGAGCTCTTTCTTCCATTTTAGCTACAAGAAGTAAGCCCTATCCATGTACTGCTGATCAACGATGGAGAAAGGCTGAATTTCCCTTTTTCTTCTCTCATATTGTAAAGAAATCAGTTCTTATCATTGCATAATAGATAATGCATGTGTATTTGTACATCTTTGCATGATCTTGTGAGAGTGAGAATTACTTCTTCTCACTCTCAGGTTGATTGTAACTGAGCTCTTCCCTAAGGGACTTGGGTTGAGCAGAAATACATTCCTTCGGGGGGGGTTGCCCATCTTCAACCCTCAATTTTGTCTCCATTACTTTTACATTTTCATGGCTGTAATTTTGTGAGCAATTTTCATTTTCAGCTTTAAGTGTTCATTCTCTTTTATATTAAATCTCGAAAACAAGCGAATATCATAATTGTTAAGCATACTACGTTGTTCGGGGCGTTTACACTACTCACCTCTCATTTGATTTGAAGGGAAAAGACTGGTCTCTCGCCCCACCCTCTGTCTCACTCTCTGGTGATAGATATAAGAGGGCAGCCCATACTCACGTCCCCATCCGGTTAGGATGAAACCTAACATCACTCGATTGTTTGTCGATGAAGATCGCGTCATCAGTTGTTGAAGAGGCGTACCCAGGGAGGTAGCTATCAAATCGAACGTTGTGTTGAATAGGACATGTCATCTGCTAGAGGACAGGTAGTCACTTTGCAAAGAGACCCAGGACACAGCGTACCAAGGGAGGCAGCTTCGGAATTGGATCCTGGAAATATCAATTAATGAATCCACTTTCTGGACTGCTGGGTGTTACCACATTTTCCACAGCCAGCTTCTCGCCCAAGGGTGTTTACCACCTTTTCCTGGAACGAGGCCTGCTATGACAGGGAATTGCTTACTTTTCTCTCATAACAGATTTGTTTTTTTTTTTCTTTTCTTTTTTTTCTTGTTTTCCCCTATTCCCGAGGGTGTTTCCACCTTTTCTCGAAGAATAGGTCGGCATGACAGGGACCTAAGTCCTTTTCTCCCATGACCGATATGTATTGTTTTGTTTTGTTTTTTTTTTTTTTGAATTGAGCAAGGGAATGGTAGAACTACCATTTGTCAGAACCAACCTCGCCACTGATGCTGGTGGAAAATAGAGGATAAGAGATCAAGGCTGGAGGGGGGATTTGAGGGGACAGAGGGTTGCGTCCACTTCATCAGGAATGACTGAAGAACGGCTATCAGAAGTAGCATCATAAGAAGTACAGTGCCGCGCCAACGAGGGAAAGGATCAACTGACCGTAATTGTCAAGATCCCCAAGGAGGGAAGTACTTCTTCAGGCGATATCCATTGATCAGAAAGGGATCATCAGAGGCATCAATGGTCTGCACTTGGACAGAACCGTTAGGGTTGACGGCAAGTACCTTATAGGGGCCCATCCACCGCTGTTGGAGCTTGCCAGGAAACTTGCCAAAGCGTGAATCATAGGCTAGGACCAAATCACCTTCTTTGAACTCCTTGTGCTTGATGAAGCTATCATGGTAAGCCTTGCGTCGAACTTGCGTGGCTTCCATGCATTGTAGAGCCATCCTATGAATTTTGTCCAAACATTCCAGGCGCAGGAGACGGCGTTGCAGTGAATCATCATCCCCCAAACGCTCTTTGATAGCCACTCTCAAAGAGGGTAGTTCCAATTCAACAGGAAAAACTGCTTCTGTACCATACACCAGCTGGAAGGGTGTCTGTCATGTTGCTGCTTTATGGGAGGTTCTGTACGCCCAGAGGGCCTCTGTAAGTCGATCATCCCAATCACGACGATGTGCGGTAATTGTTCTTGTCAAAATCGAGCAGAGGATGCGATTGGTGACTTCGACTTGGCCGTTGGCTCTGGGGTAATAGGGAGTGGACTTGCGATGGCGGATCTTATACAACTCTGTCAACTCTTCCATGACTTTGTTAAGGAAATGAGTGCCTCTATCACTTACCAGCTCTAAGGGACTACCAAAACGGGTGATGATATTCTCGTACATGAACAGGGCCACACTGTTACCATCGTCCCGCTTTAGGGCTTTAGCTTCACACCACTTTGTAATATAATCCGTACATACGAGGATGTATCGGTTCTGTTTCCTTCTGGTAGGAGGATCGATCGGACCTATGAAGTCGATGCCCCACTTCTCAAAAGGCTTCAATGGAAGAATAGGTTGCAGTGGCATGGCACTTGTCTTCGTGGGTTTTCCCATTCTTTGACAAGCATCACATCTTTTACAGTAATCATAGGCATCCTTGTGAATGGTAGGCCACCAATATCCTACTAGCAGAGCCTTCCTAGCTGTAGCTTCTCCTGCAAAGTGACCTCCACATGGCTCGTCATGGCAAGCCTTCAGAACAATCCCAATCTCATCTCCTGCAACACATCTTCTGAGCACTTCATCTTTGCCTTTCTTGTACAGTGCACCACCTAGCAGGGTGTAGGGGGCTGATTCTAGCATAAGCTTCTTCCTTTCCCGACTAGAGATACCAGGAGGATACTGTTGGGTTGCCAACAGATTGGCAATGTATGCATACCAGGGAGTTACAGTTTCTACCAAGAATAGGGAAGCATCAGGGAGGTCTGGATCATCCTGCTCCTCATCTGCAGTTTGTGGGATACGCGACAGATGATCAGCCAGAACATGGGAACGACCAGGCTTAGTAATCACCTCAAAGTCGAACTCTTGAAATAGAAGGAGCCATCTCATCATTCGTCCTTTCACATCTGCTTTGTTCATCAGGAAGGACATGGCCTCATGATCCACATAAAGTTTAAAGTGGGTAGATAGGAGATAATGGCGGAACTTCTCTAGGGCAAACACCATTGCCAAGCACTCCAGCTCTGTCACTGTGTAGTTCCGTTCCCTATCCGTGACTTTTCGGCTTGCGTAGTAGATCGGTTGATCCAACTTCGAGGAGCCCTTTTGGCAGAGGACAGCACCTAAGCCTTCAATTGATGCATCAGTGTGTACATGGAACTCTTTCGTCCAATCAGGAGGTTGCAGAATGGGTGCCTCAATCAGACACTGCTTCAGAGTGTGGAAGGCTCTGTCACATTCTTCCGTCCAAGTAAACTCTACATCTTTCCTCAGAAGCTTGTGCAAGGAAGTTGCCTTTGTTGCAAAATGGGCTATAAACCGTCTGTAGTAACCCACATGGCCTAGGAATCCCCTCAACTGTTTGAGGTTGGTGGGTGCTTTCAGAGCTGCGATCTTTTCAATATTTGCAGGGTCCGTTGATATCCCTTGTGCAGAGACAATGTGGCCCAACAGGACTCCAGAAGAGACCCCAAAGATGCATTTGTCGGGGTTGAGGGAAATCCCATACTCCCGACATCGGTCAAAGCATGGTTCCAGGTGTTCCCAGTGTTCACGGATCAAACTATAGACACAGAAGTCATCCAAATATACCTCAATAAAGTCGTGTAGATGATTCTGAAATGCAGCCATCATGACTCATTGGAAAGTAGCAGGGGCATTGCAGAGTCCAAATGGCATCACTCGGTAAGCGTAGGTCCCCCATTCTGTGGTGAAGGTTGTTTTGGATTGGTCTTCTTCTGCGATTTGGACTTGGTTGTATCCGCTGAATCCATCCAGAAGAGAATAAAGTTCATGTCCTGCCATTGTGTCCAACAGTTGGTCTGTGAAAGGGATAGGAAAGTGATCCTTCTTCGTCTTGGAATTAAGCTTTCGGAAATCCACACATATTCGCAATTTGCCATTCTTCTTGGGTACAACCACGATGGGTGAAACCCATTCACTATTTGCCACTGGATAGATGAACTCGGCTTCCAGAAGCTTCAGCAGCTCCGCTTTCACCAATGTGGAATAATTCGGGTTCATTCGCCTCTGTCGTTGCCGTACTGGCTTGGCATCAGGCTCCAAGTCAATATGATGTTGACATATTGTGGGATCAATCCCCTTTAGGTCTTTATAGGACCATGCAAACACGTCCAAATTTTCTTTCAACAAGTTGTACAAGGTTGACAACTCCTCTTCTGGAAGGCTGCTACCCACCTTCAAGTGGCGTTCAGTGCCTTCTGTATCCACAAAGGTTAACTGCCTTTCACCTTCTACTTCACGGATGAAGGTCCCACGGACTGCTTCTAGATACATATCCGACTCCTTCAAGGGAGTGGTGTCCTCTTCTGATATCCCACTAGAAACAACTTCTTCTTTTGGTGGAGACTTAGGTTGCTCCTTAAGATGTTGTAATGGGATTAGGGCCGTTTCGGGTTTGGTTTCAAAATTAATTATCTCTTGGCTTGAAGACTCCTCTTCTGAAGATGACACATCCAGGAACGTCACATAACAGGGACCCTCTGATGCTTGTTGGGTTTGTGGGACTGGTGCTTGTTGGCACGGTGCATCATCATCATCTTTCTTTGGCAAGGATGGGTGAGGATGGCAGGAGCCACTGCTAAAAGATGGCTTATTCTTCTTAACCCATGTCTTATAAAGATCCTGCATATAAGAAGATCCATTTACCAGACCAAATGGTACCATCACCATTCTGTCCCATAGCATGAGCTCGTCTACTTCTGATGCCTCTGAAACTTCTTCATCAAATGTATCCTCTTCAAGTGGGATAGATTCTTCCGTTTCACTTTCATAATCTTCTTCGTCCATATCATATCCATCCTCTTCCGTCTCTATCTCTGCTTCTGCTTCTGTCGCTGCGTCTGTCTCTGTCTCTGTAGGAGCTCTGTAACAGAAGAACAGATTCTCTGTTTCCTCTTCTGCCTCTGTTTCTGGCTCTGCTATGGCCATGTAACAGGGAGAGTAGTACATCCATGCTTCTATCTCACTGTCAGAAGTGATTTCAGAAGTCATTCCCGGTTCAGGCAGGAAGTATTTACCCATTGATAATGGCTTGGCATCTTTTGGAAGTCGGCTTACAGTATCCACTGTTAAGGAATGTGCCACTGTTTTCTTGGGAAGGATCTGTTTGACAGCATCTTCGTCTGCTGACGTTCCATCTGTAGCCTCATTAGGGGAGTCAGAAGATAATTCCAAGGAGGTGCATCCATGTCCTTTTTGAGAACCATACAGTTTCAGCACCACTTTGTTGGGTCCTCTACCCAAGGTTAAGGTTCCTTTGAACCAATCCGTCCTTGCTCAGGCTTCAAAAAGCCATGGTCTGCCCAGTAGCAGAGGATAGGATATACCATAAGAGTTTGGCTTCACCACCAGATAGGTCAGCCAATAATCTTTTCCAGCCACTGTAGTCTTCACATATGGGAGAATGCCCAAAGGTTTGATCCTACTCTGATCCGCCAGTCTGATGAGCCATTGGGTGGGTTGCACACCTTGTAGGCCTAAATCCTTCATTGTAACATCCGTCATAATGTTCACTGATGAACCTCCATCAATCAGTGCATTTGCAATAAAGCAACCTTCTATCCACACGCCAGTCTCTGGAGTACCTGGATCTAGGAAAGCGTTAGCCACATCCACTTCTTTTACAGGCTCTGGAGCCTTGTTGGACTTTGTTGCTATTGAGGGAGCAATCCTTAAACCACGTCTTCTTGTCAGTATACTTTTGAACCTTTTTCGGCAACTGGGAGACAACATCAATAATTGTCGGAATGTGAGGTTTGGTTTAAAGGTATCTAGATCTCTAACCAGATCGTATTCCTTAATAGGATCCATTGGCTTCTCTAACCGGTCAGGGAATGGGGCAACACCCATTTTCATTTTCCCTCTTTCTTCCAACAGAGGAATTACAGGAACTTCTTCTGCCACTTGTGGCACTTCCTCCTCTTCTGTCTCCTGGACCTCTGGTCCTATCTCTGTAACTGTCTCTGTAACTCTCTGTGGCACTGTAGGGCTCTGTACGGCACTGTTAGGCTCTGTTTTGTTCTGTTCTTCTGGTGGAAGATTGAATTTCACTGTTCTGGCTAGAAGGTTATTTTCTTTCTGGACAGGTGGTTCCTTCTGCTTTGCACTCGTGATGGCAGCAACTTCCAATTCCACTAAATTGGAGGTAGGCTCTTGGGCCTTGGCCGGACTATCAGTAGCACTGTTTTTCACTGGGGCTGGGCTTGGACAGTCTTTTACAGTGTGGCCTTCTCCTTTGCATCGTCTGCATAAGGGCTTGTAATCCACTGACCTTCGAGGATTTGGACAATTTGGTGAGATATGTCCCTTTTCTCCGCATCTGTAACATTCCACTTCTGATCTCTGACCACCGCCAGACTGTCTTCCTCTGTAACTTTGAGAGGGAAATATTCTGGGTCCGAAATTAGGATCAAACTCTCTAGGCTTGGGTCCAATATCTTGTGTTGTCATTTTGGATTCCAACAAGTTGAATCTTGCGTCTTCTTCCTTCCTTCTCCTATCATGCATCTCCTTCAGAGAGCAAATGTCCTCTGTATGGTTCTTCCGCAAACAGTAGGAACAGAAGGCTCCAGGAATGGTTGGTTTTCGTGTACATTCAGTGGCTAAATGGCCTGCTTGATGACACTTACCACACCAAGTATTTGACCGCATCACATCTCTTCCTGCTCCTACAACATTAGATAGGCTAGCGGTATTCACTTTCAACGTCTGTAGTTGTTCTGTAATCACATCCATCAACTCCTTTTTGATGTTTGCAACTGAGTTGGATAAATAATCCTTCAAGCTTTCTCCTCTTGACGTACTGGCAGGAGGGTTTTGAGGAGTTTCTATAATCACTGCATAAACTGGTTGGGCTGGTACAAAGGGGTCTCTGTTCTGGTTCTGATTCAGAGCTCCTGTTTGAACTGTTGGCTGTTGGCTCCAGTTGGTAGGATTCCACTGTTGCTGCTGATTTGGCATTGAGGACATTGGTTGGGACCATTGTTGTTGTGGGTGAACCACCATTTGAGGCATGGATTGTGGCCACTGTGGATTTGGTGCACTGTACTGTGATACCGGGGACATCTATTGGTAGGGGTAGGGAATAGTCCCTGGGACTGCATTTGGTGAACACATCATTCCTGGCATCAGAGGAGGTAGGACTCCTCTTCCTGTATTCATCGCTAATCGAGCTTTCACTTCATCATACAGTCTTGCTCCTTCTGTTGCAGCTTGCAGTGTGGCTGGTCTTTGCAGCTCCACAAACTTACGGACTTCTGGTTGTAATCCTCTGAGAAACACCCCCTTCTGAATGCCATCATCTAAATTATGGTTAGTCCATCTCTTCAGGATGGATTCCATTCGTGAGACATAAGCTTCTACTCTTTCTCCAGAGGATTGACTTAGGTTCATAAATTCCTCTCTCATTCGCTCTTCAAAACCTTCACGCCTGAATTTAGTGAGGAAAGCCAACTTCAGGTCGTCCCATGTGCCAAAAGTTCTTGCTGCTTATCTCTCATACCACTGAAACGCCGCGCCTTTGAAAGTGGCGGGAAATATTGCCAACCAATGCTCAGGGGTTCTGGCATTGTTAGCCACACACGCTACCATAAACTCTGCTACATGAAGATCGGGGTCTTCATTGTACTCTCCCTTAAAAACTGGCAATGGGACTACATTCGCTGGCCTGTCATCAATATTTCCAGGATGGATCTGGCTTGGAAGTGGACCTCCAGTAGGAGGAAGGGCTTGATGTGCCATTGGGACTTCTGTAAAGAGTTCCGCAAGGGCGTCAAAGGAAGCTTCTACTGCGAGCTTGCTCTCGGCTCTAATTCTTGCTTTCTCTCTTCTCACGTACCTCTGGACTCGTTCTAACTCTTGCCTTTTTATTGCGTCATTCATCAGGGGTGTGGCTCCACTATGTTGTTAGTGCTCCATAGAGGGTTAACAGAAGGCTTCAGTCTCAGGAGAACTCTCTTGCCAACATTTCTTCTACTTCTTTCCTTTCAACGTCCCTGAATTCTGCTTTCATGCCACTACACAGAGGAAGGTATTCGGTTCGGAAGGTGTCAAAATGCATACGTCTGAGCATTGTGGTGGTGCCATCATCATAGTAATGCCAGCTTCTGATGGTTTCAACAATGTATGTTGTGAAAAACACTTTGTCTACCAGCTTCCAGTGGGTTGCTAATTGAACAAATAGAAGATTATCAGTACACCAAGCATCCCATGTATCTTGCTGTTGAGCGTCCACGAACAAATTCCAACTCTTTTCCTTCTTGTCCCTGTGAACCTCTACAGACCAAGACTCCTGAAGCTTCTTCACAATCTCCCACTTGATGTTGTCTGGAAACTTCTCAATGAATGGCAAATCTTCCATGGATGGTCATTCTCTCTGTTTCTGCTCTTTAGTTTATTCCCAAACAGTTTGCCACCAAGATGCAAGTTTCTGCTGCTTCAATAGGAAGAGGAAACTGTCCACCACATAGAGCATGCATCATGATGGTGATGTGTTTCCGCCATTGTGGGATGAACTTCTTATGGAAAGTGGATTTGATTATGAGAAATTCCAACTCTTCAGTGGAAGAAGGAACTTTACAAACATCCATTGAATTCTTCTCTTCTTGGCAATGCCAATTCCTTCATTTTCAGCCTCTTCTGGTGCTTGTTGATGGCAAGTTTCCCCGGCTGCGCACCAAAAACATGGAGCCCAAAGAGGAACACCAAAGAAAAAGGAATTCTCTTGCAAGAAAATCTATCTTGTAACATCAACAAGCTTTTTTATCATGTTTCATATGACCACAATGAAGAAAAGAACACCAGGCACAACAAATCTTCATGCAGCATCATGTAGATCTCCCACGGTTTTGATAGAATCATCCATATTCTTCAATATCTTCATAAAATCCATCAATAGAACAAAGAAAGCAAAGGAATACACCATCTTTGAATGGAAATACATCACATAGTATTCATCTTCAATATCTTCATAGTCTTCTCTCTCAATCTCTCATATACAATCACTCTGTTTCAGTAGAATTGGCTATCTCTGACTCTCTCTCCATCAATAATACATCATATCCTCTCTACAATCTCCCAAAATTACTCTCAATAATCCTTCTTAGGTCGTGGATACCCCTCCCAAGAGGTATGTCTGATATGAAAAGTCACCAGAGCCACTACAGTGTCCTTTCATAGCTCACTACTGTCACTTCACTCTAGTCTTCTCTTGAGTCTTCAGCAGCTACTTCTTCCACTTCTTTCAGCTCTTTTGCACTTGTATTCACCTCTTTCCAAGGCTAGAAAACTTTCCCAAGCTACACTCTCATCCATCAGAACACATACAGAAGCATACAGAACAGTCTATAGAACAGTACCAGAACAGCTACAGTACAGAACAAAACAGAACAGAAACAGAACAGAGACAGAAGCTCTACAGAAGACCTACAGAAGGTTACAGAAGGTCATCGAAACCACATAACTCATTCTCAAATCATTCCAAACTCTCACAAACCATTCAATAAGCTTTCTCAATATCTCAATCTTCATCAATCAATACTCCATCCCTCCTTATAGAAGACAATCAGAACAAAACAGACCAAAACAGAGCAAAATAGAAGGTATACAGAACCTATCAGAACCTATCAGAACATCACAGAACCACCAAAAAACATCATGAACTTCCAAAACACCATCATTATCATCCAAAACACTCTCAAACCACTTCTAAACCAATCAATTATCTCATAAAATCAACCATTCAACTCTCAAAAACAACAAAAATCAGCCAAAAACAAGTCATTTCAACACTCAACAAGGTAGCAAGATACACCCAACAGTGAGTTTACAGGGCCAAGAAGGTACCAAGAACTGTCAAACCAATCACCTGTCAGGCAAGAGACATCTCATAGGCCTAGAAGTCATGCATGTAATGGGTCTCGGGGTAAGAGAAGAGATCAAGCACAAGCAAAACTGATAGAGAAAGAAGCTCAATACATAACCATCCAAGATGCATACAAAATTGACAAACCTGTGATAGAGATAAGTGCCTACTCAATAGGCGTATCAAATCAGCCCACTACAGACAAACTGCAGACATAAAGCTCTTAAGAGAGCAAATGCATGTAACTGTCCCACAAGCTCAAGCTCATCTGTAAATAAGACTCTGTATACATTTGAATATACCAAGAGGATCCCATTGGAAGTGAAGTTAGATGCAAAGAGAGCAAACAACGCTCTAATACATCAAATACATAGCCTCAAACATGCCAAATCCCAGTAGGGTACATCTGGAGCATAAATCCCAAGCTATCTCAGACCCATAAAGCACAAGCATGAATGCATTCAAAGAGCATGTAACTGACAACCAAATGTAATTCCCAGTAGAACCAAAATGCTCAAATATATCTAAAGATAAAGCTCCAAGTAACTATCATGCATGGGCAATCCAAGTGGCATCCATATCTAACCAAAGCATAAATGCAAGAGGCCTAAATGTCAAGTAGTGACAATAGGCATAGACCGGTCCAAAGCATGCCAACTGAAGCCAAATGCCAGTGAAGGAAGACCAATTTGGAGCCTAATCCAAGCTCAACATAACTTCGGAACCAAGAAGAAGCATTCGACAACCTCCAAATACATCGGTATGATCATTCAAACCTCTAGTAAGCACCACGTATCCATGAACCAATGCATACACCAAGTAAATGAGCTTCATCCCACTATATTATAGCAAGCAATTTACTGCAAAATGAAGCTCAAACGATGCTAAAATCTACTCCAAATCAGTCCCAAAGCATAGACATAGCATCCCATAACATCTCGGCATCACCGGGCATCAATAGGCATCAAATGGGCAATGCCAAGAAGCATCAAATAGTAAATGTCAAGTGCTACCCTGTTTTGATAGTCCTAGGACTGTGTATACAGTAAAGGGCCGAAGGGGGAAGCACTTGAATCGATCATTGGGAGCCAAGCACTGATGCCGAGGAGTCGGACAATGCTTGGGAAGATTGCCAAGAGTGCCCAAAGGCGAGGAAGAGTAGGAAATGCTGGGAACATGGCAGCCAGCCCCCTAAAAATGCACCAAAAATTACGTTGGCTATTCCTAGGGACTGGGGGATCTACAATAGTCCTCGGGGACACTTAGCAATGTCAAGGGGCTCCAACGCAGCCCGAGAAGAAGTAGATGAAGGTCCGGAAGCTCAGGGAGGGGGCGGGAGATCAAAACATACTTGCAAATGAAGGTGCCATGGCTACCATTGAAACTCGGGTTGAAGCTCTTCAAATCTGAGCTAAAAGGAATGCTGGGCAAGCTCCAATTCCTTTGCTTTGATACCAGTTGAAAGGGAAGTGGAACCCAGGAGGAAGAAGCTTGGTGGTGAGAGCTATGGCGGATGAAGAGCAAGAGCCAAGAGAGAGAGAGACTCAAAAGTGGGAAATCCAACAACCACAATGTGTGACTGAGCCTTCCTTTATTCAAACTGTCACTAAAATAATAAAGAATAAGTGATTGTGGCAGGTACCCACCACCTGTAGTGTGCAGTGGTGGGTACTGTCAGTGTAGTAATACACGGGCGGCTAGGCGGAGGTGCCTTTACCCCCAACAATCCCATCTAGGTTCCAGCTTCCTTGGAAATATCTCCCTATGTACATCGTAATATAGAACTAATTGTCCTTTTCTAAAGGTATATTTCTTCATTTTTAGATCATGCAGCCACTTCATCCGACAATCAGCTACTTCCTAGTGCAACAAACTATGCAATTTAAGCTCATCCAAGTGGGCTAGAGTTGTAAACTACTCGAATAGGGTATCGTCATCAGCCAAAGAATGATTGATTGCGAATCTTATGGTTGACAACTCAATTTCTAAGGGCAAGACACAATCCTCCCCATAAACTAATTTAAATGGGGTGTGGCCAGTGGCTCATTTAAACATTGTATTGTATGCCCATAATGCTACATATAATTTTGTATCCTAGTCCCATTTTTTTTCCGAGATTATCTTTAACAAGATACCCATAAGCTGCTTATTGGTGCTTTCGACTTGTCCATTTACCTATGGGTTATAAGGAGTTGTCTTGTTATGTTGAATTTGCCAAGATTCAGTCAAGCTTCTAGTCAGCTTATTTAAAAAGTGAGTTCCATGGTCTGGCTTTGATAGACCGAAATGGCAAATGATCTGCTCAAGGAGGAAACTAGGAGTCTCTTTTGCATTGTCCTATCTTGTCGCTCATGCTTTTGACCACTTTGTGAAGTAATCAGTGGGGCTACTATAATGTATCTCTTCTGAATAATAGACGATGGGGTAATTGGACCCACAAAGTTGATGCTCCACTTCTCAAATGGAAGGGTAGCCATAATCAGAGTAAGTTTCCTATTCTCTTGACCATCATGTCTTTGATATGTATCACATCTCTTAACATACTCAAATGAATCCTGGAAGATGGAGAGCCACCAATATCCAGCTCTTAAAGCCTTATGTGCTGTCAAATTGCCTAGCAAAGTGCCCCCCACAAGTGGGTTCATGGCACTCCTCCAAGATAAATGGAACCTCATCAGGCATTACACATCACAGATAGATATCATCAACACCCTGCCGATATAATGTCCCTGCAATCAAGGAAAATTTCAGTGCCTGCTGTTTAATTTTCCTCTTCTCAGATTTGGATAGAGCTGCTCTAGTCTCTCCTCTAGATAGATAGTGCATTATAGCAGCATACCAAGAGGGAATAGACATCATATCAATCTTAAACAATGTTTTCGTGTCACTTCCTTTAGCCAAGACCTCTTTTGGCTCTCCAAAATACACAAGACATTCTACAATGCCTTGTAGCCTCGGTGGCTTGCTCTTAATCTCATAATCAAACTCTTGCAAAGTGATTAACCATTTTGCTAAATGACGAGGCGGTTGTAACTTATTCAGCAACAATCGAAGCCCTTCCACCTTCATATAAAAAACCACCTTCTCATAGAGAATGTAGTGTCTAAACTTTTTGTTTGCAAATCCCATCGCAAGGCACAACTTCTTTATATAGGTGTAGTTAATTTCCGATATGCCCAACTCCTAACTAGCAAAAGCTATTGGATGGTACCACTTTTCCTCCCAAAATTGGACTAAACAATAGCTAACACACGGTGGCTGTTGAAAATATATTAAACATATTACCCCTTTTAGGTGCTTTTAAAATAGGTGCTTTGGCAAGCTCTTGCTTCACATAACCAAAAGATACTTTGCAAGCATCACTCCATGAAAACTAATAGCTAAAGGACAATAGGTTCGTCAATGGCAATGTTCTTTCTATCAAGGCATTGATAAACCTCTGATAATACCCTAATAATGATAGAAAACTATGTACCTCCTTTGGAGTACGTGGGGGACTCATGGCGACTATGACCTTGATCTTTTTAAGATCAGTCACAATCCCTACTGAACTGACCACATGACCTAACGATAGCCCATAAGGCACTCCAAAGATGCACTTCCCTGGGTTAAGAGCCATGCAAAATTGTATGCAATGCTCAAAACACTTCTGCAGAATAATCAACTACCTTTCTCTTGTGGTGGCTGCCCCCAGGTCATCAATGAATACTTTGAACTCTTCTGGGGAGATGTCACCAAAGGTCTTGTGTTGGCTATTCTTTGCCACAAACCCAATTCATTACATAAACCAAATGCCATCACATGGTATCCAAAGGTACCAAAGATAGTAATAAATGTCATTTTGAGCTTGTCTTGCTCAGCAATCGCCATTTGGTTATACCCTGCAAAGTAATCCATGAACGAATATATTTCCCTACCTGCTAATTGATCCAAAATTTGGTCAATAAAGAGCAACGGGTAACAGTCTGCTTATTCAGCTCTCTAAAGTCTACACAAAGCCGGATTTGATTATTATTCTTCCTTCTGATCAAAATTGGTGAACACCATTCAATATGCTGAACAAGGAAGATCAAATCCACTTTCCACAACTTCTGTATCTCCTCAAACAGCCCATCCCTTAGTTCAAAAGGCATGGGCCTTACTTTCTAATGTATGGCCCAACTTCCCTCCTTTAGAGGAATGGTATGCACAGCTAGGCTGGGAGGAATGCCTCTAAGTTCATCATATCTCCAAGCAAAGATCTCGCAAAACTCTTGAATTTAGGATACATAGTCCTCTCTTTCTTCTAAACTGAGCATGGAACCTAATTTAATTGGCCGAGAATCGTTTGGCATACCAAGGTCCAAATCAATAACGTCCGCATGGATCATCTACTATTTCTAGTTCAGTAGAGGATAAAGGAGCTCTCTCACTCTGAGGAGACTCAGGGTAAGTATCCACTATTACCTAATTTGCACCTCCACCTAGAATCACTTGACTAGAAGGTATATCAACTTGATAGTCTATTCACAAAATCCATGGCCTGCCTAGCAAAACTCGATAGCTAGGATGTCCTGCAAACCTTATCACCCTAAATTCCAGATATCATTTCACACTTGCAATGGTAACGTGGACTTTAGTGATGCAACCTTATGGTTGCCTTAGACTGTCATTAGCCATCCTAAGAAGTGTGGAGCCATCTTTTTGGATTTCTAGACCTAGTCTCTCCATCAATTCTGAACTCATGATATTGTTGGAGGATCCAGTGTCCAAGATAGCTCCACTAATATTCCATCCACATTTGCTAGAACCCTGGGACAATGCTTTTTAGCATGATTGAACCAATCTTCTCCCACTCGTGCTATACCCAAAGGTTCTAAAATATACCAAATACGTAGAATTTTCTTGAATTCCTTGCGAACTCCTGGAGACAGTTTAATCAATTGCAAGAGATTCACATCTACTTTATGCTCAATTTTGAAATTGAGCCTAGGTAAGGAGAAATGGAAGGCTCAATTTGAAGCTCAGCATGAGACAACTTAGAAGCTCAATGTTCATATCCTATTCCAAAAATATGTTTCATACACACTGCAACCTCTCCACACATTGTTAAACCCAACAAGTACTCAATGTTTAAATTTAATAAGTAGATCCATCCAAACTTGTGATAGGAAAACTATGGTTATTTTAGAAGCTAATCATGTTTATATTAATTTCTAGTAATTAGCAACATTACCTTCCCACTAGGACCCCACTTCTAAAGACTTTGAGTTCCTAAATTAACCTATATGCACATCCCCTTTAATGGATGACTAGTTGGTCTAGTTAGCATTACCAGCCAAACCCACTAATCACACTTATCACAATTGGCATCATTTCAAAGATCCCAAGGCTATGTGTCATTCACTTTGCATTTGTAAGCAAATGGAATCAACCATGCTATAGCATGGTTTCTTACCTTTGCTTTTATGAAAGGTCTTTAGGGAGATATACACCTATCGTGTGGCACATGCATCCATAGCATGGAGTTTCTTTTTGTTATACTACATGTAGAACATTTTCTCTATTGACTTTTTGTTGGAATGTTGGCACATGAAGCAAAGATAGCCCATGCATATGTTCTCCACCCTCCCCTCCCAGAACACTACCTCATGTGCTTGTTAATTTCTCTTCATTGGGCTTTCTATCTTCTCCGTATTTGGCAAGCAAGATTTTCATCCTCATTAACATATTTCTTTTCATGTGCAATAGCCAATGCTTATTGTTGCCTCCTTTGCTCCTTCATTTTTTACTTCTCATCTTAGTAATATTCCATCTCTATCCTTTTTGCATTTTTATCCAACATTCTTTGGATGTACTAATCTTATGTAAGGATGAAAGAGCTTGGTAGTCAACATATGCCTCTCCTTGAACTCGTTGTTGGATGCATAGCTGCTCTCTAGGAATGTGAAGTAAGTGCACAATCCTTTGGGTTCAAGGTGCACAATACTTTGGATGTACTAATCTTATGTAAGGATGAAAGAGCTTGGTAGTCAACGTATGCCTCTCCTTGAACTCGTCATTGGATGCATAGCTGCTCTCTAGGAACGTGAAGTAAGTGCACAATCCTTTGGGTTCAAGGTTCAATGGAAGGGCAACTGCCTGATTGTAATATTTTTGCGCAATTAAAAGTTAGTTAGTAATAAGTAAGTAAAGTTAGTGAAGTTAGTAAGTTAATAATTAGTAAGGCTAGGCTAATAACTAATAACTAACCGTACTAACTAAAGAAAAACTAACATTAAATAATAACTAGCTAACTAACGTTAAGTATTAATGTTTAGAAAATAAAAAAGGGGGCCCGTCGAATTGACGGCCACCAAAAAGAAGGCCACCCGCTCATTGTTATCATCACCATCATCGTCATAATCATCATCATCATCTTCGTCGTCATAATCATCATCATCATCATCTTTGTCGTCATAATCATCATCAGCATCTTCGTCATCATCATCACCATCATCTTCGTCATCTCCTTTATCATAAATATCTTCTTTACCACAAACAACTCCTTTGCCACCAAAATAGGCATCAACCAGCCTCATGACTCCCCCCCTTATCTTCAAAAAAATAAAATAAAAGAGAAAGAAGCTTCCCACTTTGAGTGGAGGAGCTGTCTTTACACAAAGAGAGTAGAAAGAGAGGGGAAGGGAGAGACAGCAAGGACTCCCTTCTACCTATATAAAGGCATGCCCTCTACTTAGTTTGTAGAGAGGCACAAGGAGATTTCGAGAGGCTGTGAGAGGGAGGTAGAGAGATAGAGGTAGAAAGATCCCCTCCCCCCTCGAGTGGCTGCAAGAGGGAGCTAGAGAGGGGGAGAGTTAGAGAGAGAGAAAGAGAGAGGGAAGAAGATCTTGAGAGGCTGTGAGAGAGGGTTAGAAAGGAAATGAATTAACTCAACCTCCCTCTATCTTGGTCTTCATCTCGACAATCTTCTCTCACACTCTCCCATCCTGAATTCATTCCACCTTCTCTACCTCTCGAACCCGCTCACACAAATGATGGCTCCAAAGCAACGAGGTGCAAAGACCATGAGATCCACTACAACCAGTCAAAGAACTGGTATTGTCAGAGATACGGGACTACCCAAGGTTGCCGGAGTTGCCACTACCAATGGAACATTGGGTATGGCAAATGCAAGTGCAAGAAAAGACGAAATTTCCAATGTCGTCGTGCCAAACCAGGTTGTTCACAACTCAGAAATAAGCTATTATTTTCATATTGCCACATAAAATAATAAGGTTTTTTCCAAAACTTTACATAAAATGTTAGATTTTTCATTAAATGGTACAATAACTACTTGTTAGATTACATGGACAACATCCATATAAAAATTAGTACATAATATATTAGCTTCCATATTTACACTTACACAAAATGACAGTTTCATCTAGAGAGTGTATTAATACACACATAAATGGTTAACTGCTACCTATGATTTGTAGTAAGATTAATCAAGATTATAATTCGTGGAATCATGATGGAACTAGTTGTAAGAGGTTATTACATGAAATGAGTAAAGGACTTTATGCTTACTTGAGATTAGTAAAATAACTCAATATATTTATTGTCAAACACAACAATGGTTAAGAGTTGATTAGCAATTAAAAAGTGAAAGTCTATTTAAAGGTCTCATAAATCATCTCACTAAGTACCAACTAAAGGAAATTTTCTTATGTTGGGTAAGTTAGCCCTAAACGGGAAATCCATGTGTTGTTTAACAAAGTTGAAAGATTTGTACTCAACACTTCTTTATGGGGAAGATAACCTTCATTAGAATGTAAGGTTACCTTAGGTTAAGGATCTACCTCGGCTATGTGAAACTGTGAACTAGACGATGGTGTGATTGTCATTGTTTGAAAGGTCGATTGTTTGTGCTTGCGAGAATCTAGATCTCTATTTAAAAACATTGACAAACAAGATAAAAGGAAAGATTGCACTAGGCTATCCCTAAGCTAGCTATGAGACCCTACTCCAAGGGTGTCATGATTATCTTCGAGAGGCTTAGACTGGCTTCCTAGTAGTGGAAAGGATGTCCGTAGTAGGGATAGTCTCAAGCACTAGGAAATGTGGATGCTAGGGGGGGCTCTAGCCATAAATTTCACATTACTCCTAGAATTTGATGAGCCCCTTTGTGACTCAGGATGGGATCTTGAAACCCTAATACTAGTTACAAGGGAGGAATCTTAGTGGCTAGAATACCCTCATGGAATTATGCATATTTTATGCAAGATCGAAAATATGAAAATTGTAATAAACTTCCAATATAATAAAGGATTTTTTTAAAATTCAAGGGTTGTTTGAATTCTATGCGTCTTTGTGAGATAAATTACGTGAAGAAACCTGTGATTTAATGGACTAATTAAGGAAGCTAGTTGTATATGTTTTAATAAATGTGATGTGGGTAATTAAAAAAACTAAAGATGATATTGTCATCTAAGGAAAGTAGGTGGGTGCGACCCCTGGTGGGTCCGTCCAATGGTAGGGTGGTTTCAATTAGCTGGGATCTTTTCTAAATTAGCGATAGAAATAGGAAGACGATAAATTGACCAAGTAGTTGTTATAGATAGAACTGACTTGCATTGTTTTAGGGGACTGGAATGGGATTTTACCTTATGGGCAGGAGGGTTGATGTACCAGACTCCCCTTCGTCTCCTATTCTCTTTGAACCAAGTGCAATGGCAAGTCTGCTCAGTTCAAGTAATCCTATAATAGGAAATGGAGACTCAAAACTATTGACACTAATTGGCTATTAGGAGACCCATTTGATTTTAGGAACCGAAAAATTCAATTCGATCCTAGTGGGCTTGGCCAAAACTCTTCCATTGTGATGTAGACTTAGTAGGGCCTAAGTGACATACCCTGTGATACTCCAAGGGACCACCGGGCAATGTCATTTGAAAAACCTACTGATGGACTACTAAAATGTGCATCTTGGATTGAGTTTGGCGGACACCTGGCACTGATGGTGGCTCCTTACCATATATACCCAAGATAGTGAATACGACAACAACTTCCCCTTTCACCCCTCCTCAAGGGGTGTGGTAAGCACTTCGTTGTTGTATTGATCTAATGGATCACCATGGATGACGCCATCTATGTATTCGCACTATCTATGCTACATTTAAAATCCATGTTAGCATAAGGTGGATCATGAAATGTGAGAATGTTGTAATTCAATGGTGGTGAAATGCTTATGGCATCAAAACCAGCCTTGATATTGGTTGGATTGCAAGCAAGTGTCAAATATATTGATGTCATACCCATTGGATCCCCTTTTTGCTAGCAGTAGCGAGGATGATGAAGGCATAGAGGGTTAGTGTACTTTAGTGTTGCAATCAAAGAAAGACATTTGGTAGTTGGGAGTATTTCAAGTTGGCATGTAAGATTTTGATATGTTGTACTGGGTGTTTCAACAAACTCCTATACCTAAGGTGATAAGTGCTCAATAGGTAGGGAAATAACTTTGTGTTGAAGGGTTTAGAAAAATAAAGTGGAGTGGCACATGGTCATAGATTTAAAGACATTGAAGTACATGTATAAAAAGTCAAGAGTAAAGCTTCTAAGAGTCCTTGCATTTGTTTAGAATGCATGGATCTAGAGAATGGCTATGGTGGATGGAACACAAAGACAATGTTCATGATGATAGAGACAAGAAGAACTGATTGTTACTCAAGTGAATTAGGTTCCAAGATGGAAGTTTGGACTTATAAACAAAATCTTGAGTATGACATTGACTATGACTAAAAGGACAAAGTACAATAATATTCCATCATTGACTAATAAGAAAGTACAATACTTTATAGGCTCATGATGGTTCCCTTTTTCTCCATTGTGCCTATGGGATTTAGGCATCTTTCTCTAGTAAACTATATGAGTCTTGCCCTATTGCTCCATACAAAGAGGTTGTCACATGGGTGGGATTGCATAACCCTCGACAACATTCACTGTATGAATGGACAATGCATGATAGACACACAAAAATCCAAACTTTCAAGCTGTTCTAGATATCCCTTTACCAAACATCATCATGTGCACATTGCATGCTTTTTGTAGAATAATAGAGAAAATTGTTTACCTTTAAAATGTATTTGCATGGAAATTACAATCCCAAAAGGCCAAGGATAATGCTATCAAGGCTATGGAGAATTTTCTATCAAACATTAGTCTCCATGGGGTAATGTTGTGATCAAAGTAGATCTTCAAATATCCAAAGCAGGAACAATGTTCATAGGAACCCTCAATAGGTGGACTCATGGCCATAGGGTTTTTGGGCTTCCATGTCAACCTTAAAAAAAAAAACTCCATGATGTGTTTTTCTTGTATTAATTATAACCAATGAAAAGTGCTTCACAGTGTAGTCAAAGACCATAGGGATGACGAAAGAGCACAAAGTATAAAGGCTAAAGTCTAGGAGGCATTGAACATAGACTACAATGTTCATGGATTATGATAACACATCTTGGTCTAAGAAGGATCTCCTAGGCTTTGAGAAGGCCCTCAATAAATTCAAAACGTCCATGAACATAGCCTAGGCAGTAGATAATCTCATGCACTATATAGTAAGGAATACCATATTGGGTTTTTAAACCTTGAACTTATTGCTTATCTCTTAACTAGCCTCACCTTTCATTTCTCATGAAAACAACATTGTAATGTATCCATTACTTATTTTATTTTAATGTGTGTATAAATTCCAAAGAAAATTGATTTAAGTTGCACATTTAAAAAAAAAACTAGCTCTAATTATGAGCCTCACTCTCATTATGAGAATAATTATTATTATTAATGAGGTATTATATGCCAGTTCATGGAAGAAAGACTTGGGAGACCCTCTCAAGACTAGCTTATTAAAACTATGTTTGTAGTATAGAACAACAAAAAGAACTAGCCTAGTGGATAGCCACTTGGCAATTAAGTGCATTTGGGTGATGAAACTACAAGGATGGGTGACCTCCCAATATGATTTTCCTACAAGCTAGTGGGAGCTTCTTGCATGTAGCCAATGGCGCCAAAACAAAGCCTTCGTAGCCCATTGCCAAGTATGCCAAGGTCTATGCCTTGGTCTCCGCCTTGGTCATAAGCCTTGGAGTGATTGCCGCCCAGCAATGCGCCACACAATGTTCATCCATAGATTCATAAATTTATATCTTCATGCTACAAAAATGGAGCTCCCTCTCTGATGTAATCAATGATGTCATCAGAAGTGCTAAAAGAAAGCGTTCTCTCTTTGTCATCGATGATGTTATTGAAAAATGCTAAAAAGCAAGTGTCCTCTCTTTTACCCCCTGCAAAACTATGAATTGAGGGCTTGGGGATGAATAGGAAGGGGGTGGAAGAGAAATATTGACGAGGACAAGATGTTGATTGAGAAGGAGGAGACTCTATTCCGTGAGATGAAGAGATATCATTCCATCCAACCCAAGGAAGGGGATACGCTGAAGGTCTCTCATCCTCTTCTACTCTAATTTGAGAAGAGAAGATACTGAAGAAACTTATCCTATTCTATCAATCCAGTTAGAAGTCATACCTCTACTCTCGTCCCTATTCTGTCTACTAGAGAGAGAGAAGTATTGCTCTCCATGAGACAAGAAGAACCATCCAGGAGGCCTACATCATTGAATCCCACAATAGCCATCATCATAATCGAGAGTCTTACATCCTTGCCAACTGGTAATACTGTCGTGCTCTTCTTCTTCTATGAATCATATTTCTGTCATGACCCCAAAGAAAAAGAATTCAAAAGCAGAAATCACGAATGACCCTACTAACGTGGAAGCAACAAATTGAAGTTGTGAGCATGGGAGTCACTAATGGAGTCAAAGGTGCAGTTAACAACCCTTTACCAAAGTATTGGAATATATAAAAATTGAGGAGCCCTATATCTCCCCCAAGGATAGGTGTTGAATCCCCATACCAAGAGGAGATGTTTTTACCAATGCGGAAGCATAGACCCCGGCTCCGATGGCGAGAGGTCTCCTAGTAGGGATCGTATTAAGTAGGAGGTGGTTAGGGTGCCAAGGGGGCTATGGCTAGTAAGCCCTTTACACACCTAGAAACTACTTGGTCCCTTGTATGGCCTGAGTTCTACTTGGGACACCTATAAACACTAGCTATAGGTGGATTTGATCTTGGTGATGTGCAGATGCGCTGGATGAGGTAGCATGTGAAATTGTAATTTTTCTCATGTATGGGCAGGAGAACACACATTATGGAACATAATCAATGAATTTATTTTATTATGATTGTATGTCCGTGAGTAAATTACGTAAACGAACAACTATGCATAAAGGGATTTTTAATTAATGAAGTTGTTTTTATATGTTTTACATAATGTGGTAGGTAACTAGATAACTAAGAATTTCCATAGAGGGAAGCGGGTGGATGGATTCTCAACAAATCTAGTCCTATGGCAGGGCGGTCTCGATTAGCCGAGAGGTTTCCCCAAAAACAAATGCTAGGAAGAAACTCTAGGAAGAGTTGATTCGTTGACTTACCTAGGGTTTGGTCTAAGAACCCAAACTGTAAATTATCTTAGGGGAAAGGTATAGCGGCTGTGCTAGACCACTACGAGAGATTTCATAAATCCTTAGTTTGCTACTGGAAAAAAGTGTTGTACTCCATGAACCAAGGGTATTGGCAATTGCTCCTTCCGGACAAGAAGCTTCTCGAAGGACACCTCCGGATGTGAGCTAGTTGTTGATAGGTGACTGTAAGATCAATTAGAAATGTTCATGTCGGTCCTCTGTTGGTAACGACATGATGCTCCCCTTAACTAGCCGGAAAAATCCAATCATTCTGGTTAGAGTATGGATGGCAATGGCTAGAAGGTAACAATAGGTCTTCCCCTGCGGGGTAGACCTAGGGTTAACAAGTCGGACAAAATCCAATCATTCTGGTTAGATTACGAATGACAAAACTCTGAGCGATTACTTAAATGTTACTTGTCACGTAATTAAGGTGGGTATGTTACAAACATATTATTTATAGTCATTGTCCCTAGTTTATGTGGTAGTGTGGGAGTTTGTCAATTTTTTCCTCTCAAGGAATGGAGAAGTCGCATTACTAAGCAAGGACTAGATTCTTCAAACATGCAAGACATAACGGTGGCGCACAAAAAGCAAATAGCTCACTAGAAGTTTTCTAATGGTTTTATAGAGTAATTTGGTATAGAACAAGATCTAAAGAATAAAAAAGGACATGCCAAAACTCAAACATAGCCCTTGCATTACAAATAGAGAAATAAAAGAGACAAGAATCTTACAATAATTTATGTGTGAATGATAAGTTTTTTTAATGATTGTGGTCTCTAGGAAGAGGCAAGGTTGGAAAGTGGATAATAGAAGCTTTTATTCCTCTCTAAATGGGGTCGAAGAGAATGGTTTCATATTGTTTTCTAGCATTTCATCGTCCTCATCCTTTGAGGTTGAAAATTGTATATGTGATGCTAGTAGTGTTGGAGGTAGTGACTCCATAGGAACCTTACGTTTCATCCATAGCAAAAATTATCTTTTTGAGGAAGGATGTAAATTTTGCACATCCTCAACTCTAGCTGCAATGGTATGAGTAGCATTTGGTATAGGTAAGGAGACCTTAAACATTGGCATCCATGCCTAATGACAAAAACCCGTTATGCAAATCTCTTTTCAACCAAAATTATTTTCTCCACATTTGCTAGAAGGGGATAGCATTCACAAAACATGGTTAGCACCTTTAGCGCAAAAGGGGGAAGCCTTCCATCATTGGGGGAGTACTCATTGTGAAAAAGTACAGTATGTAAAGATGAATATAATGTTCATCATTCACTCAAATTAATACAATCTTTCTTTGCAATAAATCAAATGATATAGTAGTTATGTGTAGGAATGTCATCTATCTTTGTGCGATCAAATTTTTGAATGTATTGTGAAAGAGATCCATCTTTTCTATGCCCTATTGACTTGGAGCTACTAGCAATAGATGTCCTTGAGTTTCTTGCACCAGTAAAGAAATTTTTGTACATTAGAACCTAGCTACAAGAATTCTTTCTTAGAAAAGAAAATGAGGAACTATCATTGACCAAGAATAAGGAGATTATCAACTAAATATTGATTGATTTGCATTGCCTTCAAGCAAACGTGGTGTGCACAATAGGATGGTGGTACTCCCATCCTCATGTGTAGCTCATAACTCATATTTTTCCATGTTGGCTAGGTCGAGCCTTTTAATTATTGTAGCTGTTTCTTCTTTATAGGCCATTGCCACTACTCACGCCCTAGATAGCCTAAGCTTCAATGCTTTCAAGTATCTACTGGCCCATAACAAACTAAATTGCATCTTTGATCAAAAAGTTAGCCAAGAGATGCAAATCCATCTTATCCACTACCTAGCCTTACTAAACTATGCTAGAGGAGCAAGACGATAGTCCTTATGGATATCTAGTGAATCAATTATGTCGGCCAACAGTACATAGTCTTGGATAGTTTACATAGTAAATGTATGGACAAGCTTCTCTCTTTCATTCATTGACTAATTACACATTCTCTGGGTTGTAAGGGATAGCTAGGGCTTGATCAAACTCTGTAGAGCAGTATCTTCTCTTTCCTCTTCTACTTCAAAGGGTATCATCTCATCTACCTCTTCAACCTCTCTAATCGTAATGGTAGGTTGTCTTTTGTCCTCATTACATGATCCTTGTGAAACCCCCTCTAAGTCATTCTCTTCCCCTAGAGGATGCAAAAAGCAAAGGAATGCAAAGGGGGATTATAGAATATGACATATTTTTAAGTGTATTGTGTAGTTCTTTGTACCCTTGTATGCATTTCTAAGTAATTTATCCAATGCCTTGGCTAGCTTTCTCTTTTTGACTTTGTTGGTCCCAAAGTCATTAGTGTTAAAACAGATTCTTGTGAGTCTATGTTCACTACACCACTTGAAGTCATTCTTCAATATTCCTCCATGTACACACTCAGCACATTTGTACAGGAACACAAAACATTCTCAATGGAAAATGGCAAAGTAAACATACGAGGCAAGTCATGATAATAGGAATGAGTAGGTGCATGATGGAGGAGCATAAAAAGATTCTCATATGGGCTTCTCTCCACATCATCCTCAAACTCCAACTCATACTTCATCTTATTTCATGTTCATAAACAATAGAATAAGAAAAAAGGGTTACTACCAAGCAATATGGGGGTCTCTTCACAAGAGGGAGGGACCTCCCTTGCTTAGTACTAATCCCTATGGGCTTGACAACACATGAATGAGCAAAAGGATCACTACCAAGTGATATGAGCTCTCTTCACAGGAGGGAAGGACCTCCCTTGCTTTGTGTCAATGCAGTGCACAAGGATTTCTACCAAACGATAGGGTCTCTCTCCATAAGAGGGAGAGGACTCCCTCACTTGATGGAAACCCTATAGATCACTTGTACCAGGCAAACTGCTAAGGTGAAATTCCTACTGGGTGGAAAGTCGACTTCGGTCAGATTCAGGGTTATGAACCTAGGCGTCCATGAGTGTTTGCTCGGAATGGATTGGCTTAAACCTAATGATGCCCACATTCACTGTGGAAAGGGCCAAGTTTCCTTTCGAAATTCTGAAGGGGAACTGGTCACAACCCAAGGAGAGGCTGGGAAGCCAAAAATTCAACTGGCCAAAGAATCTCAGATAATAAAAGGAGTTAGAAAGGGGCTACCTGTCTATTTGATTAAGCTAAATAAGCTAAACCAAAATCAGGAGTCTAGAGAAGAACCTTCATGGCTAAAGGAATAAGCAGACATATTTCCTGAAGAGCTGACAGAACTTCCTCCTCAAAGGGAAGTCGATCACGAAATCAAGCTAATGCTTGGAACTGCACCTATTGCAAAGAGACCATATAGAATGTCCATCCCAGAAGCGATTGAGCTGAAGGAGCAACTCAAGCAGCTGTTAGACCAAGGCTACATCCGTCCTAGCAGTTCACCATGGGGAGCTCCAGTGTTATTCCAGAAAAATAAAGATGGAATGCTTCGGCTATGTATTGACTACAGAGAGTTGAATCAATCAACCATTAAGAACAAATATCCCATTCCAAGAATAGATGAACTTCTTGACCGTCTTCAAGATGCGAAGATCTTCTCCACGATAGATCTCAGGTCTGGATATTACCAGATAAGAATCAAGGAAGAAGATATCCCAAAGACGGCATTCAACACAAGATATGGGCACTTTGAATTCCTAGTCATGTCATTCAGACTGACAAATGCTCCTACTACCTTCAACAGGCTAATGCAGGATATCTTTAGGCCCTATCTTGATGACTTCATACTTGTCTTCTTCGACGATACCTTAGTCTACTCCAAATAGGAAGAAGATCATGAACCCCAGCTTCGCATTGTCCTTGAGACAATGAAGGCTCACAAGCTTTATGCCAAGAAGAAGAAGTGTGCATTTTTCAAGCGACAGATTGAATATCTGGGATTCATTGTATCAGCGGAAGGGATTTCAATGGATCCAGAGATGTTCTGGAGTGGCCAACACCAACAACTATCAAAGAAATACGTAGTTTTCTTGGATTGACAGGATGGTACAAGGTCTTTATCAAAAACTATGCCTTGATTGTAGCACCTCTAATGGATCTACTGAAGAAGCAGACATCAATTGTATGGTCAACTATTGAACAATCCAGCTTTGATAAACTAAAGCAAAGCTTGGTATCAGCACCTATCCTGAAACTTTCAGATCTTAGTAAGGAGTTTGAAGTGATAACTGATGCCAGCACACTTACCTTAGGATGTGTGCTTATGCAAGAAGGTCATCCTGTAGCATACTCTTCAAGGAAACTGAAGAGCCATGAGAGGAACTATGCTACCCATGATCTGGAGCTGTTAGTTGTCATCCATGCTCTCAAGCTTTGGAGACACTACTTGCTGGGTAACAAGTTTACCCTAGTGACGGATCATAAAGTCTTAAATGGATTTTAACCCAGAATGAGCTCAATGTGAGGCAACATCAATGGATTGAAGTGCTGGAGGAATATGATTTTGAAATCAAATACCGGCCTAGAAAGGAGAATGTAGTTGCCGATGCACTCAGTCGCAAGGCATTTCTGAATTCTCTAATTTTACTAGATCCATCAACAGCTAGATCTCTAGCCACAAAGTTATCCATGCCAAACAACTTAATACTTGAGCTAGCTAAAGAAGAGGCATGCCATAACCCAACCTATCAGAAGATGCTAAGGGAGATCCCCATCACGGATCAAGACCCGAAGCTACAGGCAAAGTATCAATAATTCTCTATCGATAGTGGACTTGTCTACTATAGAACGAGATTATGTATACCGGCAAGCCAGTCACTCACGCATAAGATACATTGGGAAGCTCATGACTCCCCTTTTTCAGGGCATCCTGGCTATGCCAACACCCTCAATGAAATCAGAAAGAGCTATTGATCCAGGTTTTTTACAACCCAGATTACTACCACAAAATTTGGCCAAAACCCCTATCAAGAGCTTACCATATCACTTTGGGTTTACTCTTCAAGCACTAGGTATGCTACATTGCTTCTCGATTATGATAACTCTAGCAAATGGAGGGAACAAGTTCTTAGGAGGCATGTCAATGTAAAGGGTAAAAGGGAGGGTTATCTTAGTGAAGATGAAAATGGATTACATCTAGGAGTTGAGTGAGTGCATAGATTTTTCAAAGGACTAGCCTCCAACGGCACATGGGCTCCGCCTGCATCACTAAGATTTGGAATATATCACCATCATTAGAGGACACCTCACCCTAGCACACAAGTCAATATCCACATCATGGTATCATTTGGATCTTACACAAAAGCTTACAAGCATGAACCCCTTCTGTCACATGCTTATATGTATTTATATATATATGGGGGACTAAAGTCAAAGCAACTTTTGGAAGCTGTTTTTTATAATTTCAGTAACTCCAAAGAAAAAGTGAATTTCAAGAAAATTCTCATGCTATCCAATCGGTTTCGACTTGGTCTACAAAGTTGCAGAATAAACTTGTTTTAGATTCTTCATGGATTTGAAGTTACGAAGATGCAGACTGCTGGCTACATGCAATTTGCTTCTCTCTTTCACCACACCAACTTTTCATTCTATCCTTCTTGTAAATATATTATAATAATGTGCTTTGGGTACCCACCTCTTGTAATCTAGCTCCCTTTCTCTATTTTTTCTACCACCACCCTTGGCTTCTTGCATGATGACCAAGGTGGGGACTTGTCCCATCCACTATTCTCCATATTTTCAAAGATGCCATACATCATCTAGGATTATGTTAATCAAGAAGATTAGCTTACTCTAATCCCTCATGGAGGCTATATAAAGAGCCCATGGAGAACGGAGGGGGAGAAGGAGAATGACAAGCACATGAGAGCACTCTAGAATACCCTCATGCTAGTCCATCTCTTTGAGGTAAGCTAGGAGTAAGTTCTTTTATTATGTAGCATAATTGCAAGCTTCCTCTACTTCTTCTCCTCTTGTCTCCCTCTCTTCTCATCTTCTCTTTCCATGAATACATAATGGCAAGCTTCCTCTACCTCTTCTCCTCTTGTCTCCCTCCCCTCTCATCTCTCTCTCTCATATTATAATAGGGTGTCTAATACATATATTCTCTCTTGTAAATTTGTGTCTTGGTTCTTTTGATTCTCTTTGAGAAAAGGGATGTCCTAGCCCATCCTCCCTTTGGCTAGGTGGTGCCCCTCTTTAGTTCTCTTAGTGAGAATTGGAGGTTGGATGGGTAAGAGGCAACCTGTTCATCATTTGAGCCCTCATTTTTGGTGCCTCTGCTGAGGAGTTCTCAAGCTACGCTCTACAAATTCTATGAAGAAAGAAACATCGAAGGAGTTGTCCTCTTCTTCAACGAGTGTTTGTCAAGGATTCACTAAGGAGGAATCTTCATCAAACCCTATTCAAGGGATTCAATGCTCAAGAGTACCACTATGATCTCCAAAAGAAGCTCAAGTGAAGAAGGATCTTTATCGACAAACGGCATGTATACGGACGCTTTCAAATTCGGGGATTAACAAGTTTTTGGAGGGGGAGTTACACATCAATGGTGTGCGGTATTGGCAAGAGGCTACATATGGTGATGCGCTTCAACTACTACTAGCAAGAAGACTCAAAGTAATTGAGAAGGTAGCTATCGAAGCCTATGAACTTTACAAGGCTGATGATGGTCACACAAAAGCTATGCTAATCAGTGGTAAGCAAATCCTTCGCATCTCTCGAATGGTGGGATTTAAGAGGCCATAGCTTCAACAACACGCTTCATGAAAGTTTGTAGTGAAAATTTGCAGTTAATGCATAAATGACTACTCCTACTTTCTACAACTTTCAATCGGTTCAAAACATTCGGGTGGATGTGTGCATTAGTAGAAAGATACATTTTCAGCAAAGGTTGGTCTTCTATTTTGGAGCTAAGAGGTTGAGAGAGATCTTGTTGTCCCCTAATCCCATAATACTCCTTATTTTGGATTATAACATCTCCTTTAATGTGCACATATTCATTCTACTCTAAGTGTATCCCATGAACCATAGGGATTTGTACGGACCTATCTGTCCACTTGCTAGAAAAACCGTGCATATAATTGTTGGCACAAAGCTTAGGTTTCAAAATATTATAAGGGGCTTATTGGCCCCTCATCGTCTTGCTGAGATTAATGCATCTGTAAATCCATTTATTCTACCCTTAATAAGATATAACTTGGGCCTAGACGTGTTCATATTTATTTTTTATTGAGCTAGATCAACATCGTCCTATCATTGCTTTTCCAAGTTTTTTTGGGCACAAATAGGAGAAATCTCTGGACTTTTTGGATGACTTAGAAATGGCCTTCCTAGTCACAGGCCGTGATGATGAAGCAACCAAAGTACGGGCCTTCTCTTTAGTTCTAAAGGGTGATGCTCGAGTGTGGTATCAAGCTCTCTCGGAGGCTACAAGGGATAATTGGGAGGATCTCATGACTGCATTCATGCACAGGTACCAAGATACAGAGCCACCTAAAGATATTTGGAGATAACTCTTAGATCTTCGCCAAACCATACCAGGGGAGTACCAAGTATATGAAGGCATGTTTATAAAATTGTGGGATAAATAGACAGCCTCCTTAGCTGAGGGAGAAAGAGTACCCGATTGCCTTAAGAATGATTGTTTTCTAGCCGGACTCCATCCTCTACTAAGGGAGAAGGTCAAAGGAAAGTTTTCCACATCGTATGAAGAATCAGTCACTTATGCGAGAGAGAAAGATAGAAAATTGAAGTATCAAGCCCAGTTGAAGGGGGAAGTTGAGCCCATACAGGTTTTACCAACCATCCCAAGGCCTAGAGAAATAGCAAAGACCCCACCTGAACCAGAGATACCACAGCAAGAGCTCCTACAATGCATTACTAATCAACTTGAAAGCCTTTCGTTAAATTTGGTGCAAGGAGTACGTCCCCCTCCCCTCATAATTGAAGGCAACCGAGGTCCAAGGAGACAAGAAAGAGAGTATGTTTGCTATAATTGTGGGGAGAGTGGCCATGGTATGTACTTTTGTCCTCATCCCAGGCATTTTCCAGGAAATGGGTTCCAACCAAGAAGGAGGGAATAACAAGTGACACCACCTAGGGAAAGGTTTGTTCCACCGAGAATCTAGGGCCTTCACCGCCGGTTCAAGTTCTCCAGCACCCTCGCCGGTGGAGATGCCGCCCTTGCCTGTCTAACCGCCAGAGAATCATGATGTTAGGATAATTAGTTTAGATGAGAGTGATGTCAAAGTGAAGGCCAAAATAGTAGAGGTTGAAGCAATGCTGGTGAAGAAAGCCCGTAGAATTGAGAGAATGGAGTCTACACCACCAAAGGAGGTTGAAAACATGGAAGAGGAGGCAGAGTCATCAATGGCTGCAAAGACACACAACAGTAAAAAGAGGAGGGCTCGTTCACACCGACACATTGAGCTAGATGATTTTTCTCTGGGTAAATGTACTAGAGCTTATGATTTGCTTGCTGATGTGAGGGATCAAGGGCAAAAAATTTCATGGCCACAATTACTACATCTATCTCCAACAGTGCGTCAACAATTTTCAAAGATGGTAAGCATTAGACCCATGAAGAATAGACATGTGAATGCAATCCAGGCTAGAAAGATGAAAGATATTGTGCCTCTAGTGGAAGCTGAAATCAATGGGCAGAGAGTGTCAAAGACATATGTGGATGGAGGTGCAGAGATTTGTGTCATGACAGAAAAATTGATGCGTCGTTTGGGATTAGAGGTAAATGAAGCCACTAAATTTGGGGCCAAAATGGCTAACAATGTAGTAGTAAATTGTTTGGGAATTATAAAGAAACTCAAGGTAAAGGTGTGTGGAGTGCAATTGGAGCTTGACATGTATGTGATGCCAGTGAAGGGGGACAGCTATCCGCTCATTGTTGGGCGACCATGGCTAATGGGAATGAAATCTAGACAAGATTGGGAGACAAGGGCTAGAAAAAATGAAAGAGCACTATCTATAACATGGAGGGACGACCGGAGGATCTTGTGTTAGAGACCACCGTTGATGAATGGAGTTCCAGTGAGGGTTGGCCATCTATGACAGAGGAAGAGTCTTCTAATGAGGAGGAAAAAAGCTCTCTAGAACTAATGGGGATTACATTAAAAGGGCCTTCTAGTGGTGAAATTCTACAGCAGCTTCCAAAGGTCGAGAAGGAGGGGTTAGAAAATATGTTGGCTAAGGATCTATCAGTTGAGGAGAAGGCAGCCTACATGGAAGTGGTGATAAAACACTCTACACTTTTTATTTCTGATTATGAACACATCACAGGTGTGACAGCAATACAACATTACATTAATCTAAAAGAGGGAGCAAGGCCAGTGGTACAGCGACTACGACGGTTGGGAGTAGTTCAACAAAACGCTCTACTCACTGAGGTGCAACGACTTTTGAAGGCAAGCTTCATCTATCTAATAGGGGACTCAGAGTGGGTTTCACCTGTGGTGGTGATACCCAAGAAGAATGGAAAATGGAGGAGTTGTGTGGATCACAAGCTGCTAAATGTTGCAACAAAGAGAGATCACTTTCCTCTTCCCTTTCAGGATGAAATACTCAATGAGGTGGCCAGAGATGAGAGATACACTGTTTGTGATGGGTATTCAGGTTATTTCCAGATCCGAATAGCTGAGGAGGATCAACAGAAGACCACCTTCATTATGCCTTGGATGACCATTTGCTAATTCCACAAGTAAGGTAGGTGCATCTATTGTGGCTATTCCTAATCTTTTTGCACAAACAGGTGAAATGAAGGAATGCGTACTGCCACAATCAATCAAGGTTTTGAAGCTTTTACCTTGATAATCCAATGGAGTCTGAATCACCGAAAATTGGCGATTCGGACCTTTCTTGTGAAGAGCGGCATGAATTGTTGCCCCCTCAAAGTCAACTTCCATGGTTGGGTCTTCTTCATCACACAGCTCCTTGTTGGCAATGCTAGAGGTTCTTCCTCTGGCCATGATGGCGGCTCCTTGGCCACGGACGGTTCCTTGGAGTGGTCCTTGACGCACGTTGTTCTTCGTTAAGCTTGGAATACTACCTTTTAAAATGATCGGGCTTGTTGCAATGGAAGCAACGGAGATTGCAGCCATTACCTTGGGTAGGAACAAAATTATTGATAGTGTTGGTCCTAGCTTTCTTCCTTTGTCTCAAATTTTGGCTTTGCGCACTCTTCGCCTAGGACCTATTCACTCCCTTGTTCTAACCCTTGTAAGACCAAGTCTTGTTATTTCTTGGCCTGGTTTGCAGCTCCTGTATTATGGGTGCAACTTGAATGAGCGCATCCTGTAGATCTATTGGGCACATTGATTCGAGACAGGTGTTTATAGGTGGGTTTAATCCAGCACAAAACTTCGACACTTCTTCTCTCATATCCATTTGTGGCGCATATTTCAAAAGAGAGATGAACTTTGAATAGTATGCATCAAGAGATAGACCAAGCTGCTTTAGCTCATAGAACTCGTTCATCTTCTACATGCGGTAGACAGGTGGTAGATATCTTCCTTGCACAGCTCTTTTTAGCTTCTCCCAAGTAACTGACCCTTCCAAGACCCCTTGGTCTTTGTACCATTTCTTCCACCAAAGCCTTGCTTCACCTGTAAGCTTCAATTTGGCGAGCATCGCTTGGTTAGCAGGTGCAATACCTACTGCTTCAAAGTAATCCTCCATGGATTCAATCTAGATCTCGGCATGAGTTTGGACGGTCCTTCCTTTGCCATCGAATTCTAATGGCTTGATTTGATTGAGAAGAAACTTCTTCTCCTAAATCACGGCCGTACTCGGTGTAGGGGTCAGACTAGGAATCTGCACTTGAGGTTGTGCCTGGGCATTAAAATTCTTTACGTTAAAAACTTGCCAAAGGTTTCCCACACTACTTTACATGCCTAGTTTATCTTTTAGCCAAGTGACCTAATCACTTAACTCCGTACCAACACTCACAGCCATGACAAACATTGATAAAAAAAAAGTTTATTTTATTCATATGGGCATAGCCCTTTTGAGTACAATTATTTTTGGGAAGATGGAACAAGATGATATATTAATTTGGGGAGAATAAAATTGTGTTACATTCAGCTATAGGAACTGAGTAATAGTATGGATTGGGGTCATGGATTTTCAAGAATCGATAGGTCATAGGAAGATTAGGATATCCTTTCCTTTGATACCTGTTCTTCTTGTAACGTCCCAACACCTTGGTTCTGTCGATAAGGATTATTTGAGTCACTTCCTCGTACACATATATGTTCTGCTTGACCTTTCAATCGCCGACATGTAGGGTTGCATTTGCGTGAGCCTCAACAAAGATGAATAGCTTCACGATCTTTAGGTCCTCCATCCACTTGATTCTCTTCAAGTTGGTCCGAAGGTACGCAAGTCGATGGGCAGGTATGTAATAAATTCCTGAGTCACCCATCCATCTCCGTTCCACATATAGGGGTGAAGGATTGTAGATGTGATCTAGGATATTCATCATATCGAACCTCCGTCGATAATCCGAAGCACGTATCGTAGTCATAAACATAACATGGAACACCATGAATTTGTTCCATGCCTCACGACTCTGCAGGAGGCCAGTATCAATAAGTAAGTAAGGAAATGTTCTTAACAGCAACATTTGCTCTACTTCACCTCATTAAGTTTCCTTATAAATATTAGATCCTCGTTGATTCTTTTTGATACCAATTGTAACGTGTCCACCTGTGCACTTATAGGGCACGTCTTAGCAGCTCATCGAGAAGAGAGTCCAAAAAGTGCCACCCGGCACTCCCACGGAATGTCACGGGGTTTGCGATCTAGGTCTTTTCGAGCCTGCCACGAAGCGGAAGCATTTCGGCCGTTCCCACTTAGGACCAACTTGAATCAGGGTTTTCCTAGTGGTCAAATTCCTAGAACGACAGCTAGCGTCGAACCCCAGACAAACTACTTACGCAGAAGCATCAGGGTCAAAGCGGATTCATGTTGCACTTGGTTCAAGGACAATGGGAAACGAGAGGGATGCAAAGGTCAATCTCTCTACCTGTAAGGCATAGTCCCATTCCATTCCTCTAAAACAACATAAATCAGGACTCCATTATCCTATATTCTAGGTCATCGTTCCTTGCTATCAAATTCCTTCAAGAAAAGTTTCCGGCCAACCGGGGCCACCCTTTCGTAGGACGGACCTATGGTTGCATCCACCACACTTTCCTCAAGGTTGCTTTAGTTGTCTAATTACCTACCACATTTAGTTTAACAAACAAAAACAACTTCCTTAATTAGCCAATTAGTCACTGGTTCCTTCATGTAACTTAAGCATTGACATAGAAAAACAATGTCAAACAAGTTCCTTTTCAACAATTGATCTTATTTATCGGTCTTTGGAATACATCATAATAATCTAGCTCGAAGGCTATTCCATAATCCAGCCCAAAGGCTAATCCATAATCTGTCCGAAGGCTAATCCAGCAATCCTTAAGGATTACTAATCCAAGTTTCCGCCCGTAGACTAGTATGCGGGCCTCGAGATCCAATCCCGAGTCACGTCGGCCTCTTGTGGAGGACCTGGAGGCAAGGGATTTACGGCCAAAGCCCCCCCTGGCACCCAAGCGTCCTCTTGCTCCAAGTAGCACCCACGGAGAGACCTCTTGCGGCGGGTTTGGTCCACGTACTCGACGCGGCTAACAACCCTCTTGGATAGGGTCAAGCAGACAGTCGAGGGTAAGTGACGCTGCCTCTCCCTCCATGCCTTCAACTTGAAGCATTAATTATTTTCCCAGCTTTAGCTCCTTGGGCAAAGAAGTACAAACAGTGCTCCTAATTTTAGTGCAGCTTAACCCTACTTAGTGCATTGAGGTGATCATCGCTTGATTACACCTTTGCAAGCGAATTACCTAATTGATCTAATGGTCTTGCAACAAGAGTGATCTCTTCTTAGAGATGCAAATACTTTTTCCTAAAAAGATGTAAATGATTTCAAATGCAACATTCCATGGGTTCATGGACTTTCTCATTCTATGCAACTATGAGATTTACAATGACCATTTCTTTTCTTTGCCTAAACTATAAAGATTGACAATTTAAGGCAAACTTGTATAAACCCTACGTTGAATTTTCAACAAGGACTATACTCATAACCCTTCGCTTAACGCATTGAATTCAAGCTTTAATGTGAAATGCATCTTTTTCTAAAACAACTTCGATAAAATAAGTTCATGCATGACAAATGTCATAAGACTATTGTTGACTTAATCTGCCTTACAACACTTAACCCAACCTAGGATGTAATTAACATCACATGTAGCTTGCAAGGTACATAAATCCCTTTCATGCAATGCAACTACTTGGACAACATCAATGGACGTCAATAATTATCTCATACAAATCACAACTCGGAGATTATTATCTAAATGCATTATGCGCTATTTCTTTTTCGCGAGGAAATCAAGGATGCATTTAGACAAATCCACCTTATAACCTATGCAATATGCATTTGGGATTGCAACTCGAAAGTGCAAGCATTTTTCAAAGGCATGACATGCACTAACTTCATAAATGAATGGATAATTGCATTTAAAACTTAAAAATGTATTTAACTCGACTACGTGTATTAAAGACATGCTTAAATGCATTCTTTCCATGCGAAATCAATTTCTAAGAACCTAGGCATTGAGGTTCGGGGTGTTATCCACACGCGAACTCGGAGTAGAAGATCTCACATGTGCGCCTCGTGTCTTTTGTTTGGGGGCCATGTGACACAGTAATTTCGTTCCAGCTACTCTCCTCTGAGTCACTCCGTGTATCGAATCGATGTCTGTCCGTTATCTCCCTCCTCCCGCGCAGGACACGGTCTTAGGGACTTGGTTTTGAATTTCCCGGGGAAGCACGGGGGAACCAGGCCTATAGATGCTTAAAGTGAGAGTTTCAAATCAATTTTCGTCCTATTGAGTATCCGTATCCCAAACAGGAGAGTGATAAGAGACCCAAGACCTTTGCAAAACAAGCATACTATCCCTACCATTACTGGGTGTTGGTAAAGAAGGAAAATGGGGAAGGTGGGGATGACACAAATATAGCAAAGATATGAAGCAAGCAAGACAAGCAAAGCAAGCAAGAAAGCTAGGGAGAACTGCCTTGGAGACTGCTATGTGCAATGCCACGAATATGGTGGATCTAGAATCGACTACTCCAAAATATTGAAAAGGGATAAATGTGTACATATGCATATTTACATGAACAAAATGCCAATGCATGGGGTAATGCAAAGGGATATGCAAGATGTCATGCTCATGCAAAATGCAATGTAATGGTGTCACTTTGACAGTGCCCTCCTAGGGGAATCGTTCACTTGTCCAAGTGTCCTTTTATAATCATGTCATCCTAACAGTGTGGATAAAGTTACAAATGTCCATAAGTACAATACAAAAGGATAAATGAATGAATGAATTTCTATAAATTCTAAGAATCATCACTGACATTATCAAGAGAAGTAGCTACCCCCTCTCAAACTGGAAGGGAAAGCACCCTCCCCGTCAATCTAAAGAAGTAGGGGATGGTGTACCCAAGCTGATCCTGGGTAGAAGGTAATGAAGAACTGGGTAGCGGATGGTGTACCCAAGCCGATCCTGGGTAGGGGATGGTGTACCCAAGCCGATCCTGGGTAGAAGGTAATGAAGAACTGGCCGGTTGACTGCTTTGTTCAAAATGTCTGCAAAATTTTTTGATGAAGGCACAAACTCTAGGCGGATAGTGCCTAGCTCAACTTGCTCTCTGGAAAAGTGAAAGTGGACTTCCATATGCGGTGAAGAACTGGCCAGTTGACTGCTTTGGTCAAAATGTCTACAAAATTGCATTCAGTGGCTAAATGTCCCACTTGATGACACTTTTCGCACCATGTTTTAGAGCTCATCACATCTCTTCCGGCTCACACAGGAGTGGATATATTGACAGTATTCACCTTCAGCATCTGTAGCTACTCTGTAATCACATCTAGAAGCTCTTTCTTAATACTTGCAACTGAGTTGGATAAGTAGTCCTTCAGATTTTCACCTCCTAAAGTGCTTGTAGTAGGGTTTTGGGAAGCTTCTGTAATTACTGCATACGCTGGTTGGGTTGATCCAAAAGGTCCTTTGTTCTGATTCTGATTCAGAGCTCCTACTGAGACTTGGGGTTGTTGATTCTAGTTGGTAAAGTTCCATTGTTGTTGAGTCACCATTGGAGAAACTGTTTGAGGCCACTGTTGTTGTGGTTGAACCATCATTTGAGGCACTGTCGTTTGTGGTGACCACAGTGGATTAGATGCATTATACTGCGGCACTGTTTGCATCTGGGGATAGGGGTTGGGAACTATCCCTGGGATTGCATTTGGTGGATATACCATTCTTGGCATAGGAGGAGGTAAGACTCCTCTTCCCGGAGTCATTGACATCCTTGCTTCAACTTCTTCATACAATCTTGCACCTTCCATTGCAGCTTGCAAATTAACTGATCTTCTCAATTCCATGAACTTGCAAACTTTTGGTTGTAGGCCTTTGAGAAACACTCCTTTCTGAATACCTTCGTCCAAATGATGGTTAGTCCATCTCTTCAGGATGGATTCCATTCACGAGACATAGGCTTCTACTCTTTCTCCAGAGGACTGACCTAGGTTCATGACTTAGGTTCGTGAACTCCTCTCGCATCCGCTCTTCAAAACCTTCACGCCTAAATTTAGTGAGGAAGGCCAACTTCAGGTCGTCCCATGTGTCAAAATTTCCTATTTCTTGTCTCTCATACCACTGAGACGCCATGCCCTTGAAAGTGGCAGGGAATATTGCTAACCAATACTCAGGGGTTCTGGCATTGTTAGCCACACATGATACCATAAATTCTGCTACATGAAGATCATGGTCTTCATTGTACTCTCTCTTAAAATCTGGCAATGGGACTACATTTGCTGACCTATCATCAATATTTCCAGGACGAATCTGACTAGGAAGGGAACCTTGAGTTGCCATGGGGACTTCTGTAAAGAGTGCTTTTAGGGTGTCAAAGGAAGCTTTTGTTGTGAGCTCGTTCTCAGCTTTGATTTTTGCCTTCTCTCTTCTCAAGTACCTCTGGACTCATTCTAATGCTTGCCTCTTGATTGCATCATTCATCAGAGGGTTGGCTCCAACCAGTTGATCTGTAGTCAATAGGATAGAATCAGAGAGGGGCTTCAGTTTCTAGGGGATTCTCTAGCCAACATCTCCTCTACTTCCTTCTTTTCAACATCTCTAAATTCAGCTTTCAAACCACTACAGAGGGGGAGATATTCCATTCTGAAAGTATCAAAACTAATTCTTCTTAGGATCGTTGTTGTGTCATTATAATAATGCTAGCTTTTGAGGGTTTCAATAGTGTATGTTGTGAAAAACACTATGTCTACCAACTTCCAGTGGGGGTTGCTAATTGGACAAACAGAAGATTGTCAGTGCACCAAGCATCCCACGTGTCTTGCTGTTGAGCATCCACGAACAAATTTCAACTCTTTTCCTTCTTGTTTTCGTGAACCTCCACAGACCACGACTCTTGAAGCTTCTTCACAATCTCCCACTTGATGATGTCTTGAAACTTCTCAATGAATGCCAAATCTTCCATGGATGGTCATTTTCTCTGTTTCTACTCTTCAGTTTGTTTCCAAACAATTTGCCACCAAGATGCAAAATTCTGTTGCTTCAATAGGAAGAGGAAATAGTCCACCACATAGAGCATGCATCATGATGGTAATATGTTTCCGCCATTGTGGGATGAACTTTTTATGGAAAGTGGCTTTGATAATGAGAATCTCCAACTCTTTAGTGGAAGAAGAAACTTTGCAAACATCCATTGAATTCTCCTCTTCTTGGCAACACCATTTCCATCATTTTCAACCTCTTCTGATGCTTGTTGATGGCAATTTTCCCCTGTTGCGCACCAAAAACATGGAGCCCCAAGAGAGAAACCAAGGAAAAGGGGATTCTACTACAAGAAAATCTATCTTGTAACATCAACAAGCTTTTATTTCATTCTTTTGATCATCAAAACAAAGAAAATAGCAAATCTTCACGTAGCATCATAGTAGATATCTCCCACGGATTTGATAGAATCAACCATAATCTTCAACTTCTTCGTAGAATCCTTAAATAGAACAATGAACACAAAAGAATACACCATTTTTGAATGGAAATCAATCATATAGTATTCATCTTCAATGTCTTCATAGTCTTCTCTCTCAATCTCTCATATACAATTACACTCTTTTGATAGAATTGGCTATCTTTTGCTCTCTCTCTCTCTCTCTCTCTCTCTCTCTCTCTCTCAATAGTGCATCCTCTACTCACTAAAATACTCTCATAATGACTCTCAATAATCCTTCTTAGGTCGTGGATGCACCTCCCAAGAGGTATGTCTGATGTGAAGAGGCACCAAAGCCACTACAGTGTCCCTTCACTACTTACTACTATCACTATCACTCCAGTGTTCTCTTCAATCTCTTCAGCAGTTGCTTCTTCCATTTATTTTAGCAACACCATATTGGGGAATATGGGAAATTTCCGTAAGTTTGGGACACGTGGTCAAATCTTTGGATTTATCATAACTTGAATACTATAACTCCATATTGAGCGCTCTATAGCTCAATAGATTCCATTTTTCAAGCGCTTTCCAATGATAGGTCACATCACATGGTTTTGAGAAATTTATGGGCATGTTATCCGGGTGCCACCTTTTTAGTATTCAAAAAATGGGAATTGGGAGATTCCCAAACTCACTAATATTGTGTTTAGCTCTTTTGAACTTAAATTCATCCTTTCAAAAAGTTAGAAAAATTTCCCAAGGTCACACATACTTTCTACAGAACACTTATAGAAGATCTATAGAACAGTACAGTACAGTACCATAGCAGATACAGAACAGTTACAGAGCAGAGACAGAGGCTCTACAGAAGGTTTACAGAGGGTTACAAAAGGTCATCAGAACCTCATAAGTCATACTAAAACCATTCCAAACTATAAAAAACTATTCAATAATCTTTCAAAAGATTTTAACCTTCATCAATCATCAATCCATGCTTCATATAGAAGAAAATCAGAACAAAACTGAAGCTATACAGAAGGTATACAGAACCAATCAGAACCTCAACAAAACCTATCAGAACATCAAAGAGCTTTATATCTCTACTAAAAATCATCATGAACTTCTAAAAAATAATCAATATCATCCAAAACACTCTCAAACACTTCCACTATTAACCATACATCACTTTAAATCCATCCAAAATCAATCATTCAATCCTCAAAAACAACAAAAATCAGTCAAAAATTTAGTCTTTTTCCAGTCTCAACATTGAAAGAACCATGTTGGTCGACCTAGATGCCATCTCCACCATGCTGAAGGGTGACTGTGGCCAAATTAGGAAATCCTACGAGCCCTTGACTAAGTATATCCCGTGTTTTGAGAATGAGCTAGACCGGATGCATGTTCTTGTTACCATTGACCTGTCATTCTGTGACAATGAGGAGTATGAATAAGCCATCAAGATGATTGAAAAGCCCAAGGACACACCCTCAGTACCAGTCTGTATGATGGCCAGAAGCTTAAGCAAAAAATCCAACCCTCTCACATTCCAAGTCCCAAATAATAGATGAGAGCTCTTGGAGATCCTAGGATATCTAACCGACAAGTTGGTGGCAATCCATCAACGAATCTCAAGCCACTCCAAGATCTCTTGGATGAGCCTGAATGGCAATGGTCCAAGGTGCACGATTGAAACTTGATGTACAATCGGGCCGTAGTCCTCCCCGACCAACAAGAAGAGATGTATAAGAACTTGAAAAATGATGAGTAGTCCGACACAGATAACTCTAACGATGAATGTGAAGACTACTATTCCTTCAGTGATGAGAGTGAAAGGGAAGTAGATATTATAGAATATGACACTAGGGGTGTGAAATCAAACAAATACGAGTTGACTCTAGACCATGTAAGCAGTATGCCTTTAGGATAGAGAAAGGAGTCATGTGCATGAATTGTGATCAAACTTGGTTGGAGCACATGGGCGCAAGGCTAGCACAACCAAGTGGCATGCCACTACTAAGAACGGACTCACCTTCCAAGCTACAACCGCTAGGAGAGACTCCCTCTTCTAGTGAGGATGGGGAGTTTGATTTTTAGTCAAAAATCAGCTCAAATAGTGATCTTGAGATTCCTCAATCTTCCAGGACTAGACACACCAAGGGGGACCTACCCATCCACCTAAGGTGCTGACAACTAAGGGAGGAACAACAGAAGCTACTTAAGAAAACACAGACAGAGGAGCAGCAAAAATTGCAAGACCTACCAAAGCAATTCACGAAATTCAAAAGAGGAGAAAGAGTAGTGATCTTGCTGGGAGCCAAATGACAAGGGCAAGAAGCCAACCAATCGAAGGGCCCGCTAAGGTCAAGGAGGTCAATTTAGCTAGGATAGGGGAGACAAACCGACCTCTCTTTATAGCCGATGACTTGACTGAGGAAGAGGAAGCAAGTCTCATTTCTCTCTTACAAGAATATATAGATGCCTTTTCTTAGTCCCCAGAAGAGCTCAAAGGGGTAGACTCGAGTGTAGTGACTCACAACATACCCATGACACTTGATGCAATGCCAGTCAAGCAGCGACTGTATCCCATGAATCCAAGGCACGCCCACACTGTCAAGGAAGAAATTGACAAGATAATGATAGTAGGATTCATCTACAAAATTGAGCACACATACTCGTTTTCACCCGCAGTCATCGTATTGAAGAAGAATGGAAAGATTAGTGTGTGAGTTAATTACAAGAAGGTAAACGCTACTACAAAGAGAGATAACTATCCATTGCTATACACTGAGCACATACTCAAGAGAATGGTTGGAAAAGAGGCCTATAGTTTTCTGGACAGCTTCTTTGGATACGATCAAGTGCAAGTGCATCCTAATGATAGGCATAAGATTGCATTCGCCACTAAGTGGGGCATCTTTGCCTACATAGTCATGCCTTTCAAGTTGACTAATGCACTAGCTACTTTCCAACGACTTATGTGCACTATATTCAAAGACATGCTTAGGAAGGAGTTAGAGGTATTCGTAGATAACTTGTGTGTTCATTCTACTTGGATAGAACACTTAGACAAACTCCGAGTGGTCTTTGAACGTTGTCGACTATATCGTCTCTCATTGAACCCCTTGAAGTGCTAGTTTTAGGTAAAGCATGGATGCATCTTAGGGCATGTAGTGTCAAAGAATGACATTGCCACATACTTCTCGAAGGTTACAGTCATTGTCTATCTTCCACCCCCAACTGATTACAAGGGCATTCAATGCTTCTTAGGCCATACAAGGTAATATCGGTGGTTTGTGTTGAGCTATGCATTGATTGCTAGACCTCTATACAAGCTACTGATCATATTCAAACAAACCAAGGAATGCCAACACACGTATGAGGAACTCAAAAAGTCTCTGACCATGGCACAAATTCTACGAGCCCTAGATTGAACACTCACATTCCATGTACACATTGACACTTCGAAATTCACCATAGGAGCTGTTTTCTGCCAACCTAGTGAATACAACCTAGATTACTCAGTGAGCTTTGATAGCAAACAACTCATTGAGACCAAAATCAATTATTCAACAATGGAGAGAGAGGGTTTGTCCATTGCATCTACTGTAAAGAAATTTCAGCATAATCTTTTGGCTATGCCTTTTACCTTATTTTTTGACCATCAAGCCTTGTTATATCTTGTTAATAAACCTTGTGCTATAGGACACATCACTTGATGGCTACTTCTGCTTTTAGAATTTGACTTCTCCATGGTGGTATGTAAAGGGAAGCAACACTACATGGCTGATCATATGTCTTGCGTCCCCACAGGAGAATCGGCTAGGCAAGGCATTGTAGACAAACTACCATGCATACCTATTTAGATTGTCTAGCGAAAGGGATTTGTTTAGAGCCGACATGGTGCCATATTGGGAAAATGACATAGTTCAAGTGCTTGAGCACAAACTACCTGAACAAAATATAGAAAAGGCTCGACTTAGGTGGCTCATCCTAAAGATCCAACCCTATCAATTCATAGTAGGCCAACTCTATAGGTTGGGGCAAGATGGATTGCTACATAGATGCGTGTGTGACTATGAAATGCATGATGTACTCTTAGAGGCACACGGTGGAATTGTAGGAGGACACTTCAATGGAGATACAATAGCCCACAAGGTGCTGTTGTCCCAACTGTGGTGCCCCACTCTTTTCCAAGATGTAGCAGGATTTGTAAAGCATTTTGACAAGTGCCAACCGACTAAGGTCCCTATTTGTAAGGATTACATGGATCTAACCCTAATCATTACATGACAACCCTTCGAGAAATGGGGGATTGACTTCATCGGATTGGATCCATTGCTCCTACAACACAGTATTCACAAGCGAAGTACATCATTGTCACTACCGATTATCTAATGAAATAGGAAAAACCATGAGTTACAAGAAAAAATGACGCAAGGACCACTGCCAAGTTCTTATGGGAGTAAGTGATCTCACAATTCAGCTGTCCCATTGAACTTGTTAGTGACCAAGGCACACACTTCATCAATGAAGTGATAGCCCATCTCCTATCCACCTGCCTAATCATCCATAAAAAATATTTGCCTTATTACCCTCAAGCAAAGGGCCAAGATGAATCCATAAATAAAATCTTGGTGAACATCTTGACCAAGGTAGTTTCTGCTTCGTGCAGTGACTGGGATAACAAGTTGATGGCGGCCTTGTGGGCCTATCACACGACTTATAAAATGGTTGTGGGTCTAACTTCCTTTAAGTTATAGACTAACTAACTTTACTAACTTATAAATCAACTAACTAAATTTACAACTAAATTTTATTTGAGGAGGATACTAATTAGATGGTAAGGTTACCTTAGGCTAAGATCTACCTTGGCTATGTGAAGTTGTGAGAAGCTGCACGATGGTGTGATTGTCATTGCATCATTGATATATATTTGAAAGGATTATTTGTGTTGCTAGAATCTAGATCCTTGATTTAAAAAATTGACAAATAGGTTAAAAGGAAAGATCGCATTAGGCCACCCCTAAGCTAGTTGTGAGACCCTACTCCAAGGGGGTCATGATTATTACTTCGAGAGGCTTAGACCAGCCTTGTAGCGGAAAGGTTTGTCCATAGTAGGGATAGTCTCGAGCAGTAGGAAATGTGGATGCCATGGGGGATTTGGCCGTAAATTCCACAATACTCCTAGAATTTGATGAGCCCCTTCACAACCCCCAGGATGGGTTCTTGGAACCCTAATACTAGTTCAAGGTGGAGGAATCTTGGTGGGCAGAATACCCTCGTGGAATTCTGTATATCTTTCGCAGGATCAAAAAGATGGAAATTATAATAAACTTCCAATATAATAAATATTTTTTTAAAAAATTCAAGGGTTATTTGATGTAATAATACCCCCCTCCCTTTTCATGTGTCCCATAGGACCCCCTCTCATATAATTAAAATTATTTCAAAATTTTTTACTTCCCCCCCATCGATGCCACCAACTGGTAGGAGGGAAGGGAAGTAGAAGTTGACAATGATGATGAAGACGATGAGGAGGAAGGGCATAAGGGCATACGTGTGCCACGTCCCTCCCCCTACTATCCCTCCCCAAGTCATAGCATTGACCTGCATGGTGGCGGCCATTTTGGACTGCCTAGGTGGAGGTGAAGAGAGAGGTACCATCACACCCCCCCCAATACCACTCCTCTTCCTCCCTATAAAGAACCCCCCTGGGATGAGGCGATACCCTTCTGCCCCCTATCAAACTGTGCATAAAGAGAGAGAGAGAGAGAGAGAGAGAGAGAGAGAAGAAACGTCTAGAAACTTCCAAAGAATCCCTATCATAACAACCCTTCACACGCCTTCCTTTCAAGTCTATTTTACCTATAGATATCAGGTGCTACTCATCCAAGAGTGTGTAAGGACCATTAAAGTGCTGGAAATTCTGCACTACTTTTCACAAATTTTCTGCAATCCAGGCCAACAGCTACCTTGTAAGAGACACATGTGTCAAGGCAAAGACCGCCTTACCGTCAGCAAGCTTCCATAATAGTCCATGCGCGCATCTGTTGAAGAAGACCTTGAGTTAAACAATGGATCCAAAGTGAGGGAAGGTTCAAGCAAATGCTAATCCCGCATCAAATGATGGAGATATGGGTCAAGGAACTGCAACACTTAGTAACTAGGTGCATTCAATAAATTTTACTCTGTTAGAAATCATCTTAAAGGAACAATAAACGCATATCCATTACATTAACTAGAAAAAAATTATTAACGGTAAAACTCATGATACCAACTCACCAATTATGTTGCATTAAAAATCATGTTGGAGATTGTATTTATATTCACGTTAGTGAAAATTATGGATTTTATTGCATTAAAGGCATGTTATTTGAATGTAACAATTTGCATAATAGACTTCGCATTGGTGCACATAGAAATTAGGGATTTTGTATCAGTTTCGGTTCATGGAGCATTAAATTTTATGCACTAGCATTGGCATGCATGAGAGATAAAATGAATTGATAGATGTGGTGCAGTCGAGTGTGTAGAAAGATGATATAGACTATCAGGGATTGATGTTTTACATAAAAAATATCGTGAAGGAGACTTGCATCTAGGAAGTTGCATCTTATGATTGCAAGGTAGGATCTTAAGAATCTTAGTTGATAAAAAAATATTTGCATCCATTTCTATAAGAAATAAATGCATCCATGAAAAGCATTAAATTCTTGCTTCCGTGCATGTGCAAAGAGTTAAGTTCCTCTTTGCTTGCATAAGTAGTGTATTCAATTTCCACTTCACTTGCAGAGAGGAAATAATTGAAGGAGATGGAAGTGTTCTTCTTTTTTTACACAAAATTGCATTTGCATTCCATGATTGCAATGTGCATGAATTCGGTTACTTGCATTCACTGAAGCATAAAAAATGTATCCACAATAATGAATACTTGAAAGATATACAAGCTCCGATCTACTTGAGATAATTATGTAGATAATTAGACTCTTTCAAATTGTCCAAGTAAGAAGGTCAACTCACTTAGGCTATACCAAGGATTCCCGATCAATAGTTGTGACCCAACTATCAAGACGATGGAAACACTGTCTAATGACCCCGACCCATAAGACCATTGATTTCTCTTTCCACACTCGTTGGCGAGAGCATAGTTGCCCACAAACATGCGACTATTCATAGCAAACTAGGATTTGCTATCGTGAAAAAAATAAAACCCCATGATAGTGGTGGTCATCCAAACTATGCTAGAGTTGATCTTATCGTACTTGAGATAGTTAATAATGATTTCTACAAGGAAATCAAAGGAATGAGATAATGAGAATAGGAGGGACCTGAGATAGAGCCTAGAGTGATCTAGGATGGCTTAATTTGACTTACACAAGAACTCTAATCTTAGAGGATTAGGTAGAGTATCATGGGGATAATAATGGGGATGGTAACGCCTACTAAAGGCCAATTGCAATTCCTATTGCAAGGATAATCAAGGGATGAAGCATAGATTACTCATCAAGGAGCAAGAGGACTTGTACCTAGGATACCTCTGTCACGCTAGAGATATGGATGATACGTTCTTTTGGCTTACACAACTAAGAAGAGGAAAACTATTTTCAGCCTCTACCTGTGTGTGTATTCCCCCATTGTGCAAGCAAGAAAGCTACAAGTGATACTCCTTCCTTCTCTCCCACAATCTTGACATGGTATCAGAGCCTTGTTCGTGGTAAGGAGCTCAAGAAAGCAAACCAAGTTCGTGGTGTTCTGGTAAGAGGACCAGTGTTGCTTTCATTTTTCTGTTTTGGAAGCAAGTCTCTGCAGGTAGCACAGCCGGGAAGTGCAAAAGTGCATTGTCTCAGATTGAGACGTCCTTCGCGGTGTAGCAAGAGGGTAGTATATGCTGCGAGTAAGGGATTTAGCCCTTAGTTGCCTTGTTTTTTTGATTCGAGGCCATTTTCGGTGCCTATTTTGGAGGCGGAAGTTTTCTGCACGCACTCAGAAAAAGGCCCTGTTTTTTGCTGTGCGACCACTGTTCTACAGGTTGGTGAAAAGTTACTATAGAAATTGCATCGTCTGTCTATACGCAGAGACATTGGGAGTTACAGAATCATCCTTGTTGCCTGTTGATGCAAAATCGTCACTAGGAAGTGACTGTGTGGTCAAATACCACTTTCGTCAGTTTTGCAGATTTGCCCTTGTGAGGCTAAAGTTGTGCTTTTTGCAGTGACAGATTTTTTTGCAGTGTTTTGTAATGGCATCTAATTCTCTTTCACAGATTGTCACTAAAAAGCTTGACAAGAACAACTTCCAAGCATGGAAGTTTAGAATGACGAATTCCCTTATGGAAAAAAGATATTGGAAATTCGTTGCAGGAAATGAAGAAGAACCAGTTCTTCCTAATGTTCCCAATCAACAGCAAATGCAGGCATTTAAAGGATGGCATGAGAGAGCCAGAAAAGTTATGTACTGGCTGTCTATCAGTATTTCAGACTCTATGATTGTGCATATTCAGGATGCAAGTACGCCAAAGGAGGTATGGGATACTTTGTCAAAAATGTATAGCACAAATATGCAAGCCAGGAAAATGCAGCTCAAGCAAGAGTTGCACAATGTGCAAAGAGAAAGTATGAGCATCAATGACTACCACATGAAGGTGAAGAAGATGGCAGATGCACTTGCTTCCATTGGGTCGCCAGTGGAAAATGATGATTTAGTTTCTGTGACCTTGAATGGTCTAGGAAAGGATTATGCACATTTTTGAACATCCATTTCCGTCCGTGAAAGATTTCCTAATTTTGAGGAGTTGATTGCTCTTCTAATTTCTAAGGAGCAGAGAAATGGTGGTGCATCTTCTTCAGGAGGAACTTCAAAAGAAACTGTCTTCTACTCAAATGCTGGAAGAGGTAGAGGCAGAGGTAGAGGAGGCCGATCTGGAGGCCGTGGTAGAAATCAAAATATGCAACAAACTCAAGAAAACCAGTCCTATGGAGGAGGACGTGGTAACTCTAGAGGCAAGGGGAGCCAAAGAGGTCGTGGTGGATGCCAAAGAGGCCAAAATGCAAACAGCAATGTTGAATGCTACTACTGTGGTAAAATGGGTCATATGGCTAAAGACTGCTATAAAAAGCAAAATGACATCATGAATGGAAAATTGCAACAAGGGAATTATGCATCTTCTAGTAGACAGGGTGATGACAAAAATGAGCATTTGTTTATGGTGTAGCACATGAACAATTCTGTGACAAGTGCAGAAGAAAGCAATGAAGTGTGGTATGTTGACTCAGGTGCGTCAAACCACATGACAGGTCATGCAGAATGGATGCAGGATGCAAGGAAAATGGAAAAACCAGGATTTGTGGAGACTGGTGATGATACTGCACATCCTATTGTGCAGATTGGAAAAATTCCTTTGTCTATGCAGGATGGGAAAAAGAAATACCTATCGGATGTATTTCATGTCCCGAATATCACCAAGAACCTAGTTTCTGTTGGTCAAATGGTTGAGCAGGGCTTGTAGGTTAGATTTAATCCTCATGGATGCTTTGTTGAGGATATGAAAAATAAAGGTCGCTTGATAGCAAAAGGAAAGAAGAAGGGCAGAATATTTACATTGGATGCAGACATGCCTGAATTGAGTGCAGCAATGTTTGCACATGGGACCAGTGTAGTTGCAGATATTGATATCTGGCATAAACGCATTGGTCATGTTAATGTACATCGACTTAAATCAATGCAAGCCCAAAATATTATTGCAGGATTGCCTAAATTCAAGGTTGCAGAAATGCATAAGGTATGTGAAGCCTGTCAGTTTGGAAAACAGGCAAGGAAACCATTTCCTAGACATGTTCAAGAGAGTAAGAAGCCATTGGAATTAATCCACTTTGATGTGTGGACTACTAAAGCTGCATCTCTTGGAGGCTGCCATTATTTTGTCACTTTATTGATGACTATAGTAGAAAAGTTTGGGTGTATTTTATGAAAAAGAAAAGTGAAGTTTTTGGGCATTTCAAAACTCTTAAAGCTATGGTTGAAAAAGAAACAGGCCTGCAAATAAAATGCCTAAGGTCAAATGGAGGGGGAGAGTACCTCTCAAATGAGTTTGCAAGGTTCCTGTAGGAGCATGGCATAAAGCAGCAATATTCATGCGGTCATAGCCCACAACAAAATGGAATTGCAGAAAGGAAAAACATGCATATTGGAGAGGTATCTTGTGCCATGCTCAACGAAAAAGACTTGCCAGATTTCTACTAGGCTGAAGCAGTTGCTACAGTAGTCTACATAATGAACAGGACTCCCACTGCAGCAATACATGGAATGACTCCAGAGGAGAGGTATACTGGTAGGAAACTAGATATTTCTCATTTGAAAATTTTTGGTTGCATTGCCTATGTTCATGTGCCTGATGAGTTGAGATCCAAGTTGGATCCAAAAGCTGAGAAGTGCATCTTTATTGGTTACTCTCTGCAGAAAGGGTATAGATGCTATAACCCTTCTACTCGTAAGTTTACAGTGAGCAGAGATGTTGTTTTTGATGAGATGAGTAGATGGTATAGACCAGTAAATGTGATTGATAATGTAGATGCACAAAATGGTAATGCTGCATAGAATTCACAGCAGCAGTCTCACAAGATATTAGTGGACCTGGAGTGTCCTCTAGCAGTGGTTCACATTCTTCGCCATGGACATGCAGATTGAGATCAGGAGAATCTTCTCAAAGCAATGCAGATAGTGGTATACAGGTATCACGAAAAGAAAAAGAGAAGGTAGATCAGCCCATGTTTGATGTGAATGCAGGTCACTCTTATGCGGATGGTGAATCCAGTGGCTCAGAACAGAGCATTGATGATGAGTTGGGTATTCCTTCTGTTGTTATACCTGGAGTAAGGAAGACCAGGGATGTTTTGAGAGCATCTGGAAGTGAGCCTACTTTGCGCAGGTCTACCAGAGCTAGGTATCCTGTGGATAGGCTGAAATATGATGGATTTACAGCCACTCACTATGCATATAGTCAAAGTGATACAGGAACCAGAACCCACTTCTTTTGAGCAAGCCATGGGAAAAGAAAAATGGGAGAAAGCCATGGATGAAGAAATGGATGCTTTGGAAGCAAATGCTACATGGGAATTGGTACCTTTACCTAAAGATAAGAATGCAATTGGTTCTAAGTAGGTTTATAAGGTGAAACACAATGCAGATGGTTCTGTGAACAAATACAAGGCAAGATTAGTAGTCAAGGGGTATGCACAAACATATGGCATTGATTATGAAGAAACATTCAGTCCGGTTACAAGGATGGCAATAGTAAGAGCAGTCATTGCTATGGTTGCATCAAAGGGATAGTCTTTACATCAGATGGATGTAAAGAATGCCTTATTGCATGGTGATTTGCAAGAAGAGGTCTATATGGAGCAGCCACCAGGTTATGTGCATGCTGTTCATCCTGAGTTTGTTTGCAGGTTGAAGAAAGCCTTGTATGGCTTGAAGCAAGCCCCTAGAGCATGGTCTGACAAGATAGAACAGTATCTTCTCACTATTTGCTTTCAGATTTCCAAGGCAAATTTCTCACTTTATGTGAGAAAAACAAAGAAAGGTATTATGTTACTTGTCATTTATGTTGATGATTTGATTATCACAGGTGATAGTGATGAAGATATCCTTCATGTGAAAATGCTATTGAAGTAGAAGTTTGAGATGAAGGATTTGGGAGAGCTGCGTTATTTCTTGGGCATTGAGGTGATTAGATCACCAAGTGGGATATGGCTCTTGCAGAGGCAGTATGGATTGGACATGCTGTCCAAATATGGGATGACATGCTGTAAGCCTATTTCAGTTCCTTTGGAGCAGAATGTGAAGCTGAGCGCAGATGCAGGTGAGCTTCTGGAAGACCCTACTATGTACAGATGCATAGTAGGAAGTTTGATTTATATGACTATTACCAGGCCAGATTTGAGCTATGCTGTTGGATTGGTAAGTCAGTTTATGCAGGCTCCAAGAAAATCACATTTGGATGCGGCTAGATGCATACTCAGGTATGTGAAGTCCACATTGCAGTATGGACTATTTTATGAGACTGGGATTCAGATACAGTTGCATGGATACACTGATGCTGATTGGGCTAGTAGTATTTCTGATAGATGATCTACGAGTGGATATGTGTTCTCTTTTGGGAGTGCTACAGTCACTTGGAGCAGCAAGAAACAGCCTACAGTTGCCTTGTCGAGCACAGAGGCTGAATACAGGGGTGCAGCAATGGCTACATGTGAGGTAGCTTGGTTGCATAAGCTACTCTATGATATGCATCAGCCTAAAGGTGGGCTAGTTGTCATTTATTGTGACAACATGAGTAGTATACACTTGGCAAATAACCTAGTCTATCATGCTAGAACAAAGCACATTGAGGTATATTATCACTATGTGCGGGAGAGGGTTTTAGTAGGTCTTATTGATCTAGTTTATGTCAGCACAGAGGATTAGGTAGCTGACATATTCACAAAGGCATTGGGTGCAGAGAAGCTGCGCAAGTTCAGAGACCTACTTGGTGTGCACGAATTGGGATTGAGCTCGAGGGGGAGTGTTGAGATATCGAGCTCCACTCGTGATATGCCAGGGTGACCGTTGTGCATTTATGTCATCGACTTGTTAGCTGCATATGCGGTTGGTACACCGCCCATGAATAATAGCTAGATGACAGCTATCCTTATCTACTCTTGTTCGTGGCTCAGTTAGTATGCTACCTTAGTTAGTTGAGTTTGGTTTGAGATCCATATATAGGGTTCTTCTATTTCTTTGTACTAGAGTTCTTTTGGCTTACACAACTAAGAAGAGGAAAACTGTTTTCAGCCTCCACCTGTGTGTGTATTCCCCCATTGTGCAAGCAAGAAAGCTACAAGTGAGACTCCTTCCTTCTCTCCCACAATCTTGACACCGCCCACATTATTGGTTGTGCTTGTAATTTTTAGGAGCACTGTTTGTTGAAGGATTGTTAGGCCAAAGCTCTCATAAGAATATTGTATAATGAATTAGGTTAAATTCCTTGAGGGTCGCCCCAAGCCACCCCCGACTAGTTGCCAACCCTATCTAAGGGGTTCTAAATAATCGTGACGGGAATGTGGACTGAACCCACTACGAGAGGTCTCTCCATGGATTAGTTTCATCGTAGGGGGATGCTTGAATGCCAGGGGAGGCTCTAGCTGTAAATACCCTACCTCTGAGTCCTACTCAAACGGTCTACATGAGTCGAGATGGATTCTTGAGGCCCTGTTACTAGTGCAAAGGCGAAAACTTGGAGAATAATTGGATGCATCCTTACAGATTGCGGGAATCATCCTAGGGACAAGATTTGTATCTTAATTTAAGTTTTAATATAAATTTTACTTTTCAAGAAATTTGTCTGAACTGTTTTCGTGTCATTGCATAAAATTATGTAAAGGAACATGTGACTAACGAGTTAATTAAGTTGCTTGAATGTATTACCACTAATGTGCCCTTGGGTAAGTAGAAAACTAAAGCTATCAAGGGAAGTGGGTGGGCGGAGCCCTGACGGGTTCGGGGTTGTCCTAGAGAACTAGGAAGCTTCTCAACATTCAAATTACGATGATGTATTGACCTTGGTTAATGTAGGGTAGAACACTAGCTCATATCGTTTTAGGGGACTAGAATGGGACTTTACCCTACGGGTAGAGAGGTCAAGCGATGCATCCCTCTCATTTCCCACTCTCTGTGAACCAAGTGCAATATGAGTCCACTTCAGTTCATATGCTCTGCGCAAATGAGATCGTCTAAAGACCAACGCTAGAAGGCTGTGGTGGAATTACTACACCATAAGAAAACTAGTAAGATTCAGGTCGATATCCTAATAGGATTGGTTGATACGTTTTGTTGCAAAGTAGTTGTTAATTGACAAATCCTTTGACATTCTGTGGGAGTGCCAAGTAGTGTCTTTTGGATCAGACTCTCAATGGACTACTAAAATGTGTCAAGCTCCGAACACGTTACAGTTGGTATCAAAGCAAACCAACAAACAAAACAATCAAGATAAGAATAAATTAGGAAGAGTGAAGTGATGTTTTCACTAGAATTTTTTTTTCTTTTACTCTTGGATTGTTGTTGCTTCCAGAGCTACGAGGAACGGAGCAAGTTCCTCATATTTCATATCATGTTTGGGACTTCTATGAATTCTTCAACTTACTGCAAAAGAACCGACATGATGGGTTCTTGGAACACCTCTACAACCCTTCACCACTATACGCGGAAAGGCATTGGACTTGGACTGTAGATTCTTGCTACATAGATGCCAGGCGGCTTGCATATATTCAAATCAATCTGAAGAGGCTAAAATGGTTGGAGGACTTGAAGATTATTAAGTTATTCATCTTCCATGAGGCACGTGCAAACTTGATTGTGCATATGGGACACTGGTAGGTAGAATAGACTCACTACATCTATGAAGAGGTGGTCAAAGTCTTATCGACAGATAGAATCAAAGTAATGGGGCGAAATGAACATCATGGCTATCAAAATGGAGATTTCTTGAACTTCCCATGACTTACCGATTCGTGAGAATCCATTCCCCAAACCCATATTACTATTCTGTCCCCAAAGTTGAATCAAATAAGGAATTATTAACCTAGCGCTGATGTATCTCTTGAAAGAAAAAAAATCATCCCAGCCTATCTCTATCTATCCCCAAATAATTGTACTTGCGGCTTATGCCTCTTCATGAAAAAATGAAAATTTTATGATTATCTGACTTGTTGCACAATATTGAGGAAAAATAATCCTCGCATTGAGACATGTTGTGAAGAGATGTGTAAACGCAATCTTAACACAAAAGTTTAAATTGAACCAAATACAACCCCAAACACAGAATTAGAACCTTGCTCCTAATAGAGGCACAAGAGAAGAAGTTTATTCTCAAACAAATCGAACCACCAGAATTTGATGGGAAAGGGAAGACTGTTGAAGCCAATGTCAAAGTATGGATTGAATATATAGAGGATTACTTCAGTACAACACGAACGGCACGTGCAAACTAGGCTATGATTGCCAAGCTTAAACTCACCGGCGAAGCGAGGCTCTGGTAGAAGAAATGGTGTAAAAATCAAGCAGTCATGGAAATCACAATAACTTGGGTTAAGCTAAAAGTAGTGCAAGGAAGGTACATGCCACCTGCATACAGAACTCAAAAGATGAATGAGTTCTTTAAGTTGAAATAGTTGGGCATGTCTCTAGAGGTGTACTACTCAAAATTTGTCTCCTTGTTAAAATACGCCCCGAAAATGAGTATTTCCAACAAGTCTCTAAGTTTTGTGATGGGCTAAATCCACCAATGAACACTCGATTGGAATCAATGCGGCCTTCCGATTTACAAGATTCATTGATAAGAGGGGGATCCATTGCCCAAGAAGTCCAACCAAAATCCAGGAATAATAGACCACCCTAGTCTCATAAAGACCATAATCTAGGGATGTTGAAGGCTCAATTTAAAAGGGTGCAAGGACAGAGTCAAGGCCAATGAAAGAAGCCGAAGGCAAATGCACTTAGTAACTTTGTCCCCACTCAAAGAAATGACCAGAATCTACAATGTTTTTACTACAAGGAACCTAGGCACTTCAAAAGAGAATGTTCCAAACTTGGTGAAGATTGTCATCAAGGAAAATTCAGTGGGCAAGCCAGGGCTACCTATGGCCATGGTTGTGTAGCAGTCGGAAGGGCAAAAACTTCCAATATCATCATCAAGGAAATCAATGAAGGAGAATGACCTGTCCATGGAAGCTGAGATTGAGAGAGTATCAGTTCATGCCGCTCTCCATTAAAAGGAGTCGAATCGCCAATTTTTGGTGATCCAAACTCCATTGGATTACCAAGGTAAGAAATTCAAAACCATGATTGATTATGGCACTACTCATTCCTTCATTTCACTAGCTTGTACAAGGAGGTTAGAAATACCCACTGTAGTTGCACCTACTTTGCTTGTTGAATTAGCAAATGGGTGAGAAATTACTTGCACTAGACAAACTACTAAGGTGTAATATTTACTTGGAAAAGAGCCCACATTTGTTAAATTCAAGGTAATGAATCTAAGGGTCCATGAGTGCCTACTAGGGATGGATTGGCTAGTCCCCAACGATATTAGGTAATGAATCTAAGGATCCATCTAAGGGTCCATGAGAATCTAGTAAACCAAAGATCGAGCTAGCCAAGGCAACACGAATAGCTCAAGGGATAAGGAAAGGATTACCCATCTATCTTATCAAGCTAAACAAGCCGAAACAGGTAGAGGACTCCAATGAAGAACCGTCATGGTTAAAAGAGTATGGGAATGTATTCCCAGAAGAATTAAAAGAATTAACACTACCTAGGGAAGTTGACCATGAGATCAAGTTGATGCCAGGTGCTACACCAATTGTGCAAAAAGCCTTACAAGATGTCCACTCCTGAAGCTATCGAGTTAAAATAACAACTCAAACAACTATTGGATCAAGGGTACATACGCCCTAGCAGTTCTCTTTGGGGGGCTCTAGTCTTGTTCCAGAAGAAAAAGGATGGAATACTTTGCCTTTGCATCAATTATAGAGGCCTGAACCAATTAACTGTCAAGAATAAATATCCTTTCCAAAGGATAGACGAGTTACTTGATCGATTGCAGGAAGCAAAAATCTTCTCCAAAGTTGATTTGATGCCAGGATACTACCAGATTCACATCAAGGATGAGGATATTCCTAAGATCGCATTCAATACCAGATATGGTCATTTTGAATTCACAATAATGTCCTTTGGATTGACTAATGCCCCTGCCACATGTAATAGGCTAATGCAGGACATTTTTAGACCATATCTAGATGATTTTTTACTTGTCTTCTTTGATGACACCTTGGTTTATTCCAAGGAAGAGGAAGATCATGAACCCTAAGTTTGCATCGTCCTTGAGACCATGAGGATACACAAGCTCTATGCTAAGAAGTAAAAGTGTGCCTTCCTCAAGAAACATATCGAATATCTTGGGTTTATTGTGTTAGAAGAAGGAATCTCTATAGACCCTACAAAGGTTAAGGATGTCCAAGAGTAGCCTCCACCAACCACTATCAAAGAAGTGCATAGTTTTCTTGGCCTAAGAGGATGGTACAAGATCTTCATTAAGGACTATGTCTTAATTGCAGCACCCCTCATAAATCTACTAAAAAAGCAGGTTGCCATAGTGTGGATGCCCACTGAACAATCAAGTTTTGATCAACTCAAGCATAGCTTAGTGATAGCACCAATTCTGAAACTCCCTCACTTGAGCAAGGAATTCAAAGTTGTCATGGATGCTAGCTCACTTGCACTAGGCTATGTTCTAGTGCAAGAAGGTCATCCTATAGCATGTTCTTTAAAGAAACTAAAAACCCATGAGAAGAATTACGCTACTCATGACCTGGAGTTGCTAGCAGTTGTTCATGCTCTCAAACTTTGGCGACACTATTTGCTTGGAAAAAAGTTCTCCTTGGTCACGGACCACAGGAGCCTTAAATGGATGTTCACCCACCAGACTGACCTCAATAATACGAGGCAATGTCACTGGATTGAGGTTCTGCAAGAATATGACTTTGAGATCATGTATAGACATGGTAAGGAGAATGTGCTCACTGATGCCTTAAGTCACAAGGCGTTCCTCAATTCGCTTATTATGGAGGAACCTTCAATGGTGGAACCATTAATGACTATGATGTCAATGCCTAGTAACCCTATCCTTGAATTAGCTAAGGAGGAAGCTAGCCATGACTCAAAATATTGAACATGCTAAAGGAGATTTTGGAAAAGGACCAAAACCCCAAACTTAAGGTCAAGTATCAAGAATTCTCTGTCAATGGGGGACTTGTTTATTTTAGGACAAGATTATGCATTCCCTCAAGCAAGAAACTCAAACAAAGAATACTATGGGAAGCACATGACTCCCCCTTTTTAGGCCATCCTAGATATGTTAAGACCCTCAACATGGATAGAAAGAGCTATCACTGGGAAAGACTTAAGGGAGATGTACTCAAATATGTCACAAAATGTTTATCTTGCCAATGCATTAAGGAAAAGTATGTCAAGATGCCTGGGAAGCTGCAACCTCTTGACATTCCTCAAATGAAGTGGAAATTTATTAGCATGGACTTTGTTGTTGGGTTACCTTCAGTTCAAGGAGGGTACAATTCAATGATGATTATAGTAGACATGCTCACCAAGGTTGCATATCTCATTCCATTCAAGACAAAATATAAAGCTTAAAATATTGCCAAATTATTCATTAGGGAGATATTCAAACTCCATGGGTTGCCCAAAAGGATCACTAGTGACCGCGACTCCCTCTTCACATCTCATTCTTGGTGGAGAGGGATATTTGAGGCCATTGGGATTCAACTTTGTTTGAGTATAGCCTATCACCCTCAAACTCATGGCCAAATGGAAAGAGTCAACCAAGTCATTGAAGATTTTCTTAGAGCATATTGCTACTGTGAACCCAAGAAATGGATCCAATATCTACCATTAGTAGAGTTCATCTATAATGCTTCTTACCAACAAAGCATCCAAATGACACCTTTCCAAGCATTGTATGGGCATGACTGTCGTACTCCATTGAAATTTTCAAATCCTACTTTGAGAGTAGAGGCTTTTCAAAAAATGCTAGAGGAAATGGATGAGCAGGTTAAGGCCATCAGACAAGACATTAGAGCCACCAAGGATAGGCAAAAAGCCTATGCAGATCTGAATAGACAAGAGTGGCTCTTCAAAGAAGGAGATATGGTTTTTATTCATGTACAACCAAAAAGAGCTCCTTGTCATCAGGAGAGTTTAAAAAGCTAAGTCCTAGGTATTGCGGGCCCTACAAGATCCTCAGGTGCCTAGGGCCCAATGCCTACAAACTTCAATTCCCTGAGAATGTAAAGGTTCACAATGTATTTCATGTTGGCATGCTAAAGAAATACGTATCCAATCCTAACCATGTACTCAATGATCAACAAGTTGTAATGCCAAGCCAAGGAGTCCTTGAGCTTTGGCCAGATAAAATCCTAGACATTCAAGAGAAGATATTAAGGAGTAGAACTCTCATAGAGCACCTCATCCAGTGGAAGGACTATCTAGAAGAAGATGCCATATGGATTGATGGGAGTACTCTCAACCAACGACACCCCCAATTCCTTTTGAGATGAGGACATCTTGATCCCTTGAGGGGGGAAGGATGTAATAAACCCCCAACCTTTCATGTGTCCCATAGGACCCCCCTAATATAATTAAAATTATTTCAACATTTTTTACTTCCCCCCTGTGGATGCCACCAACTGGAAAGAGGGAGGGGAAGTAGAACTTGATGATGACGATGAAGATGATGAGGAGGAAGGGCACACGTGTGGCACCTCCCTCTCCCCCCCACTATCCCTCCCCAACTTGCAGCATTGGCCTGCATGGCAGCGGCCATTTTGGACCGCCCAAGTGGAGGGTGAGGAGAGGGGCACCGTCACCCCCCCCCAATACCACTCCTCCTCCTCCCTATAAAGATCCCCCTAGGATGAGGCGATACCCTTCTACCCCCTTGTCAAACTGGGCAAAGAGAGAGAGAAAGAGAGAGAGAGAGAGAAGAAACTTCTAAAAACTTTCAAAGAATCCCTATCATAACAACGCTTCACATGCCTTCCTTCCAAGTCTATATTTACCTATAGATATCAGGTGCTACTCAACCAAGAGTGCGTAAGGATCATCACAGTGCTGGAAATTTTGTACTTCTTTGCAAAAAAAATTTGCAATCCAGGCCAGCAGCTACCTTGTAAGAGACATGTGTGTCGAGGCAAAGACCGCAGCAAGCTTCCATAATAATCCATGCATGCATTTGTTGAAGAAGGCTCGAGATAAACAATGGCTCCAAAGTGAGGGAATGTTCAAGTGAACGCTAATCCCGTATCAAATGATGGAACTATGGGTCAACGAACCTCAAGACTTAGTAACTATGTGCATTTAATCAATTTTACTTTGGTAGAAATAATCTTAAAGAAACAATAAATGCATATTGAATACATTAAGTAGAAACAAATTATTCATGCTAAAACTCATGATAGCAAGTCATCAATTATGTTGCATTAAAAATCATGTTGGAGATTGTATTTATATTCACCTTAGCAAAAATCATGGATTTTATTACATTAAAGGCATGTTATAATAGAATGTAACAATTTGCATAATAGACTTGACATTGATCACATAGAAATTAGGGATTTTGTATTGGTTTCTGTTCATGGAGCATTAAATTTTAGGCACCAGCATTAGCATGCATGAGAGATAAAAGGAATTGATAGATGTGTTGCACTCAAGTGTGTAGAAAAATGATAGGGACTGTTAGGGAGGATTGACATTTTACATCAAAAATACCATGAAGGAGACTTGCATCTAGGAAGTTGCATCTTATGATTTCCAAGTAGGATCTTAAGCATCTTAGTTAATAAATAAATATTTGTATCCATTTCTACAAGAAATAAATGCATCCATGAAAATCATTAAATTCTTGCTTCAGTGCATGTGCAAAGAGTTAAGCTCCTCTTCGCTTGTATAAGTAGTGTATTCAATTTCTGCTTCACTTGCAGAGAGAAAAGAATTGAAGGAGATAGAAGTGTTCTTCTTCTTTTTCACAAAATTGCATTTGCACCCCATGATTGCAATGTGCATGAATTAGGTTACTTGCATTCACTAAAACATTAAAAAATGTATCTACAATAATGAATACTTGAAAGATATACAAGCTCCGATCTGCTAGAGATAATGACAGAGATAAATAGACTATTTAAAAAATTTTAAGTAAGAAGGTCATCTCTTTTAGGCTATCCCAAGGATTCCCGATCAATAGATAGACCTTAGAGCGATAGTTGTGACCCAACTATCAAGGCGATGGAAACACTGTCTAAGGACCAACCCATAAGACCACTGATTTCTCTTTCCAAACTCGTTGGCAAGAGCATAGTTGTCCACAAACATGCGACTATTCATAGTAAACTAGGGTTTGCTATTGTGAAAAAAAAAAACCCCATGATAGTGGTTGTCATCCAAACTATGGTAGATTTATTCTTATTGTACTTGAGATAATTGATAATGATTTCTGCAAGGAAATCAAAGGAGTGAGATAATGAGAATAGAAGGGACCCTAGATAGAGCCCAAAGTGATCTAAAATGATTGAATTTGACTTACACGAAAACTCTAATCCTAGAGGATTGGGTAGAGTGTCGTGGGGATAATAATGGGGATGGTAATGCCTATTAAAGGCCAATTGCAATTCCTATTTCAAGGATAATCAAGGGATGAAGCGTAGATTACTCATCCACAAGTAGGAGGACTTGTACCTAGGATACCTCTATTACACAAGAGATATGGATGATAACATCGAGGATTTGATGCAAATGCATCATGGCCAATCTCATCGAGGCAAGAAAAATCTGAAGGTTGAATGCTAAGCGTTCAAAAAGGAACTCCACCTTAGTAGGTGTTTTGAGCATCCGCCCATATTGGTTGTGCTTGTAATTTTTAGGAGCACTGTTTATGAAAGGATTGTTAGGCCAAAGCTCTCATAAGAATCTTGTATAATGAATTAGGTTAAATTCCTCGAGGGTTGCACCAAGCCACCCCCGACTAGTTCCCAACCCTATCTAAGGGGTTCTAAATAATTGTGACGGGAATGTGGACTGAACCCGCTACGAGAGGTCTCTCTGTGGATTAGTTTCATCGTAGGGGGATGCTTGGATGCCAGGGGAGGCTCTGGCTATAAATCCCCTACCTCCGGGTCCTACTCAAACGGTCTACATGAGTCGAGATGGATTCTTGAGGCCCTGTTATTAGTGCAAGGGCAAAAACTTGGAGAATAATAGGACGCATCCTTACGGATTGTGTTAATTATCCTAGGGACAGGATTTGTATCTTAGTTGAAATTTTAATATAAAGTTTACTTTTCAAGAATTTTATTTGAACTGTTTTCATGACATTGCATAAAATTACGTAAAGGAACATGTGACTAATGGGTTAATTAAGGAAGCTGCTTGAATGTGTTACCACTAACATACCCTTAGGTAAGTAGAAAACTAAAGCTATCAAGGGAAGCGGGTGGGTGGAGCCCCGATGGGTTCGTCCTATGGCAAGGTGGTCCCAAAGAACTGGAAAGCTTCTCAACATTCAAATTACGATGTTGTATCGACCCTAGTTAATGCAAGGTAGAACAGTGGCTCATATCGTTTTAGGGGACCGGAATGGGACTTTATCCTACAGGTAGAGAGGTCAAGCCATGCATCCCTCTTGTTTTCCATTATGTTTGAACCAAGTGTGATATGAGTCCACTTCGATTCAGATGCTCTACACAAAGAAGATTGACACTAGAAGGTTGTGGAATGACTTGACCATTAGAAACCTAGTAAGATTTAGGTCGATCCTAATAGGGTTGACCGATACATTTCATTGCGAAGTAGACTCAGAAATCACTAACCCACAAATCCTGTGACATTCTGTGGGAGTGTCAGGTAGCGTCTTTTAGATCAGACTCTCAATGGACTACTAAAACGTATCAAGTCCTGGACCTATTACATTTGAATTGTATTTTTGTCCATGAGATAAATTATGTGAAGCAACATGTGATTTAATGAACTAATTAAGAAAGCTGGTTGTATATCTTTCAATAAATGTGATGTAGGTAATTTAAAAAAAACTAAAGATGATATCGTCATAAATGGAAAGCAATTGGGTGTGACCCCCGATGGGTCGGTAGGGTGGTCCTGGTTAGCTTAGAGCTTTTTTAAATCAGCGATAGAAATAGGAAGATGATAAATTAACCAACTAGTTGCTAGGTAGAACCGACTTGCATTGTTTTAGGGGGCCGGAATGGGATTTCGCCTTATGGGCAGGAGGGTTGATGTATTGCACTCCCCTTCGTCTCCCATTCTCTTTAAACCAAATGCAATGGCAAGTTTGCTTTAGTCGAGTAATCCTGTTGGAAGACTGATTTTAGGAACCCAAAAATTTAGGTCGATCCTAGTGGGTTTGTCTGGAACACTTTCCTTGCGATGTAGACTGAGTAGAGTCTAAGTGACAAACCCCGTGATACTCTAAGGAACCTCATGCATTAGTAAGATTAATAGTTAGTAAGTCAATAATTAAGTAAGGTTACTAACTAACTAGCTCATAACTAACCTTACTAGCTTATAAACTAACTAACTTTACTAACTTATAAATTGACTAACTAACTTTACTATTAACTTTTATTTGTATGGAAATATTACAACTAACATCCAAATGTCATACAATGATGAATAAAAAAAGAGTACATTCTATAAAATTATTATCTACATTCTAGATGGTGTAAAGTCTTGTTCAACTCACGTACAGTATGCATCTAATAATAATGAAGAAAAATGAATAATAATAATAACTCACTTACATATTCCTTCCAATTGCATTTTAAAACAGTTTAAATAGGCTTGCATTGCATATCCTAGGGATATGGGCCATTAGCATTGCTTCTTTAAAGAGCTCTTCCTACTTAGCCATCACAAAATTATAAGCCTCCTACTACATGTTGTGTTGGCTTTCACCAAATAGTGTTGCACATAGGTTGTTGAAAAGCTTTATCGGGAGTTGTTTCATATTATCTTTGCATTTCATTCACCATCGCCAAGATCTCCTATCAGGGTAGGAGAGATTGCTTCTTGTAATCGAACATATGCATGCTCTACCTAGGGGGTGCACCTATAAAAAATCATCTATATAACATGCGTTCAAAGGGCATTAAGAAATACATTTTCTTTACATGCTATAAGGCCATAAACTGACCCCTTTTACCTTACTAAACTTACCCTTTTTTTCAAATTATAACTTAAAAATCATTTTTATAAATATAATCCTATAAAATTTACTAAATAAAATACCATTTCCTTTGAACTCATGTGGTATCTTATGTTCTATAATGTGGACTCCCCGAGAGGTTCCATTGGCCTTGCATGTATTGATGCTCTTTTATGTGCTTTTCATGTAATTTTATTTTAGATATTTCTAAAATCAACTCAAGAGAAGTGTCTATCCATTTCTAATTCATGTTAAGTACCTACTTACATAGTTTTTCTATATCTTTCTCCTTGACTTTAAGTGCGTTGTCTTTCTATTTGATCTCATAGTCTTTCTATTTAGCTCTGATTCCTTCCCCTTAATCTAAATTTGGTTTGTTACTTGTTCTTCTAATGTAACCAAGAACTTCATGTAAGCTTCTTGATTTTCATCCAATCTCACTATGGCTTCAACTTGATCTCTTCTAAGCTCCTCACAAAGTTGTTCCAAAGCTTCCATCCTACTTGTTGCAATCTATCCTCCTATAGGTGGTTCATGGGTGCTTCTAGAAAATTGTTCTAGATGTGGTTTGTTATGATGAATTATGGTTGTGGTTTCCTTTGTCTTTGTGAGCTCATCAATTTGTGCCTTCTTGAGAGTCCCCAACTAAGTCACTAGCTCAAGAAAGTTGTTGACTTAGATGAGAGTACCAAGTTTTGTGCTACCTGGTAAGAAAGTGATTGATCTTTTTTGTACAAGTCTTCCTCAATGGAATGCTTAGTTTCTCCCTTATGTTGTTCTTAGCACTCTTTCATTCTAGCCTCTAGTTTCATTCAATCTTTTCTTGACCTCTTCTTTGGGGCTCTTATGATCACTTGTTTTTTTTTTGTTTCCCTTCCTTGGACTCTCTTGATGATGATGATACGAGCTTTCAATAGCTATCCATTGTTCCTTATTTTGTTTTCCTCGCTCATTGATAGGGTTTGAATTTTCAGCTTTTGCCCTCTATCTCTTCTCTTTTTCCTAGGTGCTATGTTCTCATGTAGTCTCCTTTGGTGGCTATGGCTACTAGGCTACAAACATTGATGGCCTAATGTCATGTAAGGGCATAGCCATACTAATTAAAGTGACTTGCATCAATGCATTTCCATAGTTGATATTGTTGCTATTTTCTTCCATATGATTTATCTTGATTGACAATATCTTCCACTAACCACCTTGAAACTTTGGTTGGGATGGTGGTGGTAGTAGTAGCCCCATACCACTACTATAGCTTAGAAAAATGCACTAGTTTACCATATTAAATCCACCTCATTATTAAGGCCGCAAAGCTGATTGCATTAGATGCCACATATACCATCTATCATTGTTCATAAAAAACAATCACATCACGCCTATCATGGTTTATTGATATAAGTAGATCATTGAGACCCCCTTAATTTGTTTTAAAATATTAGTAGCATAAGCATGTAGTACTTTACTTGGTATGGTGTTTGCGCCAAAGTGTTCTCCAACAATTTATCCATGTGTTTCTTATAGCAAATCCTCATTTTCATGGTCATAAATGCATCTAAAAAGAAGACCGTCTTGCCCTAGTTAATAGAGTTGACTAGGAATCATTTGATTGAGTCAAATCTTGATCAAAGGGAGATGGGTGAGACATGTACTTTCAATGGGTATTTCTAGTAATCTATTTTACAATATAGGGGTTGAGGATATTGTTTTCAACGGTTACCCCAATCACTTCCTTTCCATTAGTGACATGAGACATGCATTCGACAATAAAATATTTCTTTTCTTTGCATATGAGTATAGAGAAATAACATTCTAGTAGAAGTAGAAGTCATCATATAATGACACTTATAGTAGAGGACTTGTTCACCAAATCAGGGAGTGCTTGATAGTCTACAAAAGATGTGAATAGGGTAGCTAACAAGTAGTGTCAAACTTCTTAACAATGTATATACCATTACTAATCCTTCCTGTTTTGTTATGATATTTTTTATTTTAGCTTCCGATGAGCTATTTCCTAGCAAAGCTCATGGGGAATCCATATTATGCTCACTAGGTTGACACAATACAACTCCAATTGTGATCTTGGATATATTGATATGCACATGGAATGTGATTGTCTAATCTAGGGCTCAAAAAATGGGTGTGGTCATGAGAGCCTTTTTCAAAGCTTCATACAAAGCTTGAAATTCCTCTATCCATTCCCAAACAATTTGCAGCTCATAAAGAGGTCCTGCTATGGAAGTATAAGTCAATACAAAGCTATGGTAGGAGCCAATATATCTGAGGAAAACATTGGATACCTTTGTGGCTCGTGGGGCAATCATCTTAATCTTGGTTGTATCCATTGCAATGTTGTTCTTAGATGCCACATGGCCAAATGATATCATATTTAATGTAGAATTGACACTTCAATGAATTAAAAGATAGGCGATAATGTCAATATTGCTCAAAGACTACATCAAAACTTTTCGAGTGTTTCTCCTAGTTGGAGTGTACACAGAGATTGTCTTTAAAAGGTGGGGAGTGCATTTTTCAAGCCAAACGGCATGACAATATAGGAAAACACCCCCCATTTGGTGGCAAAGGTGATCTTGGGCTAATCATTTAGGTCCACTTGCACTTAATCATAGTTAGAAAGGCCATCTAAGAAGCTATAAGATTCCTTTCTTACTATACTTTCGATCATGTGGTCTTTGTAAAGGAAGTGGATAATGATCTCTTTTGGTTGTTGCATTTTAATTTCTTATAACATTTAATGCAAACTCAAATTTTTACTAAGAAGAAATTGGACTAAATTATGGGCCTTTAAAAATATTTTAGTTTAAGAGGTGGGCCTTTTGTATTGTCCAATAGGAAGGCTGGGGAAGGTGAATCTTGTCTCTCCAAATCTTTGGTTTTTTATTAAAAAATGAGTAGTGAGGGATTTAGAAAAAGGGAGAATGAATAGTGCACAAATTTGGAGTTTCTTTGAACTCATACTGCCCCCTCCCTAATTTTTGGTGAATTTTTTATTTTGCTTTTTACTCCTCTTACAAAATCAATTTGACCCAAAAATTGAGTAGCAAATCACTTTCTCTCCCTTCTCCATTTTGGTAAATTTTCATCTCCATTGAAGCTCTTTCATGAGAGTAATTGACATTTTGATCATTGTGCTTACCTCTATAAGTTTCTCTCCTTGCACCTCTAGAATTTAGGAAAATCACAAGTGCCCATCTCTCTTTGTGTTTTCTTTTATGTGCTATTTTTTAGAAGGGGTTTGATGTGGTCTCTAATTATTATTGTTGTGTTGTTGTAGAGATTATTTTGGTAAGGAAGCACAGGTGCTCTTCTCTCTCTCTCTCTCTCTCTCTCTCTCTCTCTCTCTCTCTATGTTGTTTCTCTTTTCTGTTGTGTTTTCAATAAACCTTGATGCTAGTTCTAATTGTTGTTATCTTCTAACAAAATTCATTTGGAGCCAAAGCATAGGTGTTGATATATATATATATATATATATATATATATATATGGTTTTTCTTTTCTACTATTTTTTCAATACAACATGATATTGGTTCTAATCCTTGTTGTTGTCTTATTATAGAGATCATTTTAGGCTAGATTATCTAAGTGCTCATCTCTCTACTATCTTCTCTCTCTCTCTCTCTCTCTCTCCTGTTTTCTATTTTTTTTAGTATATCTTCACATCAATTCTAACTCTTGATACAATCTTTTTGCAAAGATCGATTTGGCTAAGATTTCATAGATACTCATTTCTTTCTCTCTCATGCTCACACATTCATCCATTCTTCTCTTCATGTTTTTTCTTTTGTGCTATCTTTATAGTAGGATGGTTTGATGCTAGTTCTAACTTTTGGATAAATCATTATTGCAGCACTTAACACAAGGTAGTGTAGAGATTCTATAGCTCAATTTACATGTGAATTTGCTATATTATTTTGTGCCAAAATTTATGCATTTGATTAGTTTCTTTAAAAGTGGGTTTGCTATTTTTTAAATCTATCATGTGCAATGGGTGTTGATCAATAGCGATTCAATTTTGTCTTCAACAAATTAGCTTATAGATAAATTTTTCCTATTTTATGTTCCTTCAATTCATGTAATTGACTAATCATTTTTTGATTGTTTGAGAGATTTATTATTTAAATAATTTATTCATTATTTTCTCCCATCTATTATTTTCAATTTATTTTGATGATTATAATTTTAGAATCATTTGTTGCTACAGTATTCGATAGAGTAGTGTATATTCTATTTTGTAAGTCATTTTTCTCTAGTTTCTATTGCAAGAATTCATATCAATGATGAGTTTGTTTGGTTATCATTCAAGTGTTATGCTTTGATAGCATGTAGATATTGTGCAAGGTTTAGATTAAGCACATAACTCTTGATTGGCTATTTTGCTATAGTGAGTAATTTTATTGTGCTAGATGATAGTCGATTTGCTATAAGTTGATGTTAGAAATCATTTGATGTATTAGTCCTACACGTTAATTTGGATCTCAATGCCATTTGGCTGCTATGATCCATGTAATTCGTATCATATCATCCATATAACACAATGTGCTCAGTCATTGGAAAATATCTTAGATGTCAATCCAAAGTGCCTATTCAAATTTGCATGCCATGACATGGCTACCATCCTTGTAACAAATACTTTGTAATACCCACGTATACATACGATATGAAACCTATTTTTGTGAAATTCTTAGAGTACTCTTGTATTTTTCTTTCCATTTTGTTTCATATAGATGGTATGTGAAGAGCACCCTACCACAGCACCAAACAAACCATAAATCAGCCAAGAGAGGTTGCAAGTACACTTGCTGGCCAAAAAAACCTCACTAAGAATCCATATCTCAAAACACGCAAGAAAGAAGAAGCCATACAAAATATTTGTCCTTAATCACCATCCTCTGTCTCACTCTCTTCTTCCATGAGAGATAGAACAAGAAAGCACAAGAGAGGAAAACAAAGAGTTGTGCCAAAATGAAAGAGGAAGAGATGAAGTGTAAAAGGAGATGATAAAGGAAGAGAAAGGTTGACCACCTCAACCTTCCACCTCCCCAAATCACGTGAAAAGCCTCCTCCTTTTCCTTTCTTGATATTATAAAATTGAACTTGCATACATCTTGGCTAAGCTCTAAAGACCCTTTCATTTTAGCATGAAACAAAAGGTGTTTGAAATTTCCTTTTTCTAGCACAATATTTTATAGTGTGAGCTTTGGACCCACAAGTTACATTGCTTTATATTTGATTTTTTCCAAGAGGTGCAAAAGCAAAATGCCATTTTACAAAAGATGTTTCTATATTGAGCACATTTTGGTGCCTTTATTTTCACATATTTCTTGGTTATTAGTAAGATCAAAGTGAGGTCTTGAAATTGAATCTACACTTTTTGTCAATGTACATACTTATATGCAATTTGATATCGATGTTTGTGTTTGGTTACAAAAGTGTGAACATTGCTTAATATCATAATTGATTTGTATAACATACTGGTGATTACTAGTTAGACTTAAAATACCTACTATTTATGATTTAACACATGCTTCTTTATATCTATTGCTTAAGTTATAATGCCTGAGAGAAGAATGAGCATTCTCTTGATAAAGTATGTAAATCTAAAATATGAAGAAGGGAATTAGAGCATTAATACGTGTCATTGCTCATCTTAGGTACATATGCATCCAAGTATAAAGGGAACTTTCAAGGTAAAAACATATGCAATTATAGGTGGACCAAAGTACTAGAAGGATAAAATGTTAGCTTTCAAACAATGGAAGTTGATTCTCACCTTGTAATAGAGGTGTTAGTACAATAGATGTTCATGCAAAAACAGATATATATTGCACCCACTATAACCGTTCAATGAAATGTTGCAAACGAATAAGTCTTTGCAACACATGGAGAGTGAGAAATTTCATGATATCTATGTAACTAATTATCTTGTATTTATAGAGATATTGGCACATCAAATTAGTAGATTGCTTTCTAGGGGATGTACAATGAAGCACCTCCTAATAGAGGACCTTGTTTTTTTCTATGACTCCAAGTATATATTGCCTAAGGGTGATTGAGAATATGAAACCCTTCAGTTTATGCATATACTGAATCTTAGTAGCATAGAATGGCCATCACGTAGTAGTGATATTTTGCATGTATGTAGTGTAAAAATTTCAATAAATATATTGAACTTAATGAAGCCAAATCACTGGGTCAAAGAATATACACATAAGGTGGTTTATACCAATTGCAATTATTGTGCATATCTTTAAGGGATGTGAGGGTTTGAGGCATACTAAAAGCAATATGTCATTGCAAGTGCATCGAAAGATTATGTAACAAGGATTCTAGGCAAAATTTGGACAGGTAAAGTATAGAGTCACAAGTGTTAACCCCTTTCAAGATGAAACATGTTGAAGAAAGGAAAAAATAAAATAAAATTTAATTTTTTTGAAGCACAAGCAAGTGCAAGAGAAAGAGTTTGAATGGGACCAAACAAGGAAAATAATTCAAGTGTACAAGCAACAGGCTCCCTTCCATGCAAGTTGTAGAAGCAAAGAATTCAAAACTACCTATGGAATAATTTGTAATTCATAGCCTTAGAAAAAATACAAGACATATATAATAATTGGCCTATAATCAGTTGTATTTGGCCGTGTGGAGCCTAATAGGCCCTATAAGGCCTAGTGTGAAGTAATAGGGCTTAATGGGCCTATAGTCGGCTGATTCCGGTCGAGTAAGACTCAATAAGCCTTATGTTGGCCTAAAATCACTTGCCTTTGGTTAAGTGTCAAATCACTAGGCATTGTGCTTTCCATTAAGCCTTCATCTAGTATGATGTCTAACTATTGGTTTTTTTGAGGCGTAATACATCTAAATTATTGGTTTTTTTCTAATGTGTGGGTAAATTTCCATTGATAGTAAAGTAATTACAACATACAAAGGATATGCATAAGGGCATTAAGCCACAACATCTAATTGTTTACTAAAAAGTCGGAAGACCCAATGGGTGTTCTTGATCCTTTTCAAAAAGACTAAGATCCAATCTTTCAAGGTAGGTATGTCCTCTATTGGGGAAATCTCCTTTCCTGATTTGAAGATAGAGTTGTTTCTTAGACACCAAATATGCTTGAGAGTAATTTCTCTTAGGGTATCCAACAATACTAGTGAGGCTTTGTCAAGTGGCCTAGAATCACCAAATAGGGCAATCTTCATAGTGACTGAATCCTTTAGATTTGCTGCTCTTAGCCACCTTCTAATGGCATTCCAAATTGGTTTAACAATAGGGCACTCTCAAAAGAGGTGATGAGTGATTGTCTCTTCTTTCTTTTTACACCATATACACTGGGGGGGATCTTAAGGACTTTGTTGAGTCTTTCCTGAATAGGGAGCCTATTTAGTACCAAATTCTATAAGAGGGTACTTACTATTTAGGTGGTTAGATCTAGTGGCTTCCCAAGTCCTTCTTAGATGTCTTCTCCAGGTTAACATTCGAGAGTGAGAAAATTACTTCTTCCATGTAGCAGCCCAAGTTTGCATGGTTACTTGAGTAGATGAGCCATATATCTATTTGGGCTTCTTGACAATCCAGGCTCTCATGCCTACATTAGTGACCAAAGATTTAAGGAGATGGGTGGTGCATTGCATTTTGCATGGTGGAGGGAAATCCGGCTTGAGGCGTGACACATCAGTCTCATGATCCACTAAAGTTCCAACTCATTAAGTCTGAATTAGTCCCTGATAGTGGGCATATCCTTCTAGGAATTGGAACCTGCATCCCATGCATCTACCCATGTCTTCAAACCTTTTAGAGAAATCTTACTCCCTAGTCTCAATTGTTCATGATAGGGTGCCAAGGGTGGATCATAAGGAAAGGGGGAGAGCCAGATGCTGAGAGGTAGCAAGCCATCCTCTCACATTTGGGGATCATGGAGGAGTTTCATTTCTCTCAAGAGAGAGTCCCATAATTGAGCCAAATCTTGTGCCACCTTGGATTGGGGCACTTTAATATTTATATTCCCACCTAATATGTCCTGCTAGGATGATTTAGGCCATTCTTTATTTACCAGCAAGTTTTGGCTGCACTAAGCCATTGTCTCTGAAGGCTGCCCAAGGTTGAGTAGTGTCGATTCTTTTGAGGGTTAAGAGAGTGCCAATCATTGAGCCTTAGGATACAAGGACTCTAGACCATAGCCTCCATATGATTTATCAGTAAGTAGTAAGAGTGGGCCACGGTATTTGAGCATTGCCCTTGGAGCCATCTTTCTTCCATAGGAAATCTCTAATCATTTGGTCTAGCTGCTCCTAAGAAGACTGATGAAATGGAATCAAATAAGTCATAAAGACCATGAAAGAGGCCAATATCACCTTGGCCACCACCAACTTCCCAATTAGTGAAAGTTGAATTTTTTTGCCATTTCTCAAACTTAGCCTGAATTTTCCCTTTAAACCATTGAAAGTGCAATTTAGTGGAGAGGCCTACACCAACACGGCACCCTAAATATCTTATAATTTCTCCACATTTGATCAATCTAAACCCGTATTGCAAAAGCCAGGGATGGGGCTCATTGTAGGTTACGGGGAGAAGCTCCATCTTGATAGTATTAATCTTGAAAGCCGATAGGCTAGCAAAGTTCCATCAGATTATCTATTGATGTCTTCTCAGCTTGGACTATGCTGGCATTGTCGTGCCAGCAAAAAATTGGATCGCCATGTGAGAACCATCAGGAAGGGGAAGTCCTTTAATAGTGCCTTCCACCACTTGTTTGTCAACATGTCTCAAAAGGGGGTTGGTAATTGAAGCAAAGAGGAGGGGTACCCACTTGATGGATCTTCATAGAGGGAAGGGATGGGAGAGCTTTCCATTTACCATTACGCATGCCAAAGCAGTGCTAAAAAGCGCACGAACCATGCCAAGGTAGGTTGGCGGGCCAAAGCCAAAGGCTTGCATTGTGGACATGATAAACTTCTAGCTGATTCTATCATAGGCTTTGTCAAGGTCCATGTTGACCAAGAAAAAGTTAGTGTCAAGCCCCATAGCATGAGCAATGGAGAATATGAGATTAAGCACAAAGCCATATTGTGAGGGTATATGACTTTGCTCGGCAAGAATTTGATTCTGCCTGAGAGGCAAGGACTTTGTAAGTGAAGGGGAGTATGGTTAGTGGCCTCCAATTGGGGGGTTTGGACCTATCCAATTGGGGGGTTTGGACCTCCAATTGCATTCTTTCGGCATCACACCCATTTTTCTAATCCAATTGAGGAGGTGGACTAAATGTTTCGAATAGGAATCCCATAAAGCTTGAAAGAACTTAAGCAGGAGGCCATCCAGCCGTGGAGTCTTCCCATGCTTCATTAGGTCAAGTGTGTACTTGACCTTCTCCTTTGTAAATGGTCTTTCAAGAAGAAGGGCTTCATCAGGCTGGATACGGTCCACCACAACATTGAGGAAGTTGTGCATCCTTGTTTGATAGTTCACCAACTCATCAGGCTCAGTACCAACAATGGTCAACATATGCGCTTTAAATATTTGCAAAATAGACCAGTCATCAATGTGTTTAGTTCCATTATGTAAATAATTTCTGTGATGAGTTCTTTCTTTTGCTTGTGCATGAGGGCACCACAAAAGAGTGAGGAGGGTGCATCTCCTAGCAATTCCCATGTTCCTTTGAGCTGCACCTTTGCAGCAGCAAGTTTAAACTCCTTAGCCTCTCTCAAAGTTTGTTCCACAGCAAGGAGAGTAGCTTGCATATGGGTATCATTTGGATTATGCTATAGCATGCTCACCAGTGCTTCTCTTACCTTGACTGCAAGCTGATAAGTTTTTCTCCTTTATTTAGCTTTTTGCTTGCCATAGTGCTTAGTTGCATTTGTGACTGAGTGCAGACACTTAATCCACTTGTAATTAGGTGTGATGAAATCATCAACAGCATGGGTCTAGGCTCACTTCACTTGGTGAAGGAAGGTCTTGTCTCTAAGGAATGAGGCATTCAGCTTAAAGGGGGGGACCATTGGGGGTTCTTGGTGAGAGGACCACCTTGAAAGAAATCAGGAGACAGGCAAGTGATCAAAAGTTGTCTCTTGAGTCGGGTTTCTTACCTTTGTAAAACTATTGAGCCACTAGGCGTCAAGGTTGCAACCATAGACCCTATGAAGCTTGTTGGCTCTCCATGTGGGGCCCACATGTCTATTATGCCAAGTGAAGGGCATTAGATTCTCCTATTGAAAGGCCAAGCTTAGATCCCTTAGATCGTGGGTGAGCTACAAGGTGTCCCACACTACTCTTTTTGCTACCACCATAGAACCAGTTCCATGTGATCGATCATCTCAAGAAAGAGTCATGTTCCTCTGCAAGTAGGGTTGGAGTGGGTTTGAGCTTTTTCTTCAAACACTCCCATAGATGTTACCTTCTAGATGACACATTGGGAGCATAGATGGAAGCCATGATTAGCTCTTCACCACTAAGGGTAACCCTAGCTACCACACAGAGGTGCCATCTCCTTTTTCCCATGCAAGTTGAGGTTCAAGCTCATCTTTGATGGTTGGCTAGAATGACCCCACCTTTGCCTCGTGCCAGAGTGTTAGAAAAAATGGCAAATCTTGGGATAGGGATCTTTCCAACATCCTCCTCGCTTAATTTTACCTCTTGAAGAGTTATGATCAAAGGCTTGTGTAACTTGATGATTTATACCAAGACTATTCATGAAGTTCAATGCCAATGTCTTTGAGAACCCTAAATGGTCACGTAAATGTTACGGTCAACCAAAGGTTTGTGAGCGAGCCTCTTGAGTGAGATTTTGGTCTGCTTCTTCTCGGTCTTAACTGCAATCTTTAGCTACAGTCCAACCATTCTTTGGCATGACATTTTCCTTTTGCAGCTGGGTGGATTTGGTGGGTTTTTGCACCGATGTCTTCTCCTTGTCAGCCTTGATGTTCTCATTAGGAGGACGACCCATGAAGTAAAGAAACATGCCAGCAGAAAGCATATCAACATACCTTTGCTTAACCTTGTCAAAGGAGAAGGACAAAGTAGCTTTGCGAAATTTCTTGCTTGTCTAGGCGATGACAGATTTGCTGGTTTCATTGTACTTGGAACGATCATTTTGCAGTTATCTCTCAACTGCTGCCATGTCGATGTCTGCATGTTTGAGAACCTCCTTGTAGTCCATGTGCTGGACCTCCTCTGTGCTTTCAGAGTTTTATCCACATTCTCCGTCCTTTGCCTCTTGCCTGAGACGGCGGACCCTCCTGCATGCATGTCGGCAGGGTGTCAAATCACACATGTTGATGTGACCCTCACATGCAGGATGGGAAGGATGCTCTAGAGAGTTTGCTTTAGGAGAGTCTTCCCTCTTGAGGCACTCAATGTTTATGTTCCATCTTCCAGCTTGGTTCAAGTTCAAATTCACTCTTAGTCATGTGCGTACCATATGACCACAATTGTTTCATTTGAACTATTGGTTTGTTCAAAGCATAAGGCATCTGAATTACCCATGAGGTATTTAGCCTTTGTTCCATTGTTAACCTTGAATTGGGTTATCCGATTGCTATGGCCACTAAATCCTTTGCATCCGATTGCTAAGGCATCAAAGCACTTCAATCATGTCAATCGATATAGTTGAGGCATTGAAGCCTTCATCCAAATTAAGGCATCGAAGCCTTTCGTGAGCCTACGTCCAATTGCCATTAAGGCATTAAACCTTAGGCCATCTGATTGCTTGATGCTTAATGCTTTCATTTAAGCATCTGAAGGCTTATTTCTTATATCATATAGCCCTTAGGTTTGAATGTCTCTCAAATGCTTGCTAAGGCCTTGTGAATCAAAGGGGTGAGGCTACCACAAAAGACACCCTTTGGGATATTTGAAATTTGAGGACAAATCCTCACTATAGTAAGTATATTCCTTCCACTATGGCCAACCTTATAGCTCTAGCAATAAAACCTAGAGCTAAGGAGTTAGCTAGGTTAGTAGATTCCTAAAAGGACTGAGCTACTTCGTGCAAGGAGCTTTGGGTCATGCAATAAGGGACCACAAAATATTAGAAGCTAAAGCACAACACTCACTAACAAGCACCTCCATGACATAGACATGAGTTGGTAAAATGGGCATGCTTGAAAAGCAAAAATCCCATTGCAGGAGAAGACACTGAGGAAGTGAGAAGAATGCTAGGGAGTGAGGATTGCAAGAACTGCAAGAAGAGGTGAGGATGAGTACGAGATGAAATGATTACATCCAAACATAGGCTCAAGCGATTAATATCCTAATCCATTTGGACCAAGATAGACAACGAGGGGAATAGTTGGACTATGTAAGAATATCTTAACTCCCACAAGGGAAGATTTGTGGTTCTTGCCTTTTAATGAAACACACATGTCTATAGGCTACTACAACACAAAGATGAAGAGAACGGTAACAAAAGATAATCGGACAATTCTAAACTTTTGGGGGGAGGCATACATAAGGCTTGGATAATATCACTTAAGACTTCCACAAGATCGGCTTGACAATCCAACATTGTTGCACAAGTGACCCTAATCCATATTACCTAAATTTTCAAGAGGAAGGGTTAGCTACCTTGTTGTTGCATCTTGAGATGCCGAGGTAGATGAACTTGATAATAGTGAGAGGAGCTTCACTCCACCACCTCCACCTTAGAAGAGACTAGGAACCACTCAAGTAGAGGGATGGAACATGCTTGTACATGGCACACCCTCTTGAGTAGTATAACTCTTTGGAGTACTAGTGACTTGGCAACAAATGGACACTCTTATGGTATTCGAGGGCCTTCAAGCAAGGCTCATTCCAATCACGTCATCAACAAAAAAAGAGTTCTAGGAGTTAAAAGGATTATCTTGCAATTGAAATCATTGAGAACATATGAATATCAAGAAACTATTGTGAGGTGATAATGTAACCGTGGGATGTTACCATCACCATAAGAGAGGAAATGGGAATACCACTCAGGACATCCACATCTAAACAACAACTCTCTAAGATCCCATGCATAAGTGGCATGCTATGTCACTTCACATGAGCCACCTAGCTAAAACCCAAAGTAGTCATCTTGATCTAGCTAGAATAAAGGCCACAATGGCATGATTTGTGATCACTCAAGACATTGCTCGACGAATACTTGGAGGATTGTTGTTCCTTGCCCTATATTTTCTAAGAATCTTGACCCAACACCATTTGGAAGCTCTTTCTATTGAAAATCTCATCATACTAATACCATAAGATCACTCTATTGGACTAGAGACTTCATACTTGGAATGGCCATACATTCTTGGATTCAAGCCTTCAAGAAGTTAGCAATGGGAACACCTAAATGGTTACCATAAAGAACATCTCATTACTCTACAAGCACCCATTCTCCCCTTTGACGAGTTGGTACTCATGTAATTAGAATACCTTGCATTCCTAGGAGCATCATAACTTGTTCAAGCTTGGATGCCACTTTACACCTTCTTGAGCTGCTTTGATGATTGGCAAAAAATTTGAATGAGAATGAAATTGCACAAAAATTAATTGAAAAGTTTGGTTGAGGATTCTTGAAATGAAAATCCCATTACATTTGTTCACTTTCCTTGAGAAAGAGTTGAAAGCTAGTTTGCACACAAGTCACAGTTAATCACACTCAATAAAGAAAGGATTGTCTATTATGATAAGAAGTGCGTGCATGTGATAAGTCATTCAAGCTCCAAGACCTTGATCAACATGCACAAGCTTTTGGATTGTGCCTAAGGGAAAAGGACCAAACTTGGTTCACCATCCTAGACAATGCAGAGCATGACAACTTTGACACATTGAAAGACATGTTCATCGAGAGATTTTCCAAAGTAGGGTAAGTAGATAACTTGATTGTCAAATTAATGAATGTCAATCAAAAGGACAAGGAAGAGATCCAAAATTTTGTCACTCATATCAGGAGCCTCTATAAGAGAATCTCGATGATTGAGCATCCAAATGAGAGGGCATTATTTGTTGTGTTTATCAATGGAATAAGGAATAAGGAGCTCTATAAAGCCCCAGTGAGTAACTCGAGTCTACAAAGGGATGTGCTAGCAAAGGTATTTGAAGAAGAAATACACGTGGATGAATTGCTAAAGGAAAGAAGCTCAAAAGCCATTCAACCAGCAAGTTCCACTTCTAGCTATGGTGAGAGGACCACTATTTGCGAACGACAAACAAACTATCCTTGATTCTTAGGGCAAAGGGAAGAGTATTGACCAATCACAAGAAATAGAAAATCTGAAAGTAAAAGTGGCTAAACTCGAGGAGGAAATCTAAAGACCTGTGCAACCTCATGTGCAATAGTATTCGTTGAGGGGAAAACCACCTTCTAGTCAAACGCCTTGACCGTGGGCCACACACTTGCACAAACTATGGAAAATATGGGCATGAAGCAATACATTGTCACTTGCTAAGAAGGCTACCTTATCAATAGTCCACCCACTACCATTCTATCTTGGGAACAAGCAATTTAATTTTGGGAGATGAGCTCCACTAGCCTTAACAACACCTAATGAGCAAAGACTGCTAGGCTTGATATTGATTGGATAGGTATACCTAGACCGCCGAGGCTCATCATAACCCATTTGTTGAGTAATGTGTTGGAAGAGAGGGAGAGAGACAGAGTGGAGCGAAAGATCAGCCTCAGCTCTTGTTATTCTTTTTTCATTATTCTTCCATCATACTCACTGAAAGAGACTTACACACATAGATATGACTAACCAAGACTAAATGTGGTTAAGTCACTGACTACACCGACTTATTGAATGTCACACACATGTACATTTTTATCTAGCTAATGTTGGTCAAACACATAAAGATAGATTGACTGAAGAGTAATAGGAGCTTGATATCCTAACACTCCCCCTCAAGCTCAAACCATCTGATAAACTCCAAGTAACTGTCTAAAGTATATGAACTTTTCTTTACCAAGAGACTTGGTAAATATATCTACTACCTGGTCTTCAGTCTTCACCTAAATCAAGTCAATCTTCCCTGTAAGAACCATTTCTCTAATGAAATGGTAGTGAACCTCAATATGTTTGGACCTAGCATGGTAGACAGGATTGCTAGCCAACATAACACTTTTAAGGTTATCACAATGAAATCTCACTCTGCTTTCTAATTGTATTCCCAAGTCTTTCAGCAATTTCATTAACCAAACTACTTCGCAAGCTACTAAGATAGCTCCTCTATACTCAGCTTCTGTACTAGACAATGCAATAGTAGGCTGTTTCTTACTCTGCCAACTTATCATACTGCTGCCCAACCCAAATGCATAACCATTGGTTGACCTCCTGTCATAGGCACAACCAGCCCAATTAGCATCAGTAAACCCTCTCAAGTCAAGGGATTTTCCATATGCATAAAAAAACCCATAATCTATAGTACCCTTTACATATCTCATGATCCTCCTGACTGCATCTAAATGAGGTTTGTGAGGCTTCTACATGAACTGACTAATCAGCCCCACTGCATAACATAAGTCAAGACGGCAAGTAATAGTCAAGTATATCAAGCTGCCCACCATCTATCGATACATGGTCACATTCTCTATGTCATTCCCAACATCAATCTGCAGCTTGACATTCTGATCAAGAGGTGTCTCCATAGGCTTGCATTCAACCATACCATACTTCTGTAACATGTCATGAGCATACTGCTTCTATATCAGCCATATACCTTGAGGCATAGAGACTACCTCAATCCCAAGAAAATACTTTAGTTAACCAAGGTCTTTGACTCTGAATTCAGCCTGTAAACATGATTTAATTTAAGCAATACCCTCTTCATCATTTCTAGTGATGATAAGATCATCTACATAAACCACTAGAAACACATATCCATGATCTGTCTTCTTCGTGAAAAAATTGTGATCTGTATCACCCAATCTAAATCCATGTTGCTGTAAATAACTGCTAATCCAAGCATTCCATGCTCTAGATGCCTGTTTCAGTCTATATAAAGCCTTTTTCAGCTTACATACATGTGTAGGAAAGTTCGGGTGAACATAGCCTTTAGGCTGCTGCATATATACTTCCTCAACTAAATCACCATTCAAGAAAGCATTCTTGATGTCCATTTGCCATAATTTCTAGCCTTTGCATGCTGCCAAAGCAATGACAATTCTGATTGTTGCCATTTTAGCCACCGGACTGAAAGTCTCCTCATAGTCAAGGCCATATTGTTGTGCATACCCTTTTGCAACCAACCTAGCCTTATAGCGTTCTAATGAACCATCCGACTTGCACTTAACCTTGACACCCATTTGCAGCCAGTGGGGACTTTTCCTTTAGACAACTCAACCAATTCCCATGTCTCATTTTTAGCCAGGGCTGCATACTCCTCATCCATGGCAGCACACAAGTTGTCATCTGTAACTGCATCATCAAACTTTGTAGGTTCTTTGTAACCTATCACACTAGCCATATATGCATAATGGTGGGTTGAATAACCAATGTATGTAAACCTATCAACTGGTTTTCTGACTCTCTCATATCTCCATAACTGTGGCTCACTCTGAGCTTGCCTCTCATGAGGCAGTACGTAACGACTTTGCCTTACTCTTGGTGTCATAATAGACGGAATGCCCAACTCACTATCCAAATTGTCGATGCTAGATGACTCATAACCTACTGTAAGTAGATGTGTCACATCCTCAAGCATCTTTTCTTTTCCCTTATCCATTCTCCCCCTCATTGACATATCCGTGTTAGTGGATATAGGAGTACGACTCTGTAAGTGTCCTGACCAAGGACTTACTATAGGTGACCCATCACCTATAGGACCACTCATAGATGTACTCGTTGTAGGTGTATTTTTAGCATTACTAGTGCTAGTTGATCCATCAGTAACCACTACAATAGGACTACCATACCATGATGCCAGCTCATCAAAAACAACATCTCTGCTAATCAATGTCTCATGTGTATAACACTTGTAAGCTTTCTCGTCTTGTGCATAACCAAGGAACACACTCTTGACAACTTTAGGATCCAATTTCTTCCTCTTTTCATCAAGAACATGCACATATGCAATGCTGCTAAATACCTTCAAGTGTGAAATGTATACAACCTCTCATATGGACTTACATCATGAATCCCTGCCCTAGGGGTTCTATTCAGCACATAGACAATAGTCACTATTGCTTCAGCCCAACAACCATTTGACAAACTCTTCTCATTTAGCATAGTTGCAGCCCCAAAAGGAACACCAAGGAAAAGGGGATTCTACTGCAAGAAAATCTATCTTGTAACATCAACAAGCTTTTATTTCATTCTTTTGATCATCAAAACAAAGAAAACAGCAAATCTTCACGCAATATCATAATAGATATCTCCCACAGATTTGATAGAATCAACCATAATCTTTAATATCTTCATAGAATCCATCAATAGAACAAAGAATATAAAAGAATACACCATCTTTGAATGGAAATCAATCACATAATATTCATATTCAATGTCTTCATAGTTCTCTCTCAATCTCTCATATACAGTTACACTATTTTGATAGAATTGGCTATATTTGGCTCTCTCTCTCTCTCTCTCTCTCTCTCTCTCTCTCTCTCTCTCTCTCTCAATAGTACATCATCTCCTCACTACAATACTCTCATAATGACTCTCAATAATCCTTCTTAGGTCGTGGATGCACCTCCCAAGAGGTATGTTTGATGATATGAAGAGGCACCAGAGCCACTACAGTGTCTCTTCATAGCTCACTACTGTCACTGTCACTTCAATCTTCTCTTTAGTCTTCAGTAGCTGCATCTTCCATTTGTTTTAGCTCTTTTGAACTTAGATTCATCTTTTCCAAAAGTTAGAAAATTTTCCCAAAGTCACACATAATTTCTACAAAACACTTACAGAAGATCTACAGAATAGTACAGTATAGGACCAGAGCAGATACAGAACAGTTATAAAACAGTTACAGAGTAGAGACAGAGGCTCTACAGAAGGTTTACACAGGGTTACAAAAGATCATCAGAAAACATCAAATCCTCATAACTCATACTAAAACCATTCCAGACTATCAAAAACTATTCGATAAACCTTCAAAAGATTTCAACCTTCATCAATCATCAATCCATGCTTCATACAGAAGAAAATTAGAACAAAACAGAAGCTATACATAACCAATCAGAACCTCAACAGAACCTATCATAATATCGTAGAGCTTCATATCTCTACTAAGAATCATCATGAACTTCCAAAACATAATCAATATCATCCAAAACACTCTCAAACACTTCCATTAACAACCATACATCACTCTAAATCCATCAAAAATCAATCATTCAATCCTCAAAAACAACAAAAATTAGTCAAAACTTTAGTCTTTTTCCACTCTCAACATATCCCCACACTTAGAAAGGAAGCATCCTCGCTGCAACCTAAGGAAAAGAAGAATATAAGCTCACTAAATAGCTCCATTGTATCTTCCGTAGGATCTTCAACAATCTCACCAAACCACGACCCCAACTTATCACCTGTATCTCTAGAAAAAACTACTAAAGGAAAACTTCGTTATTCATTAACTCATCTGATAAACATTTAAAAATCATAAAAAATTTATAAAGGATATAAGAGGTTCTTCTTCAGCTTTCTATCATAGGCTTTCCATCCACCATCAATAGTTTGAAAAGAGCTCGCGAACAAATTATTCAACCAGCACGAACTTATCACATACAATTATTACAACACACACATTAAACACAATCATCTGGATGACACCTCCAAAAAGAGATATATATAATTAAGAATCATCCAAAATACATTGCAAAGGCATCAATGAAGGTGATCCCTTTTGAAGGCTTGGTGGTTTCGAAAACGATCCATGGAGAATGACTCATCTACAAATGTCTTTGGAGGATTTTGAAAGAACTGTAGGCAATACATCCTTTCTAGCAAAACAAGGTATCTGCTAGGTAGGCATAGGGAATGAAAATATAGGACATCCAACTATAGGGAATCAATGTTCACATTGACATTCATACAAAGCTTTGAAATGGCCTTTTGATCATTATGGGAATGCCTATGCGTATATGCTAGATACCAAGCAAAATGAGCTGTCAATCTCACTGAAGGATCTAGAGATTGTGAATATTGGTGAGCAAAATGGAGGTAATTCTAGTATGCTTGACTAGCAGTTGTCCAGTCCCCTGGAATTAATGGCCAGTTAATCTGTGGTCCTGTGAGAGAATCAGTCGAGCTCCATCATCTTCTTCTTGAAATCTGCTGATCAAATCCATCGTACACACTAACCAACTGAGGGGGTTGAGAAATAGAAGTGGCAAGAGATGGAAGTGGAACAAGTAAAAGAGGATGAAGAGATGGGTAGGAAAAATCATAAAAGGAGGAATAGGCTAAAGAAGAAGTGGCTGAAAATTTAAGTGAATCAGTTAGGAAAGGTGTCAATTGATAAACAAGAAAAGTAGAAGGTATATGGATAGATGGAGAAGGGTATGGCGAAGAAGGGGAAAATACTCGATCTTCGATGAAAGAACAATAGGTAAATATAGGAATTTGAGGAAAACCCTGAGGTTGGAAAAGGAGAGGTAAGATAGCTGCTGAGTTGGTTTGATAAAGGGAAAGATAAGTATCATAGCGATGGGCCATTTGTTGATAGTACAATAGGATAGGAATAGAGGGACCTAAAATAGATCATCTTTGGTAGGCATTAAAAAAAAGAATCAAATGGATGGTTCTTGGAAAGATAAGCTAGGAGATCCACCCTCAGTTGGTTAGTGCTCTGCACATAAGTAGAAGCTGTATTCTGACGTTGATTCAGGACCACAGAATCAATCATTGAATGCCATGAATTGTCAGGGCAAGTAGTCACTTTTGAAGAATAACACTGGAACATGTCATCTATCCTCAACTCCAAATAGTTGACATACAAAACAGCTTGCAAAACCACATCCCCCACATATCAGGCCAAATCTACATCATCTGAAATCAACAGATCACCTCGTAGATACATGTAAGACAGCAACATGGTATCTGTCGTCACAGAATCTTCAAAAACCATACGGACCACTTTTGTCAGCAAATCAGAAGACCAAGCCCCACTCCAACCATCCTCTGGAAGAGGGAGATCCATTATTGAAAGCTTCATATAGAAGGCCAACTTCTGCAATTGATAGTGGACAAAGAAAGAATGGTCTGGAGGAACATACTCCTGAAAGTGCTCAAATGTAGACCATAACAAATCCATCTTGGACTGCAATCTTTCCACTTTATCTCAAAACAACGAACATAATGTGGCGTGTCTTTGAAGAACTACCAAGTCCTGCTTAGAGATAGAAGGAATAATAGGAAAATTGGGGCTTGGAGGAACGGACCGTGACTGTATCAGTTGGTCTTACAACTGCTTAATCTGGGAAGCTTGTGATTCCACTGTATTATGAGCAGTCTGCAAAGCTGACAGTTTTGCATCTAAAAGAGTCTGAAACTCTTAAGCTTCTTTGGACATCCTCTCTTTCTCCTTCGAGACTCTAGTGACCTCTGACTGAGCTTCTGACGGAATCTTCAAAGAAGATATTTCTTTTCTCTGGGTCTCAATCATTTGGGTCTGCTGCTCCATCTACTTAAACAGATCTGCAAGAGTATCTTTAGCAGAGGCTAACTTTGAGGTTGCCTTATGCAACTGGTCTTTGGACTGCATCAATTCTTCATAGAAAGAAGCATACAACTGTTGAACACAAGCTGTCACTGAAATTTCAATCGAACTCTAGATGTCATTACAAAGGAATGAAATGGCATCTCCTGATACTAAACTATTCAATGAAGGGACTGATATTTCCAAAGAACCCTCTCTATGTGCCCTGAATAAATTTTTGCATGTAAGGTAGACAGGGAGGTCACTGCCAAAAGTAGCAGGAACTATGACTGAAGGAAGGACTGAGGGAGTTTTATCTACCACACGCTTCAAACGCTTCTGCTGAATGACCAATGGAGGAGGGGAATCCAGATCCTCTATGTCAATAGGTTCTGGCTCTTCGGAAGGTGGAGGGGGAGGAACTGGATCAGATGGAGAAGGTGGTAGCACACCCTTCTTAAGGCCTGAGTATGTCAAGAAAGCATATAAGTAGGAACCGTAAGTGACATTTGTGACATTCCCTCCGGTCACTTTGACAAAATGTTGGTCCATCTTCGTAAGCAGGTAAGTACTCCAATCAATAGCCACCCCTTTTAACACTATCCTGGAAGTTGTGAAGAGTTCCTTGGACAAATAATGAGATGGTGTTTTGGCAGGTATAAACCTGTCTTGGAGAAACTGGCGAACTAACTTCTAAAGAGGATAAGCGATCATGGAAAAAGACACTCCTTAAGTGTCAATCACTTTTTTGATATCCAAAATCTCTTTGGTCTGCTTCTGTAAACAGCTTGAAAATCTCATCATTGGAGAATAATTGTCTGGCAGTAACAAAGGGCTCTCCTAAGCCTTCCCTAACCATCGGGGTGTCAACACCATGGAAGCACCACGAACCAGGCCCGAATTCTTACTGTATGATGCAAGAAACTCATCACACAGTGATGGATCATCTGGAATCAATGGGAATGAAGCAACCACAAAAGTTGTAAGTCCTACTTTCGCTATAGGCTCAAAAGCCAGTAGGGAAGAATAATTCCTACTGATCAACGTGACATACTAGATAGGAGGAGCGTGAGGCGCCATTCAGATGGAAAATACACACACCACAATCACAGACAATCACAAAGAATTCCTGCAAAACAACCAAATAGCTATATTAAAAAAATCAATCAAAAGAATGACACACACAAACGTAACTAACCAATTTACCACCCAAACAACCCACATTTGTGAAAATATTCGGCATGACCTCTATACATATGCGATCGACATGCGATGTAACAAACAGGCACCGAAGACCCCATATCAGACAAAAAAGAAAAAAAACTACAAACTACACCCATAATTGTAGCACATAAGCAAACCATAATACCATAAAAACCTAATCAGGACCTGACCATAACTTTGACCAACAATTTCAGCTAAGAGGACTTTACGCGCCCATCCCACGAAGTGTGTTTATTAAAAAAGGAAAAAAAAAAGTGCAGTGAGGGTAAATGGTTTTAGTGAAGGATTCATTCTAAGAAATTATTAACAATGGGTGAAATTTAATTAGGTTATAATTCTTGATAAGTAAATGGCGGTTCCTACTTAAAATTTTAATTACAATTTATTAGGGTGAAACGGTGCTTAAACGAAACCCGGACTGCGATACCTAGACTGCGGTCTTTAAATGCAAATTCATTAATTAGAAATTAATGGTGATGTGGAGCGCTTTTTTGCTAGTGCATGCTTTTTTGTGACGGCTGGTTTGTTTTTATTAAAAATTAAAGTGCATCTGAAGCGCATGTAGCGCGTGCAAAGTGAACGGTTGGTTGATTTTAATTATTAGAAACTGTGTTTAACATGAGTGTGCATGATAAAGTGGGTGAATAAAGTTTATTTTAACAATTAACTGTGGTTAAGGGATGATAAAAAATGAATAAAACTCAAAAATAAATACCTGGTAGGGGTGTGTATGCAATAGATTGAAGGCGCACTGAGTAGTCCCCAAATGTAAAGAATCCAGTTAAAAAAACAAACACCACTGACTAGAAAAAATAAAGTACCTTAGTGTTTTTGTTTTATTTTATTTTATTTTTATTTTTTGTTTGTTTCTTTTACTTGTATTTTAGGTGTGTTTGTATTTTGTTTATGGTTTGGTTTTGTTTTTTTGTTTTGTTATTCTTTTTCTTCCCTTTTTTTTGTTTTTAATGATTAAAACGGGATATCTGAAACATAAATATGTTGTAAAGTGTAAGAATGGGATTTCAGCAATCCAACAAGTGTCAACAATGTGTTTTAATTTATCCATGATTTTTCAACTGATTTTTGGAATTTAAAATGAATTCTCATTAGGTGAAGTATTAAATTTAGGGTTTTGACTTCAAATAATACTTTGGCCATTTATGGAAGCATTTCTAATTGAGAAATTATTGACAAAAGGGGCAATGGGGGTTTGAGAATTTTTTTGATTTTTTTCAAAAAATATTTCTGAATTTTTACTAATTTTTAATGAATTTTACACATTTTGCATGCATTTTTGAAAGAATTTTGAAGTTTTAATTTTTTTTCAATTTATTTTCTTGAATTTCCACTTTTTTTAAAATTTTAAATGAATTGTAATGAATTTTTGAAGTTTTTTGGTGTTTTATGTGTATTTATATGTGTTTTTATATATATTTCGGGTTTGGAAATTAAAAGGCGGTATCCGAGCTGCGTGTGAACATCAGAGGATGGCTGCGTGTGAACGGGTGAATGCAACACACCACCGCATGGACAAATCGGAAGCGCGTCCTCACTCGTGAACGCCCACGAGCCACACCCGTACACGCACACACACCGTGGGAACAGGGGAAGGAGAGGGGAGGGGTTCTGCGGGTGGAGAGGCGGGGTGGGTGGGAAGGGGGGCTAGGGGAACGTTAACTGGGGTTAGTGGGTTAAGGGTTAGGGGGACTGGGGTTAGGTGGGGTAGGTTTAGAACAACTGTGGTTAGGGGGAGGTAAAGTTAGTGAGGGGGGTGGGTAAATTTGGAGGGGAGGGCTAAAAATAGAGGGGGGGGGGGGGTAATTTGGGGGGTTGGGGGTAAAATTGGAGGGGGGGAGTAATTTGGTGTGGTGGGGGACTAATTTGGCAGGGGGCCCCAAGTTTGGAGGGCCTGGCTAATTTTGGAGGGGAGGGCCCAATTATGGCGGGGGGAGCTCAAAACTGGAGGAGGGGCCAATGTGGTGGGGGCGGGGGGTACCCAAAGAAAGGGGTGGGTAGGAAGGTGGGGAGGCCCACAGGGAGGGAGACGGGCGGGCGGGGGGGAGGAAGGGCCACAGGAGAGGCGGGGCGAGGAGGGAGGAGGTAGGTGGTGGGCGAGGGCGGCGAGGAGGGTGGAGAAGATGGTGGGCGAGGGAGGAGGCGAAAGGCATGGGGGGAGGCGAAGGCATGGGGGGGGGGGCAGCAATTTGGCGAGGAAGGCGAAGGAGGTGGTGAAGAGGGTGGCGGGCCGAGGAGATGGTCGGGGCCGCAGTGATGAGGAGGCTACGAGGAGGAGAGAAGCGTGAGGGAGGACGAAGAGACAACGGAACGCGGGCGCAGGTAAGACCGTTCTTTTCTCTCTCTCTCTCTCTCTCTCTCTTTTGTTCTTTTTTTGTGTTTTTTTCCTTTTTATGGTTATTTGGTGTTTGTGAGTTTGTTTGTTGTGTTTGTTTTTTTGGTCTTTTTATTTTGTTGTGTGTATGTTTTTTTGTGTATGTGTTTTTTTTTTTGTTTTTGGTTGATTTATATGGTGATTTGTGGGGGGGGATTTTTAAATTTTTATTTTTTAAATTGTTATGATTTTGTTGTTTTGGTTTTTTTTTTTTTAAATGTTTGTTGTGTGAGTTGTGATGGTGTTTTTTTTGTTTATTTATTTGTGTTGGGAGTTTTTTTTGGATTAATTGTTATGATTTTTTTGTTTTTTTTGTTTGTGGATATTTGTTGTTTTTATAGTTATTATGGTTAGAAAAAATGAGCGCATCCCCGTCCCGCGTACATATGCGGGGCGGGGGTAAAAAAAATTTGCAACGGCGGGATCAGACGGGGCAGGGACGACGACACGCGAGGCACCGAGGTCACGGGGTGTCGCGAGGTGCGTAAAACCAAAAACAGGCGCATTCACGCACGACACAAGAAATGCGGCCACACGGCAAAAATGAAGAAATTTTAATAAAACTCAAACCGTTCGTCGAATCGAAAAACTGTTAAAAGGAAAAATGTGCCAGAAGACAAGGGAAAAACGATGGAAAAATGCGACATTGGGTCCGGGGCAAAATCAAGGTGTTTACATGGAAAAAACGCAAAAAGTAAACCCGAAAACACATACGTGTATTAATACTGAAAAAGTTGCACATTGGAACGAAGTGTGGAAATAAGAAAAATGGTGCAGAACAATGTGTCCAACAACCCTATCATGGCAAAACACAGTTCTGATCAAGATAGGACGTGTTCACATGGGAAAAACCCCAAAAATGGACCCGAAAATGGACTCGATAATTAATATAGGAAAAACTGTGCAACGAAATAGGGGAAAATAAAAAGAAAAAAGGTCAAGAAGAAAGGGTTTCACAGGGCGGGCACATCAAAACACAGTTTGGGGGAAATTGGGAGGGGTTCTCATGGGAAAACACAAAAAACACACCCGAAAACACTTAGAAAAATTAATAACTAAAAATCCGACAGTCAGAAGAGGAGGAAGGAAAAAGGAAAAAGTGGGGGAAAGGATGGCAAGACACGACTGTGAAATTAAACTGGAGTTTTGATGAAAATAGGGGAGGTTCATATGGAAAAATATGAAAAATAAGCACAAAAAGGCCCAAAAGCCCGCAAAAATTAATAACGGATGAACCGTGCATCGGAATGACATGGAGTAGGAAGGAAAACTGTCATGGGGAATGGATAGGACAGGGGTGGCACATCGGATCAAGGTTCCAAAGCAATAAAGACACGTTCACCTGGAAAACCATCCAATTTACAGGAATTGCTTCAAAAATTAATAATTGTAGAACCGTCTGTCGGAACAAGGGTTAGTAAAAAGGAAACACTCAAAGGAATGAGTATCAACTCATTTGTAGTATCTTCATCCTTGGACTATTCATGTTTTGATTCTTGTGATCATTGTTTATATAGCAGACATGCATATATACTCATAAGAAGTCTAGTTTTATGTGCATGGGTGAGCCCCTAATGCTTGTTCACTTAGATGTTTGTGGTCCCATACCTTGTCTGTCTTGACTTTTCACTTACCCTGTGGAGATAAGAAGGCATCGCAAGTGACAAAGTGAATAAGCTGCCATTCTACACCTCAATCTCCTCTATCTTCTCCACACGCAGGATGATCGTCGATGGGCATTCAGAACCTTATCTCCTTCTCCAATTTCTTTTAATAGAGTAAAGATTTAAACCTTTAATAAGGAAAACCTTTCTCACCCACATCCTTGTGACCTTTCCACCTTTACCCTTTCTATATACACACAAGTCCTTTTTATTTTCTATTTCTTTTAGTTTTAACTTTAATTAAACCTACTTTCCTTTCCCTACCAAATTATAAAAATCAGGTGAAGTGCGTAATTTCAATATCTTCAGTGAGAGAATGCTTAATGCTTATATTTTTTTTGGTTTTTTAAAAAAATGTGCTTCATAGTGTGATTGTCTTTCAACCTATCTTGGATGTGATGCCATCCTTGTAAACAAAATTGTTGAAGAGCCCTATCTTTTGATTTTTGTTTGGTGTGCTTTGTGACCTAGGCTCAACGTCCTAGTTGTGTGTGTATTTTTGTGTGATTATTTCCTTTTTCCTATCCCAAGGCAATTCAAAGATCCAAGAAGAAAATGAAGACCGAAGATTGAAGATGAAGTTTTTTAAAGAGCTGATTGTGGTTCTTCTTCAAGTTTGTTCGCGGGGACGCCTCACACTTAAGCGTGGGAGGAAATGATGACTGGAAAATCAGTGCAAATAAAGGCACCAAAATGTGCTCAACATGGAAACATCCTTTGCAAATTGACACTTTGCTTTTGTACTCTCTTGTCAAAAATCAAATATGAAGCAATGTTAAATGTGTAGTCCAAAAGAGACACACTATAAAATATTGCTAGGAAAAGGAAAGGTCAAACCCTTTTGTCTCATTCCAAAAATTGAAGGGTCTTTAGACCTTAGCCAATGTATGCAAATTTGAATTTTATAATTCAAGAAAGGAAAAGGAGGTGGTTGCATCCGTGGGATTTGGGGAGGTGGGAGGTTGAGGTGGTTACACCCTCTCTCTTCCTTTATCTTCTCCTCTCACGGTTCATTTCTCCCTCTCTCATTTTGGCACAACTCTCATCTTTCTTGTTCCTGCTTTTCTCTCTTGTGCTCCTTTGTCAAATCTAATGGAGAGTGACGAAGAGGAAGAGGGTGAGGATGGAAGAGTTGTCCAATTTCTTGTATGCCTTTCATTTGTGTGTTTTGAGAGCATGGTTCTTGGTGAGAAGAAGGAGAGTTTTCTTGCAAGTTTTTGTGGCCAGAAAATGTATTTGCAGCTTCTCTTGGCGGTTCGTGGTTCATATTGTGACGTGGCAGGGTGCTCTTCATTTGGTGCACTGGCCATGAAAGAGGTGGTCATGGAGCTTGCAAGAGAAAAGGATTTGCAGTCTATATTTTGGCCATAGAAAGCTAACTTTCTTGGCTGCATTCCAACACAAGGAAGGATTTTTACAAGGTTTCAACCATATTTGATTTTCAAGGATCAAGAAGCTGAAGAAGAGAGGGTTTTGAATGCTGCACATGAAGAAGAAGAAGGAGAAAGAATGAATATTGTCAATTCTTCAATCGTTGGCCTCAAACATCCTCCCCCTTCCCTATCAATCATCTACTCTCTTTCACCCTCTATGCCATCTACCCGCTTTCTCTGTGTCAGTTTTCCGTTCCTGCTCCCTGTCTTATGGCGCATGCACTGATATATGGTCGTCGATGTCGTCCAGTGTAGCTACTGCTGTAGGTTTTGATCTAATGAATAATTCAAACGGCACTCTGGTCGGTGCACACAACAGAATTGGATCTTCTTCAGCTTGCATTCCATGTATGCATGAAGTGGCCACCATCTTGAACTTCGTCGAGATAGGTCTGCTGCAAGACCACATCAGTAGATTGACAATAAGAAAGAAGTGGATGAGTAGAGGCAAAGAAAGAGACAGAGAGAAAGGGCCAATACAAGACAAATTGATTTGTGTTGTGGGTGGGGGCCAGCTTAGCATTTGCCTTGCTTCCCTGGAGCGATGCTCGTGCATTAATCTAAAGACCACAGATGCAAACAAGGATGAGGCGGCGGCTAATTATAATATGCCCTTGATTCCCTTTCACAAAGAGCCTACCGCCCTTATAAAGGAGAACTTATACTCTCTTCTCGATACGCAGTATCGATGGACCGTGCTCCCTGTGGAGATAAGAAGGATACAGAGGGCAGCCCATTCCTGAAACCCATTGATGTAATCCTCACTGTCACTTGTGCAGAGATTGTATGCCTTGTGTGCAATTGATGGTGCAACTGTGCATCCCACCCTGTGCCAGCATACAATGCAAGAAGGAAGGCCAGGGAGCCTTATGGTGCAGTGCACAAGAACATATCATGCGTTGTGCATTGAGAGGCCCATCCCATGCGTACAACACTTCATTTACACATCTCACCTCTCATTTAATTTAAAGGGAAAGACTAGTCACTCACCCCATCCTCTATCTCACATTTACTGATAGATACAGAGGGCAGCCCATACTCATGTCCCCATCCTATTAGGATGAAAGCTCACATCACTCAAGAGGTTTGTGATGAAGATCATGTTAGCTGTTGTTATCATCAGGATCTTGAGGAGGAGGCGTACCCAGGGAGGTAGCCTACAAATCTCATACTTCAATGATTTGTAAGAAATTTCGTCTGTTAAGAAGGACAGACGGTTTGATATTGCAAAGACAGCGCACCAAAGAAGGTGGCTTCAAATTACTTGCTAGAAAGATTCTGCTGGTGAGTCAGCTATCCTGAACTGTGGGGTGTTACCACCTTTTCCACAGTCAGCTTCTCGCCCAAGGGTGTTTCCACCTTTTCTTGGAATGAGGCCTGTTATGACAGTAAATTTCTTCCTTTTCTCCCATAATAGTTTTGTTTGTTTTCTTTTTTTTTTCCTTTGTAATTGTTTTTTCTTTTTTTTTCCATTAAAAAAGAGAATGGTAAAAATATCATGTGACAGGACCAACCTCGCCACCATTGTTGGATCATACGAGAAGAGAACAAGGTCGAGTTGAGAGGTATCTATGAGGGGCTAGTAGAACGAGACCGCCTCATGAGGAGAATCATAAGGGCTATCAGAGAAGGACAGTGCGATGCCCAAAGGGGGAGGGTAGGTCGACTGTGATTGTCAAGATCCCCAGGGAGGGAAGTACATTTTCAAACGATAGCCATTGATCAGGAAAGGATCATCAGAGGCATCAACGGTCTGCACCTAAACAGAGCCGTTAGGATTGACAACAAGTACCTTGTATGGGCCCATCCACCATTGTTGAAGCTTGCCAGGAAACTTGCCAGGAAACTTGCCAGGATAATATTCTCATACATGAACACGGCTACGCTGTTACCACTATCCCACTTCAGGGCTTTAGCTTCACACCACTTTGTGACATAATCCGTACATACTAAGATGTATCTATTCTACTTCCATCTGGTAGGTGGATCAATGGGACCCATGAAATCAATCCCCCACTTCTTGAATAGCTTTAGGAGAAGAATAGGTTGCAGTGGCATGGCACTTGTTTTGGTGGGTTTCCCCATTCGTTGAAAAGCATCACATCTCTTGTAGTAATCATTGTTGAGATATCGAGCTCCACTCGTGATACGCCAGGGTGACCGTTGTGTATTTATGTCACCGACTTGTCAGTTGCAGACGCGGTTGGTACACCGCCCATGAATAATAGCTACATGATAGCTATCCTTATCTACTCTAGTTCGTGGCTCAGTTAGTATGCCACCTTAGTTAGTTGAGTTTCGTTTGAGACCCATATAGAGGGTTCTTCTATTTCTTTGTACTTGAGTTCTTTTGGCTTACACAACTAAGAAGAGGAAAATTGTTTTCAGCCTCCACCCGTGTGTGTCTTTCCCCATTGTGCAAGCAAGAAAGCTTCAAGCGAGACTCCTTCCTTCTCTCCCACAATCTTGACATGGTATCAGAGCCTTGTTCGTGGTAAGGAGCTCAAGAAAGCAAGCCAAGCTCGCGGTGTTCTGGTAAGAGGAGCAGTATTGCTTTCATTTTCTGTTTTGGGAGCAGATCTCTGCAGGTAGCACAGCCGGAAAGTGCAGGAGTGCATTGTCTCAGGTTGAGACGCCCTTCGCGGTGAAGCAAGAGGGCAGTATATGCTGCGGGTAAGGGCTTTAGCCCTTGGCGACCTTATTTTTTTGATTTGAGGCCATTTCGGGGCCTGTTTTGGAGGCGGAAGTTATCTGCACGCACTCAGGAAAAGGCCCAGTTTTATGCTGTGCAGCCACTGTTCTACAGGTCGGTGAATAGTTACTGTAAAAATTGCATTGTATGCTTGTGCGCAGAGACATTGGGAGTTACAGAATCATCCCTGTTGCCTGTTGATGCAAAATCGTCACTAGGAAGTGACTGTGTGGTCAAATACCACTTTCGCCAGTTTTACAGATTTTCCCTTGTGAGGGTGAAGCTGTGGTTTTTGCAGTGACATAATTTTTTGCAGTCTTCTGTAATGGCATCTGATTCTCTTTCACAGATTGTCACTGAAAAGCTTGACAAGAACAACTTCCAAGCATGGAAGTTTAGAATGATGAATTTCCTTATGGGAAAAGGATATTGGGAATTTGTTGCAAGAAATGAAGAAGAACCAGTTCTTCCTGATGTTCCCAATCAACAGCAAATGCAGGCATTTAAAGCATGGCATGAGAGAGCCAGGAAAGTTATGTATTGGCTGTCTATCAGCATTTCAGACTCTATGATTGTGCATATTCAGGATGCAAGTACGCCAAAGGAGGCATGGGATACTCTGTCAAAAATGTATAGCACAAATACGCAGCCAGGAAAATGCAGCTCAAGCAAGAGTTGCATAACGTGCAAAGAGAAAGTATGAGCATCAATGACTACCACATGAAGGTGAAGAAGATTGCAGATGCACTTGCTTCCATTGGGTCACCAGTGGAAGATGATGATTTAGTTTCTGTGACCTTGAATGGTCTAGGAAAGGATTATGCGCAGTTTCGGACATCCATTTCCGTCCGTGAAAGATTTCCTGATTTTGAGGAGTTGATTGCTCTTCTAATTTCTGAGGAGCAGAGAAATGGTGGTGCATCTTCTTCAGGAGGAACTTCAAAAGAAGCTGTCTTCTACTCAAATGCTGGAAGAGGTAGAGGCAGAGGTAGAGGAGGCCGATTTGGAGGCTGTGGTAGAAATCAGAATATGCAGCAAACTCAAGAAAACCAGTCCTATGGAGGAGGACGTGGTAACTCTAGAGGCAGGGGGAGCCAAAGAGGTCGTGGTGGATGGCAAAGAGGTCAAAATGCAAACAGTAATGTTGAATGCTACTATTGTGGTAAAATGGGTCATATGGCTAAAGACTGCTATAAAAAGCAGAATGACATCATGAATGGAAAACTGCAACAAGGAAATTATGCATCTTCTAGTAGACAGGGTGATGACAGAAATGAGCATTTGTTTATGGTGCAGCACATGAACAATTCTGTGACAAATGCAGAAGAAAGCAACGATGTGTGGTATGTTGACTCAGGTGCATCAAACCACATGACAGGTCATGCAGAATGGATGGAGGATGCAAGGAAAATGGAAAAACCAGGATTTGTGGAGACTGGTGATGATACTGCACATCCAATTGTGCAGATTGGAAAAATTCCTTTGTCTATGCAGGATGGGAAAAAGAAATACCTGTCCGATGTATTTCATGTCCCCAATATCACCAAGAATCTGGTTTCTGTTGGTCAAATGGTTGAACAGGGCTTGCAGGTCAGATTTAATCCTCATGGATGCTTTGTTGAGGATATGAAAAATAAAGGTCGCTTGATAGCAAAAGGAAAGAAGAAGGGCAGAATATTTACGTTGGATGCAGACATGTCTGAATTGAGTGCACCAATGTTTGCACATGGGACCGATGTAGTTGCAGATATTGATATCTGGCATAAACGCATTGGTCATGTTAATGTACAGCGACTTAAATCAATGCAGGCCCAAAATATTGTTGCAGGATTGCCTAAATTCAAGGTTGTAGAAATGCATAAGGTATGTGAAGCCTGTCAGTTTGGAAAACAGGCAAGGAAACCATTTCCTAGACATGTTCAAGAGAGTAAGAAGCCATTGGAATTAGTCCACTCTGATGTGTGGACTACTAAAGCTGCATCTCTTGGAGGCTGTCATTATTTTGTCAGTTTTATTGATGACTATAGCAAAAAAGTTTGGGTGTATTTTATGAAAAAGAAAAGTGAAGTTTTTGGTCATTTCAAAACTCTTAAAGCTATGGTTGAAAAAGAAACAGGTCTGCAAGTAAAATGCCTAAGGTCAGATGGAGGGGGAGAGTACCTCTCAAATGAGTTTGCAAGGTTCCTGCAGGAGCATGGCATAAAGCAACAATATTCATGCAGTCATACCCCACAGCAAAATGGAATTGCAGAAAGAAAAAACAGACATATTGGAGAGGTGTCTCGTGCCATGTTCAATGAAAAAGACCTGCCAGATTTTTATTGGGCTGAAGCAGTTGCTACAACAGTCTACATAATGAACAGGACTCCCACTGCAGCAATACATGGAATGACTCCAGAGGAGAGGTATACTGGTAGGAAACCAGATATTTCTCATCTGAAAATTTTTGGTTGCATTGCCTATGTACATGTGCCAGATGAGTTGAGATCCAAGTTGGATCCAAAAGCTGAGAAGTGCATCTTTATTGGTTACTCTCTGCAGCAAAAAGGGTATAGATGCTATAACCCTTCTACTCGTAAGTTTACAGTGAGCAAAGATGTTGTTTTTGATGAGATGAGTAGCTGGTATAAACCAGTAAATGTGATTGATGATGTAGATGCACAAAATGGTAATGCTGCACAGAATTCACAGCAGCAGTCACAAAATATTAGTGGACCTGGAGCGTCCTCTACCAGTGGTTCACATTCTTCGCCATGGACAGGCAGATTGAGATCAGGAGAATCTTCTCAAAGTAATGCAGATAGTGGTATGCAGGTATCACGAAAAGGAAAAGAGAAGGTTGATCAGCCCATGTTTGATGTGAATGCAGGTCACTCTTATGTGGATGGTGAATCGAGTGGCTCAGAACAGAGCATTGATGATGAGTTGGGTATTCCTTCTATTGTTACACCTGGAGTAAGGAAGACCAGGGATGTTTTGAGAGCACCTGGGAGTGAATCTACTTTGCGCAGGTCTACGAGAGCTAGGTATCCTGTGGATAGGCTGAAATATGATGGATTTACAGCCATTCACTATGCATATATGGTTAAAGTGATACAGGAACCAGAACCCACTTCTTTTGAGGAAGCCATGGGAAAAGAAAAATGGGAGAAAGCCATGGATGAAGAAATGGATGCCTTGGAAGCTAATGCTACATGGGAATTGGTACCTTTGCCTAAAGGTAAAAATGCAATTGGCTGTAAGTGGGTTTATAAGGTGAAGCACAATGCAGATGGTTCTGTAAACAGATACAAGGCAAGATTAGTAGTCAAGGGGTATGCACAAACATATGGTATTGACTATGAAGAAACATTCAGTCCGGTTGCAAGGATGGCAACCGTAAGAGCGGTCATTGCTATGGCTGCATCAAAGGGATGGTCTTTACATCAGATGGATGTAAAGAATGCCTTCTTGCATGGTGATTTGCAAGAAGAGGTCTATATGGAGCAGCCACCAGGTTATGTGCATGCTGTTCATCCTGAGTTTGTTTGCAGGTTGAAGAAAGCCTTGTATGGCTTGAAGCAAGCACCTAGAGCATGGTCTGACAAGATAGGACAGTATCTTGTCACTATTGGCTTTCAGATTTCCAAGGCAGATTTCTCACTTTATGTGAGAAAAATAGAGAAATGTATTATGCTACTTGTCATTTATGTTGATGATTTGATTATGACAGGTGACAGTGATGAAGATATCCTTCATGTGAAAATGCTATTGAAGCAGAAGTTTGAGATGAAGGATTTGGGAGAGCTGCGTTATTTCTTGGGCATTGAGGTGATTAGATCACCAAGTGGGATACAGCTCTTGCAGAGGCAGTATGGATTGGACATGCTGTCCAAATATGGGATGACAGGCTGTAAGCCTATTTCAGTTCCTTTGGAGCAGAATGTGAAGCTGAGCGCAGATGCAGGTGAGCTTCTGGAAGACCCTACTATGTACAGACGCATAGTAGGAAGCTTGATTTATATGACTATTACCAGGCCAGATTTGAGCTATGTTGTTGGATTGGTAAGTCAGTTTATGCACGCTCCAAGGAAACCACATTTGGATGCGGCTAGACGCATACTCAGGTATGTGAAGTCCACATTGCAGTATGGACTATTTTATGAGACTGGGGTTCAGATACAGTTGCATGGATACACTGATGCTGATTGGGCTGGTAGTATTTCTGATAGACGATCTACCAGTGGATATGTGTTCTCTTTTGGGAGTGCTGCAGTCACTTGGAGCAGCAAGAAACAGCCTACAGTTGCCTTGTCGAGCACAGAGGCTGAGTACAGGGGTGCAGCAATGGCTGCATGTGAGGTAGCTTGGTTGCATAAGCTACTTTATGATATGCATCAGTCTACAGATGGGCCAGTTGTCATTTACTGTGACAACATGAGTAGTATACACTTGGCAAATAACCTAGTCTATCATGCTAGAACAAAGCACATTGAGGTGCATTATCACTATGTGCGAGAGAGGGTTTTACTAGGTCTTATTGATCTAGTTTATGTCAGCACAGAGGATCAGGTAGCTGACATATTCACGAAGGCATTGGGCGCAGAGAAGCTGCGCAAGTTCAGAGACCTGCTTGGTGTGCAGGAATTGGGATTGAGCTCGAGGGGGAGTGTTGAGATATCGAGCTCCACTCGTGATACGCCAGGGTGACCGTTGTGTATTTATGTCACCGACTTGTCAGTTGCAGACGCGGTTGGTACACCGCCCATGAATAATAGCTACATGATAGCTATCCTTATCTACTCTAGTTCGTGGCTCAGTTAGTATGCCACCTTAGTTAGTTGAGTTTGGTTTGAGACCGATATAGAGGGTTCTTCTATTTCTTTGTACTTGAGTTCTTTTGGCTTACACAACTAAGAAGAGGAAAATTATTTTCAGCCTCCACCCGTGTGTGTCTTTCCCCATTGTGCAAGCAAGAAAGCTTCAAGCGAGACTCCTTCCTTCTCTCCCACAATCTTGACAATCATATGCATCCTTGTGGAGGGTTGGCCACTAGTATCTACTAACAGAGCCTTCCTAGCTGTCACTTCTCCTGCGAAGTGTCCACCACATGGTTCATCATGGCATGCTTTCAATACTATGCCGATTTCATCCCTTGCAACACACCTTCGCAGCACTTCATCTTTGCTTCTCTTGTACAGTGCACCGCCTAGCAAAGTGTAGGGGGTTAATTCTAACAGAAGCTTCTTCCTCTCACGGCTTGAGATTCCAGGAGGATACTATTGAGTTGCTAGGAGATTGAATATGTCTACATACCAGGGAGTAACTGTTTTAACTAGAAACAAGGAAGCATCAGGAAGGTCTGGATCATCATGTTCCTCATTTGTAGTTTGAGGGATCCGTGATAAATGATCGGCTAGGACATGGGAATGGCCAAGCTTAGTGACCACTTCAAAATCAAACTCCTGGAATAGGAGAAATCATCTCATCAATCGTCCTTTAACATCTGCTTTGTTCATTAGGAAGGACAGGGCTTCATGATCCACGTAGAACTTGAAATGCGTTGAGAGTAGATAGTGTCTAAACTTCTCTAGTGCAAACACCATTGCCAAGCACTCAAGCTCTGTCACTGTGTAGTTCTGTTCCCTATCAATGACTTTTGGCTTGCATAATAAATGGGCTGATCTAATTTAGAGGGGGCCTTTTGACATAGGACAACACCTAGCCCTTCAACTGATGCATCTGTGTGCACATGAAACTCCTTCGTCCAATCAGGAGGCTGCAAGATAAGTGCTTGGATAAGGCTCTGTTTCAGGGTATTAAAGGCTTCTTCACAGTCATCAGTCCAAAGAAAATCAACATCTTTCCTTAGGAGCTTGTGCAGAGGGGCCGCCTTGGTTGCAAAATGTGAAATAAATCTTCTATAATAACCCACATGGCCAAGAAATCCTCTCAATTGCTTGAGGTTTGTTGGTGTTGTTAAAGCGACAATCTTCTCAATCTTTGTCGGGTCTATTGCAATCCCTTGTGTAGAGACAATATGGCCCAGAAGAACTCCCGATGAGATGCCAAAGACACATATGTTGGGGTTGAGAGAAATCCCATACTCTTGGCATATGCCAAAACATTGCTCTAGGTGTTCCCAGTGCTCACGGATCAAGCTATAGACACAAAAGTCATCAAGATACACCTCAATGAAATCATGAAGATGATTCTGGAAGGCAGCCATCATTGCTCGTTGGAAGGTGGTAGGAGCATTAAGAGCCCAAATGGCATCACTCTATAGGCATAGGTTCCCCATTCGGTGGTGAAGGTTGTTTTGGATTGGTCCTCTTCTGCGATTTGGACTTGGTTATATCCGCTGAATCCATCCAAGAGGGAATACAGTTCATGGCCTTTTCTGCGATTTGGTCCTCTTCTGCGATTTGGCATCACTCTATAGGCATAGGTTCCCCATTCGGTGGGGAAGGTTGTTTTAGATTGGTCCTCTTCTGTGATTTGGACTTGGTTATATCCGCTGAATCCATCCAAGAGGGAATACAGTTCATGGCCTACCACTGTGTCCAACAGTTGGTCAGTAAAAGGGATAGGGAAATGATCATTCTTCGTCTTCGAATTGAGCTTTCAAAAGTCCACACATATTCGAAGTTTCCCGTTCTTCTTGGATACAACCACAATGGGCGAAACCCATTCACTATTAGCCACAAGATAAATGAACTCGGCTTCAAGAAGTTTCAATAATTCAGCCTTCACCAGAGCAGAATAATTAGGATTCATACGTCTTTATCTTTGCCTTATAGGTTTGGCATCAGGCTCTAGGTCAATGTGATGTTGACATACTGTGGGATCAATCCCCTTTAGGTCTTTATATGACCAAGCAAAAACATCTAAGTTCTCCTTTAATAAGTCTCGCAGGACCACTAGTTCTTCTTCTAGAAGATTGAGACTCACTTTCAGGTGACTTTCAGTACCGTCAGTATCCAAGAATGTTACTTTCCTTTCACCTTCCACTTCGCGGATGAATGTCCTATGGATTGCTTCTGGAAAGAGGTCTGACTCTTTCAAGAGAGTAGTGTCCTCGTCTGATGTTCCACTAGAACTAGTGTCCTCCTTCTAAACATATGACTCGTTTGTCTGTTGAGGTTGCTGGAAGGGTATCAGAGCTTTGTTTGCTTCTATGTAAGTGGTGATTTCTTCTGGACTTAGGGATTCATCTTCAGAGGATGCATCTAGGAATGTCACATAGCACGGACCTTCTAGAAGCCGAGGCTTTGATAGCTCTGTCTTCTGTTGGCAAGGGGCATCATCATCATCTTTTCTCTGGATTGAATGGTCAGGGCAATAGGAGCCACTGGTGAACTTAGTTTTATGCTTTTAATCCATTGCTTATACAGATTCTGCATACTTTGTGGTCCATTGATCAACCCAAATGGAACCATGGTCATTCCATCTAGCACCGTGAGATCTTCGGCCTCTGAGGTCTCTATAGGGACATTAGCAAGATCATCTGCTATCATAGGAAATTCTTCATCTGCACTTTCATAGCCTACTTCATTTTCTTCCTCGTCATTCTCATTCTCTTCCTCTGGAGGCTCTAACTCTGCTTTTGTAGAGGCTCTGTAGAAGAAGAATAGATATTCTGCCTCTGCATCTGCATCTGCTTCTGCTTCTGCTTCTGTCTCTGTCTCTGCTCTGTCTCTATTCTGCATATGCTCTGTCTCTGTATCTATTACTGTCTTTGTGACTATTTCTGTTATTGCTTCTGTCTCTGCTCTGTATCTGTTCTATCTCTGTTCTGTCTCTGCGAGACTGTCATGTAACAGGGAGAACAATACATCCATTCTTCTATTTCACTATTAGAGGTGATTTCAAAAGTCAATTCTAGTTGAGGCAGGAGGTATTCTCCCATGGACAAGGACTTTGTTTCCTTTGGTAGTTTGCTTACAGTGCCCACTGTTAGGGACTGTGCCTCTGCTTTCTTGGAAAAGATCTATTTAATAGTCTCTTCATATCCTAATGTACCATTTGTTACCTCGTTGGAGGAGTCAGTTATGACTTCAATGGATGTGGATCCATTACCTTTTTGCAATCCATACAACTTCAACACCACTTTGTTGGGTCCTCTAACTAGGGTTAGGGTTCCTTTGAACCAGTCCGTCCTAGCTCTTGCTTCAAAAAGCCAAGGTCTTCCCAATAGTAGAGGGTATCAGGTCCCATAAGAATTTGGTTTGACCACCAAATATGTCAGCCAATAGTCTCTTCCTGCAAGGGTGGTTTTGACGTATGGGAGGATGCCCAACGGTTTGATTCTGCTTTGGTCCGCCAATCTGATAAGCCACTGTGTAGGTTGAA